>NC_067481.1:72976867-73276867 GCF_947179515.1 Apodemus sylvaticus
GCCTGCCTGTATGTCTGTATACCACTTGTGTGTCTGGTGCCCATGCAGGTCAGAAGGGGGCATTCCAACTCCTGGAAACTGGAGTAACGGATGGTTGTTAGCCACTACGTAGGTACTGGGATTTAAACCTGGGTCCTCTACAAGAGCAACCCGTGCTCTTTAGCACTGAGCCCCCTCTCCAGCTCTACTTGTCACAGTTTTGGTCTTTCTCCACACTGGAAGCACACAAGGTTGCTCCTTCCTTGACACCTTGTTCAGGTGTTCTCTTTACTCTGCCGTCCCAGGGTCTCCTGTGCTCCTGTCAGAGTCTCCCCAGAGGAGCTGCTGGGAGTCAAACTGCATAATCTCTTCTCCTTCCCCCCCTCCTCCCCCTCCTCCCAAGTTGAAGACCCACCGTTCCCACCTCACCCCAGAAGGCTCCCGATACACTTCTTTGGATGAAGGACACTTCCATCCTCAGGAGAGTCCTCTAAGGCTCTCCGATACCCTTGCTGCACTGCAGTGTCCCAGGCAGATACCACCAGCAACTCTGGACCATTTTCTCCCCTCCTGATCCCACCAGACTCAACATCTGCTATAGTTCCCCAGTGACACATCCCCCAAGGATCCATGGGTAGGAAGCTAGGTCCCCAGTGTGCTGATTTGAGGGGTGATGGAACCTGGAAGAGATTGGGCCTGGGGAGAGTTGTTCGAGCCACTGAGGAACCCGTCCTCCGAAGGGAATGCCTCTCACAGCAAATCCTCCCAAGAGCGTGCTGCCGTGCAACTCTGAGCTTGGCCTGAATTCGTTCCTTGTTTCCAGCCATATGAACTCTCCTCTCACAGAATTCTTGCCACTGTGATGCCATCAGACCTGACGCTTACACCAGAACCACGCTGAGATGATCATGATCTTGAACCTCCAAAAGCATGCCTATGTATACTTCAGTGCTGGGCTAGCAACTAGGGCCTTGTGTACACTAAGCCAGCCAGACACTTTGTAACAGAAATGAGAACTGGAACACTACTACAGCTGTATACCCTTCTTAAGAAATCCTCTTGGGCTGGTTGTGGTGGTACCCACCTTTGATCCCAGCACCCCAAAGGCAGAAACAAAGGATTGTGAGTTCAAGGCCCGACTGGTCTTCGTAGTGAATTCCAGGACAAGCCAGTGCCACATAGTGAAACCTGTCTCAAAAAAAGAAAAGAAATTCTTTTGAATATTTTAACCTGTTTCCTAAAAAAAAAAAAAAAAAAAAAAAAAAAAAAAAAAAAAAAAAAAAAAAATTATTGTTTTTATTTGTTTGAGACAGGCTCTATATCCCAAGTGCTGAGATTATAGATGTTCACTTTCAGGCTTGGTTTATGTGGTGCGAGGGATCAAAATCAGGGCTTTGTGCATGCAAGGCAAGTACTGTCCTGACTGACTGCATACCTACTTAGCCTGTGAGTGCTTCTGAAGGTGAGCTATTTCTAAGAAGGCCAGTTATTTCCCTTGTAACTAAGCATAAAGAGAGCCTGGATGTCTGGCAATATGGAGACATTTGCTTTGATGTATCAGAAGGCCTACAAGAGGTGAAGGACATTTATTCACACAACTCAGCTTGATTTTAGAACCTGCACCTTGGGTCCCTGAATGGGGATGATCCCCTCAGCTTGGTGTGGGGTATCTCACACTTGGGACCCTGGTCGGGTAGGCACTGATCTGACAGGAGTTATTGGTTGCTGCCAGGTTCTGGAGAGGCGTCTGGAGGCCCATGGGATCTCCACTGCCCTCTGCCATCTGTGGCCAACAGGCTAGGTCTGAGAGGATGAGAAGGACAGGTGGCCCGGCTGGCACATTATCCAGACATCTCCAGAGACCAGTCAGAACCATGTCTGAACTGGCTGGCTGCGCTGAGGAGGGCGCCTCTCCCAGCCAGGCACTGTAGTACACCCAGGCAGAGCCAAGTTCAGATCTTGCCAAGGTAGACTCTTTAGCCGCAAACAGCCTTGAGGGGGCTTTTCACTCTGTTCCAAGGCCCAGCTGCAGTTTCTTTGTATAGTCTGGGAGGCTTGAACTTTTGGCCTTGCCTTTTCTCTGAAAGTCTGTTTGGCACATAGTAGGTACTCAGCAGATATTTATTGAATGAGCAACGGACAGAATGATAATCACCCTTCAAATAAAGCCACCTCATACTTCTGACTCTAAGTGGAACAGGAAGATAGAATTCTAGAAATGTTGATAATAGGAAATATGAGGGCTGGTAATGCAGCTCAGTTAGCAGAGCTGCCAAGCACTCGAAGGGCTCTGGGTCTGTTTCCCCAGCACCACAGAAAACCAGGCATGGTGTCATGTCCCTATAATCCCAACATTGGAATTGGAAAGTAGAAGTGGGAGGATCAGAAGTTCAAAGTCATCCTCATCATCCTCAACTACGCAGAGGGTTTAGGGCAGACCTAGAATACATAATACCCTGTCTCAAAAGGAAGGAAAGAAAATTAAAAAATGCCGGAGGTGATGGGCTATGGTTTTAATTTCAGTAGTTGGAAAGCAGAGGGAGGCCATCTCTGTGACTCTGAGGCCAGACAGAGCTACACAATAAGATCATCTAAAAATAAGAAAGGGAGAGAGGGGGAAGGGGAGGGGGAGGGGAGGGGGAGGAGGAAGGGAAAGGGAGGGAGAGGGGAAGGGGGAGAGGGAGAGGGAGAGGGAGGGAGGGGGAGAGAGGGGGAGGGAGGAGGGGAGGAGGAGGAGAGGGAGGGAAGAGGAAGATGGGGAGGAGGAGGGGAGGGGGAGGGGAGAGGGGGAAGGAAAGGGGGGAGGGGGAGGAAAAGGAGGAGGGGGAGAGAAGAAGAGGAGGGGGAGGGAAGAAGAGGGGAGGAAGAGGGAGAGGGAGGGGGGAAGGGGAGGGGAGAGGGGGAGGGAGAGGGAGGGGAGGGGAAAGGAGGGGGAGGGGAGGGGGAGTGAGGGAGAAAGGCAGGCAGGCAGGCAGCAAAGCTTACTTACATCTGTGCAGCAAGCATCTTTCCTGATTCCATTCACAGGGCCCACCACAAATGCCTCAGGAGGCCCAAGGTGAGAGCAGGGCCCTGACCTGGCTTACTGGCCGCTCTGCTCTTTCGTGGGCTCCAGGTCTTATCTTTGAACAGACGCTGCCCTGGGCACGCAGCAAGTGCAAGGTTAGCCTGGAGCGGGCATGAGGCCCCACCCCACCCAGCTTCCCAGCTTCCGCGGCAGGCTGCCGGCAACCATGCTGGCACAACTGCTCTCCCAGGCTACCTTGAGCACTCAGACAAATGACTGAGTCAGAGAGTTTGTCTCTCCAGCCCTTGAATGTTGCCTGGGACATAGCAGGCACTCAATAAAGATTCAGTGCACAAATGCTGAACTAATCTGAAGCTTCTTCTTTTTTTTTTTTTCAACTAAAGCACTTAGGGTACCGGGGACCTCTGCTTCTGGACATAAATTGCAAGTTATTTTAAAGGATTTTTGTGTTCTCAGGAAAGACTCCTGGAAGAACATCTAATGAGCAATTACTGATTGCCAGGCCAGGGTTTGATACCATGTGCCCAAACTCCACGTTTCACAAAGGATGGTTCCTGCGGAGGAGCACCAAGGATGGCCAGCTAAGGAGGTTGGACAGTTGGAGGTTGGAGAGGTGGCTCAGTGGTTAAGGACACGGGCTGCTCATGCAGAGGACCTGGGTTCAGTTCTCAACACCCACATGGTGGCTCGCAACCATCTGAAACTCCAGTTCCGGGGATGTGAACCCTTCTGACATGGTGTACATAAATACATGAATACAAAATACTCGTAAACATAAGATAAGTGAAAACTGAAGGAAAAGAAAACTACCAGGCAGCCGGGCGGTGGTGGCGCATGCCTGTAATCCCAGCGCTCTGGGAGGCAGAGGCAGGCGGATTTCTGAGTTCGAGGCCAGCCTGGTCTACAGTGAGTTCCAGGACAGCCAGGGCGACACAGAGAAACCCTGTCTCGAAAAAAAACTAAATCCTAAAAACAAAGCAAAACAAAACAAAAAACAAAAAACAAAAAAAAGAAAGAAAGAAAGAAAGAAAACTACCAGGCAAGGGCAGGGGAGGAACAGAGGGTGTAGCTCAGGCTAGCGTGCATGCTGCTCTGGGCTCCCCCCACAGTCCTCTATGGGACAGACACACTTGTAATCCCAGGCACTGCAAAGGTAGAGGCAGGAGTGTCAGACCTTGAGGGTCAAGTCATATAAAATTAAATATAAAGTTCACGGTCATCCTCAGCTACATATCAAGCTCAAGGGCATCATGGGCTACTCAAGATTCTCTACCAGTAATAAAAACAACAACAACAATAACAATATAATAATAATAGCCATTCGGTGGTGGCACATGCCTTTAATGCCAGCACCTGGGAGGCAGAGGCAGGTGGATCTCTGTGAGTTTGAGGCTAGCCTGGCCTACAAAGCAAATTCAGGACATCCAGGGCTACACAGAAAAACCCTGTCTCAAAAAGCCAAAATAAATAAATACATAAATACATATATACATAAGCACACAAATACATATATAAGTACGTAAATAATTAACTAAAGTGAAAAAAGAAAATAATATGGACCTAGTAAGGCAAGCGTGGTGACTGAGACTGAGGCAGGAGGATTACTGTAAATTCAAGGATGTCTTGGGCTACAGAGTGAATCCTAGGCAATGCTTGGCTACCTTGTTAAGACTCTAGCTCAAACAACTGACAGAACTAAGTGACTGTTGAGGACATAGATCTATAGATCCCTGGGGCCTTGCTTTAAACCTGCTTATTGAAACCTGTGGGTATCAGGCTAGGACTGTGCCTGTCTGTGTCTTTTTCTCTATGTGTGTGGCAGAGATCAAGCCCGGGTTGTTGAAATCTACACTTTTTTTTTTTTTGAGACAGTCTTATTTAGCCCTTGACCTCTCTACCCTGGAGGCTAACTGAACTTCTGATCTTCTGATCCTCCTGATGTTCATTAAGCCCTTACTCCTCTTTCTTGATCCCAGGCAAGTTTTTTTCTGCTTCTCTCTCCCGTTGTCAAGGTCACCGTGGACCTCCATGTTTCTGTACCTTAAGACTTCTTTTACTGTTTTGTTTGTCAAGTCAGGGTTTCTCTGAGTAGCCCTGGCTCTTCTGGAACTCTCTGTGTAGAACAGCTGGCCTCTCACTCAGAGATCTGCCTGCCTCTGTGTCCCCAGTGCTGGAATTAAAGGCATGTGGCACCATGTCTGGCTTTTGTTTGCTTGTTTGTTTGTTTGTTTTTTCGAGATGGGGTTTCTCTGTGTAGCCCTGGCTATCCTGGAACTCACTCTGTAGACCAGGCTGGCCTCGAACTCAGAAATCTGCCTGCCTCTGCCTCCCAAGTGCTGGGGTTAAAGATGTGCGTCACCACTGCCCGGCCATGCCTGGCTTTTTAAGATAGGGTCTCTGTGTACTGCAGCTGGGCTGAAACTCCCTACATAGATCAGGCTGGCCTCAGCCGTGCAGAGTCACTGGAGTTAAAGGCCTGTCCCATCATGCCCAGTTTCACAATAAAATATCCCGAGACCCTTCAGCAGTGTGGGTCTCCTTCATACCTTCCTCCCATTGCTCTGGACACTCCTTAAATTGTTTAGTTTCTAGATTTATTTTATTTCTGAGTCAGGGTCTCATGGAGCCCAGGCTGTCCTCAAACTCAGGATGTAGCTGAACATGACCCAGAACTTTGGAATTTCTCCATCTCCCAAGTGCTAGTGTCACAGTGGGTGCTTGTGGCTTGTCGGAGGCCAGGGATTTAATCCAGGGCTTTGTGTATATCCGACAAGCAGTCTACCAACTGAGCACATCCTCAGCCCCTTCTCTCTCTCTTTCTTAATGATACCTTCGTTGGGAGCTCCTCTTCCAGATCTTACTCAGTGCCCAAGTGTATGCCTCCTTCTATACTCCTATGCCGCTCTCAGAAAGCCCCACAGCTTTAAATAGCATCTGCCACCCCACTTTGCCCAAGTTCAAACTGCCATGTCCAGCTAGCTGCCTATGAGAGGCCTAAAACTGGGTGCTCAACCTCAGACGTAATCTGTCCAAAGAAGAGCCCCCCCTTCCTCAAGCCCCCTCCTTCCATTTCGTCGTCTTAAGACAAAACTCTTGTAGCCGTGCCTTATTTGTTTTATTTTTTTAGAAGATTTATCTATTTTATGTGAGTACATTGTCACTCCCTTCAGACACCCCAGAAGAGGGCATCAGACCCCATTACAGATGGCTGTGAGCCACCATGTGGTTGCTGGGAATTGAACTCAGGACCTCTGGAAGAGCTGCTGTTGGTGTTCTTAAACGCTGAGCCATCTCTCCAGCCCCAGCTGTGCCTTATTTGCTTTTGTTTTTTGTTTTTTGGATTTGTTTTTTTTTCGAGATAGGGTTTCTCTGTGTAGCCCTGGCTGTCCTGGAACTCACTCTGTAGACCAGGCTGGCCCCAACTCAGAAATTCACCTGCCCCTGCCTCCCAGAGTGCTGGGATTACAGGCATGCGCCACCACAGCCCAGCCAGCTGTGCCTTATTTAACACAAAATTTAAGTTGTGTTTACTTATTTGTACGTTTTCAGGCCTGTGTGGTATGCACGGGCCTGCACAGGTCGCAGCTTTCGTGTGGAAGGACAACCCGCAAGAGTCTGTTCTCTCTCTCCACAAAGTACATTTGGGAAATTAAACTTGAGCGGTGAGGATTGGCTGTACCTGCTACACCATCTCACCAGGCCTTCCAAGTTCCCTAGCTCTTCTCTTTCTTTAACAGAATCAGCAAATTCTGTGACAATACATATAGAACCCGCCCCCACCCCCCCACCCCTGCTTTGCCATCCTCAAGGCCACTACTCAGGTTCAGGGTATCGTCCTCCATCCTAAATGCTTTTAGCCTTGAGCTTGCAGTCTGTTCTCCATGTGACAGCTTAGTGACCTGTAAAATCTAGTGTCAGATCATGGCACTCTTCCACCCACCACCCACCCCCTCCAATGTCCATGTCACTCAGCAAAAGCCAAATCCCTTACAAGGTCCCACAGAGCCCTAGAGAGCCTCACTCTCCGCAGATGGTGCACCCTGCCAGGAGCACCTACCTGCCGGCCTCCTAACCTTGCATGCCATGTGCTCAAGTACTCTGATACCCATGGATTCCTCTCAAGTAGAAAATCTTTGATATTTTTGCAGTGCTGAGAGTTGAATCCAGGACCATAGGCAGCCTAGGCTGACCTCAAATTTGCTATGTAGTCATTTGCTTGAACTCCAGATTCTCCTCCATCAGTTCCCCCCCCCCAAAGTGGTAAGATAGTAGGTGTGATCACATCCTGCAGCCTTGAAGTAAGTGCTATGAATTATGAAGAAACCTAATTATACTGAAATATAACTCTCAAGATATTTTCAAAATGTGCAAAACACTAATATGTGTGCTTTATTAGATTACAAGTGCAATGCAATTTGAAATAGTCATGTGTAATGGCATTGTAGGGTATCAGTAACAACTGTAATGGCGTATGAAAACACCTGTGAGCTGGGCGTGGTGTTGCACACCTGTAATCCCAGCACTTGGGAGGCAGAGGCAGGCGGATTTCTGAGTTCGAGGCCAGCCTGGTCTACAGAGTGAGTTCCAGGACAGCCAGGACTACACAGAGAAACCCTGTCTCGAAAAAACAAAAAACAAAAAACAAAAAAAAAAAAGAAAAGAAAACACCTGCGATTTCTACCAGTAACCATGTCACAGGTGCACTTAATAGCGAAGATTTGTTGTCCTTATTCACAACGGAAGAACATGCTACATTTTACAGATATAATTGAAGATGTGACCTTTTCTTCCATCAAAAGTCAAGGCCCCTGAATTCTACCCATGTACTTATGGAGGAGAGTACCCCAAATTTCCAGGTTAAGAAGCCTTGGTTAAGAATGTACACACACACACATACCACACACACACACACACACACACACATGCTCACCTGCTATCTTCTCAGACCATCCAATTTAAAACTGTACCCCTTAGATCTGATGCCTTCTTCTGGCCTCTGCAGGCACCGCACATACATAAAACATAGACATACATGCAGGAGAGACACCCATAAACACAAAATAAAAATAAATCTTAAAAAAATTAAAATCGTATCCCTATACTCTTTTGATTTGCAATTGAATTTTTTTCTGTAGCACCTAATTATCTTCAAACACACTAACACACATCTGTAATACCAGCATTTGGGATTGCAGAGAATTTGAGGGTAGCCTGGGCTACACAGTGAATTTGAGGTTAGTTTTGGCTCACACTTGATTATTTGTTTACTTGTCTGTTTGTTTGTTTTCAGGGCTGGAGAGATTGCTCTTGCAGTGGACAGGAGTTTTGTTCCCAGAATTCAAGTCAGTGGCCGACAGAGCCTGTAACTTCAACTCCAGTGTACCTCTCTAGTCTCCACAGGCACATTGCATTCACACACAGATATCCACACACAGGTACACGCATAAACATAATTAAAACTACAACACAATTTAAATTTTATTTCCTCCTTTTCCCATTTTTTTTTTTGCTGGGGGTGGGGTGGGGCAGGCTATTCCATTCACCTTGTTGTCTCATTATTTTACTGTCTTGGTTGAGTTGAATTCTCTGTGTAACCCAGGCTAGCTTTTAACTCTTGGCAATCCTCCTGTTTCAGCTTCCCAAGTTCTGAGATTATAGGTGAGATTATATAGTTCTGAGATTATATAATCATGATGCCTGGCTAGACAGATATTATATTGGTTTAATTAAGCTATGTATGTAATGAATTAAAATCAGCCTCACTGTTATTGTTTTTGTTAGCATGTCCAAGGTTAGCCTTAAACAGTAAGTAGCACAAAGCTCTGTGGATTCCAAGGACTGGAGGGGATTTTGGTCCTAAGCCAGTGGTATTTCCTAAGGACTGTTTGGGGGCCTTGGTTTGGCCCCCAGTTAGGAAACTGTGTCAAGGACTAAACAGAGCTGCTGTTCTTGCCGAGATCAATCATAATGTGACTATATAATAGCAGGACTTTTTTTCTCCAGTGTATTGCAAAAGCAAGGGGTAATGACACTAGTGCCAAGGTCACCTGCACTCAGGTGTCCGCTCTCCACTGCCAGCCTTGGAAACTTGAGTTTCTAAGGCCTTTCTGAAGAGGGTAATGGGCTTTTGTGGGGATGAAATGGACTAGCTTACACACAGGGCTTGGACAGAAGCACACGCGCATGCGTGAGGCCTTCATTCCTTCCCTCTGTCATCTCTCTAGGTCATTTTACAGTTCCTTGCCAAGACACTTTCTTTCCCATTCCAGTTCATGGGCTCCCCAATGGCCAAGAGAAACAACTTGTCCTGTCCTCTCCTGCACAGACACCCTACCCCCAGGCAAAAGATCAAATCTGTGGGTCACTTTAGACCCTGCCTCTGTTCATGTGTCTCTACCTATGTCCCGGATTCACAGCTGACAGTTTTCAGGACCTTGACCATATATAGCCCATTGTTTCCGACCAGTTCCTCTCCTAAGTCCTCTTTTTGTGCACATTGGAGTTCTTGTATGCTTCCTCAAGGGAAAGACTGAGAGCACTGACTGTTCTTTTGTTCTTGCCTAGCATGGGCAAGGCTTTGGGTTCAATCATAAGCAACAACAGCAAAAAGAAAAGGCAGGAGCTGGAGATATGGCTTGGTAGTTAAGAGCACTTGCCGCTCTTCCAAAGGACCTGAGTTCAGGTCTCAACCATACACATTAGGTGGCTCACAACCATCTGTTAAGAGAGCATCCCATGCCTCTGGCCTGCCTCACATGCATGCATCCCCACCTGCCCACCTGCAGACACATAGTTAAAATTAGGGGCACATGTCCCTATACATCATTACAAATAATTGAAAAAATAGGGTTTATAAGTAAGAAGACATGAGCAAGGCACTCAGGTGTGTTGTGTGTTCTTAACAGGGTCCTGCTACATAGGGACCTGCTACATAGGGAATGTAAATTTACATATTCACATACATGGGTATATGATGCGCTCACATGGTCTCTGTAATCTTCAGCTCATCAAGGAGAAAACAGACCCAGAGAGATGTCTTCACCGATCTGCCTCACACAGCCTTCTGCAAAGGAAAGCCAGGATTAGAAGCCATTAGACACTCTGTTGGACAACCCAGACTGCCACACCTGTAAGCAGACACTGACCTTGGCCTGGGAAAATCTTCTCAGTGGACCACTGAGAACCAAAGCCAGGGAGGACAAACTGTGAGGTGATGTGGAGTCAGCCCCTCCTCTTGCCAGACAGGCCTCTTCAAACTTTGTGAATGAAGGCCAAAGAAAAGAAGTTCTGCTGGTGGCTTCCTTTGAGTTCATCTCTTTCTTGTTGCAGAGAGCGCTCCTTTCCGAGTTCCTCATGTCCCTCTTTGTTGAAGAGACAACTTCCCTGTCGGAGGATCTGAGCTGTTATGAGTTTGTTTATTATTAGATTTATTTCTCCTATAAGCAAATGTGTTCACAACATTCCATCGGGGAATCTTCTTAATTGTCACATAAATGTCATCTTATGTAAATTGAATATTTATCTTTGCATGCAAGAGGGGTGGGGGTGGCAGGGAAAGGAAAAATAAACAACCTTCTGTCTAGGAGAGGGAAAAGGATTTGAAACTCATCCACCTGCCTTCAAAAACAAAGGTGAGTTGGGGGGAGAATCACTGGATTATCTTGGAGGGGGTAGAATACGTTGGCAAGGATGAGATGAGATGCCTTAGGGATGCTGGGCCAGGCTTCCCCAAACCTCAGCCCGAAGCTAGCTAACCTCCCCAGCTGGACCATTCCCAGGAGGCAAAAGGTTGCCCCCCACGTGCCTACCCATCCAGGAGGCCTGCCCTTTTCCTTCCTAGAGAGAAGGTGAGCTCCCCAGGCTCAGCGGGTTGGGTGGGTGTGGCCCGCAGCTCAGGGAACCGACCCAAGGCTCCGCCACTGCCGGCTAGCCGCCCGACAGCCCGCCCGCCTGGCGAGCGCAGGCTCTTCTTCCAGAAACTGCGAGGATTGGAGAGCACTGTTTGTGCACCACAAGGTCAAGTCGGGAAGTGGAGTCGGAGGAGGAGGGGCGAGAAGGAGAGGGTGGGGAGAGGGGCGCCCCGCTTCTCTGCCAAGTACCAGCCCTGGGAAGTTGCCCCTCGGTTTTTAACCCTTTGCGGTTATAAGATGCACGAGACAGGAGGAAGGGGGTACCCGGGGGCAAACTCCTCCTGAGGCTAGGACATGTTGCCACCCTGCTAGCCACCCACCCATCACAGTGCGCCTCACCCCCCCACCCCCGGAAATGCAGGGCAGCACCGGGCGCCAGGAGGCACCCGCGAGGGGGAGGGGGCAACGAGCCCAAGAACGGACCCCCCCCTCTTAAGGACAGCCCCTCTCTTCCGGAGGTCGCCCACAATTTCAACTTTCCCTGCCTAGGATGCTAGTTTGCATTTGGTGTGGGTGGGGGAGGAGGACCGCGCCCCCTCCCCCAGCCCCAGGCGCGCCCCTCCCCTGCACTCCTGCCAGCACTTTCTGCTCTCTTCTGGCGCTGCAAAAAAACGCCACGCGATTTACTCGATTTCGATTTTTAAACCAGTGATTCCGAAACCGGGCGGAGGGCGAGGGTCTTCCAGCACCGGAGTCCCTGGGGGTGGGGTGGGCGGGCCGGGTACTCCGTGCAAACCTCCTTTCCTCCGCGAGTGTCGCCTCCAGGCTGTTATTTGCAAAGAAACGTCTTTTTGACGCAGGGAGAAATGGCAAATTTTAAGTACGTCATTAATATGGCGCCAAAAGATTTTTTTAAGTATAAGCTTGCTTTTTTTTTTTTAAGGTTGTTGGGGGCTCCGCCTGGGTCTGGGGCGCGAAGGGGGCGGGGTGTGAGCAGAAAGTGTGAGTGAGCGAGTGGAGGGGCGGGGTATGTGTGTGAGTGTGTGAAGTGTGAGCCGACCTGATGGGACTTGCACGGGCTCAGCCGGCGCTCGGGCCCGGCCCTGGGGACAGGGCGGGCTGGGGGCGCCCCAGAGTCCACGAGGAGTCCGGGCCCGCGTGCAGGCGGGCGGGTGACCGTGCAAGGCACCCCCCCTCCGGGGGGGCCGCAACGCTACCTGGGACTGTCGCCCGAGCCAAACAACTGGGAAGGGGGGGGGGGAGAACGACAGGGGGGTGCCGGGAGCGGAGATCCGAGTGAATTAGAAAAAAGTGGCTACTCCCCCTCCCTCTCTTCTTGCCCGCCCCCACCCCACCCCCACCCCAACACATTTTTTTCCCCCTCTAAAGAGATCACAAGGAAGTCTTGGTTTAAAAAGAAACATACACAGGGGGTTGGTGAATGGTGCCGACCGCGGCCATCGCAGTTGGAGGCTATTTTTTTGGGGGGTGAGTAGCGTCCATGGAGTTACTTTGCGCCCACTCCTAGTGGCACTAGCTCTGGGCTGGAGGGCTGACCATCTTCCCAGCAGGGGTGCGGGGCTTGGGGGGGGGGACGCCGCGGCCCGGTCGCCTCCTTCGCCACGACCCCGGATGGATGCGCGCCCCCCGCCCTCCCGCGCCGGCCCCAGGAGCTCCTGGCTTCGGGAGCATCCTTCCCGCGCCGGCCCCCGCCGCGGCGCGTAGCCGAGGGCAGCGCCCCTCGGGAGGGCACCGCGGAGCAAGGTAAGAGCCAGCCCCCAGCGGATGGGCCCTGCGCATCTCCACGGCATTATTTTGTGGGCTTTTTTTTTTTTTAACAGATCTGCCAGTGCTCCTCGCTCCCTCTCTCTCTTGCTCGCTCGCTCCCTCTCTCGCTGGCTGCCTGTTCTAGGAAGCCAGCGCGGGGGGTGGGGGGGGGGACGCACAGCTCTGGGGAGAGAGATTGCGCATGTTGGTCAGCCGTGTTTTAAAGAGTACAGTGCGGGGAGGCTGAGAGGGGCGCATGCAACAACTTTTGGAAGGGTGAGCCTGGCGACCTTCTTTACTAATGACTGCGGCAAAGCGCCCCTGGGCCGGCGAGGGGGCGCGGGCGGGTGGGGGCGCTGGGGCTGCAACTTGCCTCCCGGGCTCCGGCCGGCCCGAGGGGCTGCGGCGCGGCCGGGGTGCAGGGTGGGGAGGCTGAGTGGCGGGCACCAGGGCACGGGAAACCTGGAGCTATCTGCCCTTCTGTCTCTCCGAGTTTCATTTTGTTGATACGCAGCACGTCCGGGTGCCGAACCGGGCTGAGCCGATGCACATGACCCCGCGCTGGGCTCACGTGCAGCCGGTCCAGTCCTAGACACCTTCCGGGGGCCACCGCCTCCGCCCTGCGCCCCCTTTCCAGGCTGGGTGCACGCGGGAGCTGCACGCGGGGGCAGCATGCTCGGTTCTTGGGTTCAGAGCCATTGCACAAATTAGTTTTTTTTTTTTTTTCTTTTTAAGGGGCGGGGGACAACGTTCCCAGGTGAGTGCTGGGTGCGCAGCCCAGGCAGCCAGGGTGCATATTGGGGTAGTGGACAGCAGCTCTCCGGTGCTGCGCGGGAGTCTGGTGGGGGGGGGAAGAGGCACAGCGAGAGTGGAAATGTACCGGCGACGGCCGGAGCGGCGGGTGCGCGCTCGCGGAGCGACGGCAGGGGGCGTGGCCCTTGTTTACCTTCTCCCAACTCTGCTGGTTCGCGTCCCGCTTCAGGGACGACTCTGCAGCTCCCCCCCCCTTCCCTCCGCCCTTACTAAACTCTGGGTGGTACCTATGAGCAGCATACAAGTGGAGGGCCCTGCCTGGGACACACGCACCTGACCCCAAAATGAGTGACATTGCAGCCCCCGCCCCCACCAAACACTGCTGCAGTCCTTCTGCCGGATCCCCGGCCCCGCCCCGCCCCCGGCAGTGGCATCTTCCCGGCTCACCTCCTTCCTCCCTCTCCCTCTCTCCTTCCCACCCACTTGCCTGCGCCTGCGGAGCGGCTCTCGCTCGCCCACTCCCCGCCTGGGTGCAGACTTGTGGCTCCCCATGGTCCCTTCCCGCCCATCCCTAGGTTCTGAGACATCCCCTTCTCCGAGCAAGGGGTGATCCTGGGTCAGCTTGGAGACTCGTAGCTTTTCTGCCGGAGGGCGAGGACGTCTGCAAAACCGGCTTGGAGGCTTCCCTCTACCTTCCAGAGAGGCCCAGCCAGCCAGCTCAGCCCGGTCCCCCTACAGCACACCTCTGTCCCGCTCAGTACCCCCGCCCCCACCCTGGGCTCAGTTGCCCTTCCCCGAGTCCCCTAGACCCCTCCCCCGCCCCGGGCGCCAAGCCCACCCACCTCCTGGCACCGCCCCCGGCCCGAACCGCCTCTTGCCCTTCCTACGCCTGGGCCGGAGCCCCCCGCAGCCACCTCCGGCTCCTCCTCCCGGCTCCCGCGGTCGGAATCACGCCGGCGCGCCTCCAGCTTGCGTGCCTGCCGCCTGCCGCCAGGGGCAGGCTGGAGGCGCGCAACCCTCTTCTAATCCCCTTAGCCGCTGCAGCCGGCCTGTGTACTTTTTTTTTTTTTTAAACCAGCTTGGCCTCAGGCCTCCTGCTGGGGGGCGGGGGAGGGGCGCCGGGTTTCTTTATGCCCGAGGGTACATGGCCCTGGCTATCTGGGTCTCTGCAGATTTCCAAACTTCACCCTTGCCCCTAGCACTCCCCACCTCTTCTGCAGGATTCCGAGGTACAAAGTTTTACCCAGAGGCAGTTTGCAAGAGGCCAATGGGAGGGATTAAAGTTGTTTTCAGAGAAGTGCCAGAGGGGTTAGGGATGGGCGGTGGGGGGGAAGAGGGACGGGGGGGGGGGGACATTTTTAAATGAAGAGTTCTGAGCCCGGAAGAACTGTTCGGATGCTCCCTTAACATATTTGCAAACAGACCGGAGCTTGGGAGCTCAGTTCTCCTCCCAGAGTGGAACTGCCTCTCCTGTCACTGGTAAAATTCCCAGTAGGACATTTGGCAGAAGATCCCGGCAGAGGGTTGCCAGCCAAGCCTGGCCCTGTTTCCTGGGTTCCAAGGGTGCTAACTTCTTTCCCCTCTCCGGATTTCTCCCCACCCCACCCCCCTTAGGGCCCTAGGCGACCACACCAGCCCTCCAGGCCCTCCTGTCCTGTCTTCCTTGGGCGGGTTGGGACTCGCAGAGCAATCTACTAAGTAGGCAAGGAAAATAAGAGAATGAACTGTAAGGGGGGAAGGAATGAGTAATAAAACTGACCCAGTCAAGGAGAAGCTTTTATGTTTAGGCTATGCTATTTGCTTTTTAGGTCACAGGCTGCAAAAACAGGCTTTGATCCGAAGTGGGCGAATAATTTATTGAGAAAGTTTGCATGGTGTGTGTGTGGAGGGAGGGGGGGATGCTTGTTTGATCTGGAGCCCTCTCCCAGGTTGTTCCTAGTGCTGTTGGCTGCTGGTTTGAGTGGGAAAGCATTTGGTTCCACAGTAAATGCCTTTTAGAGGGGACTCCTCACCCTATGCAGCAGGACTTAACAGTGAATGTTGGCTTTGAAACTGTTTGGCCAAGGGTCTCCCCAACACTCTCGGAGATGAAGTGTTAAAGGGCAGAGTTGTTTGGGCTCTGGATACAGCAAATATTTCCAGAGTGCTCTCCCATCCAGCATGCTTTTCCCTTCCCTAAATTGCCTGGGTAAACAGCCAGTGACTCCTGTCCAAGAGGCTGTCAAAGATCCCAGCCGCTTAGTTCTTGTTGATAGTGTGTGTGTGTGTGTGTGTGTGTGTGGAGGGGGGGGGTCCCCAGGTTGCACTTTATTATCTAAGTGTAAGCCTTTGACACTGACTCCCCTGTGTTTGAGGCTGTGGGTAGGATATCCCAATTATTTACAACTAGTGTTTCTATTAGACTAGAAGGTGATTGGTTGCCTCGGGGACCCCCACCAAATGCTTCACCGTATGTGCGATAGGCTGTGTGGAGACCTTGTGGATGGATGTTTGGGTGGCATGAGAGGTTGCCAGGCTACAGTTGGAAGTGGGGGGGGGACCTTTGACTTGTCATGTCCCCCATGCGATGGGACGCTTAGACACTTAAATGGCAGGCCTTAGCTCAAAGCTTGGGCACTCCTGGAAAGTTGGTTCTGGAGCCTTAGGCAGCCCTCTAAGCTTCTGTTCAGAAATCTTCTTGAAGTTTGGAAAACTTCATCTGTGCTGAAAGCCTTCCTGCAAACGTGAAGCCCTTTGACCATGGAGTCAGAAAGCCGAGGTTTGGATGTAGTTTCCAGCTGAGGTAAAGGCACCATAGGTTTTAGTTGACTTATCAGTCAGTGGGGTTGATGATAATAATGCCTATCTCTATGTGAGCATGGGAAGGAATAGGTTGTATTAAAAGACTAATCCTGGGTCTAAGGATGCAGCTGATGGTCAAGCACCTAACAATCCCAAGGCCCCGGGCTCTAGCAGTGTAATGAAAAGAAGGAAATAGAAAGAGAAAGCCTAAAGTGTGTGGTAGCACAGCACACAGTGTTGCCGCTCTATTAATGAACTGAGGGGAGCCAGTACATTGTATGCACTATGGCCTTTGATCTATGAGCCCCGGGTTAGGCCAGAAAGCCAGCTCTCTTCTCTGAAGAGTGAGCATCTAACAGGTGCCTGTGGGCAGCTAGACTTAGGAATGGTCCACTGAGATTTGCCCTGTGGGACGAAGAATAAGGTTGAGGAAGTATTGAAAGATAAATTAGGGAGAACCCATCACACTCTTGGGATCTCCTTGGTTGGGTTGTGGAACTGGCCTGCGTGGTAGATGATACTGTAGGCACTGGAAGCCGGGGCCTGGTTGGGACACTGAGGGAGGCAGTGGTGTGGCAGGAGAGAGATCCAGCTCCTTTCAGGCTTGGAGAAGTAGAGTTGACAGTCACAGACAGCAGCCCTCTTGCCCTGTGTGCACAGAATCATTTTTTGTATCTGCAGTTATTGTCCCTGAGAAGGCATTAAAGTTAATGAGAGATGGGAAAGAGTGGGGCTCTGACCCCCGTTTGAAACAGTTTAAGAGTGTGTGAGTTCTTGTTTTCTGAACGTCTGGCCTTCCCTGCACAAGGAGGCTCTGAGGACAGGTTTTCCAGCCGAAATATCATTAAATTGTATTAGCATCTTATTACACACACGCCTTTGCGGTCTGCCTCAGACAGGGAGAGTTTTTGTTTCTCCGGAGAGATTGTGTCTGGAATGGTAAATTGCCTGCTTGAAGGCCCCCTCCTCTTTTTTTTTTTTTTTTTTAAAGGAGAACGGAATCCTGCTGTGTGTGTAAGGGCAGGCCTGGTGGCCCCTGGAGAGGAGAGACCGGGAGGCCAGGTTGGGGTGTTGTAACTACCCCAGGGAGTGGCTGCAGTAGCTGGCCTGAAAGACCCACTGTTCCTAGGGTCAGCTGGGAGGGCGTTAATGGAGGCCCAGGGTGTTTATTTGAATTTATTTGCAGAGACATCTTTAAAAGAGACTGGCATTGGGCAGTGGTGTTCTAGGGCCAGAACTTTGGGGGGGGGGGGGCTCAGGCCTGTGGCCTGTGCTGCCAAGAAAACATCTGCCACCAAATTGCTGCCCTATTACTGAGTTGACATTGGTCAGTAGCCAGGAGTCCAACCAAATAAAGCTGCCTGGAAAATGTGTAGGGTCAAGACTGGGAAGGAGGACTGTGCAAACAGGAGGGAATCTTGGGCTAAGGTGTCAGTTTCTGCCAGTAGCAGGCCAGCCAGCTGGGTTGTGTGGTCCTGACACTCCACGAGGGAGGGACCCGTAGTGTGTTCAGCACTCCCCCATTATACTGGGAGCAGTGTGAGAGTTCCTGGCATTCACACAAGGAGCTAGCCAGACATGCTCTCTACTCATTCCTGAGAAGGACAGTTGGCAAGTAGCTCAACACGCTGATGCGCATGCGCTCTGAAAACAGGGGAACGGGGCAGCTCATTTCTCTAAATAGGGTAGTGGTCAAAAACCGACACCGGCAGCTGGCACAACTTGTGCCCAGGTCTGGAAGCAGGAAGAACCTTTGCCTTGGAAGAGGAAACCAAAAGAGGCTGTAGCTCCTTGGTGAGGTCTTGCCTTGTATGGATGAGGTCCTAGGTTTAGTCCCCACTGTTGCAAGAGCGATGCCACCGTCCTGCGATGTAGGGAGGATGGGATCATCCTCGTCGCTGTGACCTTTAGGGAGGCAGGGTCCGGATGGGTTTAGGTCTTGTGGGGATATGGAGATCTGGCCTTGGGTCAGCTGGAAGCCTGCGAAGGAGTTTACAGGGTTGGGAGTGAGGTAGGATTTAAGCTTGGAAGATCTCTTTGGGTGCTGTGTGGAGTTTGGATTCTGTGAAGGAGGTAGTGAAAGGGAGGAAATGAACTGAGATGGGCCCAGGTGAGAGGCGACATGGGCTTGGACCAGTAGGTTGAGTGTAGTTGGGAAAATGGGTGTGTTCAGGACTTTAGGAGGCACAGAGCCCTTAGGCCGCAGCTACACTGAGGGCATGCTGGTTACTCACAGTTACTCACAAAGGAGAGCTTCGTGTGTGTGTGTGTGTGTGTGTGTGTGTGTGTGTGTGTGTGTGTGTGTTTCCATACTGGGGTTGGTATCACAAGTGCAGTGAAGCCAGAACAATGGCAAGAAAAGACCTTTCCTCCCCCACCCCACCCCCTTCCCTTCTCCCTCTTGCTCCAGTCCAACTCGCTCCCACCCACCCCCTCTCCGGCCCATAGTTTTTGTTTGTTGTGGGCCACCATGTGGTTGCTGGGATTTGAACTCAGGACCTCCGGAAGAGCAGTCAGTGCTCTTAACCGCTGATCCGTCTCACCAGTCCTAACAAGATTTCTATCTTTCTTTTTCTTTTTCTTCTTTTTTTTTTTTTATTTGTTTTTAATGTATGTGAGTAACTGTAGCTGTCTTCAGACACAGCAGAAGAAGACATCAGATCCCATTACAGATGGTTGTGAGCCACCATGTGGTCGATGGGAATTGAACCCTGGTCCTCTGGAAGAGCAGCCAGTACTCTTAACCGCTGATCCATCTCTCCAGCCTGTAAAGGCCTTTGTTGCTTAGACTCTTCTTTGCGGATGGATTACAGGACCAATTCTTATGCCTCTCGGAAGTCAGTGCCATGTGTCCGTGAAGTCACCTATTGGAGCAGAAACTTGGACTTGGGAGAACGGGGAGGGGTGTTAGAGAGGGAAAACCTGAGGCCAGGCAGACTGAGCAGCAGCATCATACACACGGGTTCGCTGCCTTAGGCCGTCCACCCCTCCTTCTCTTGCCAGTGGGCCAGGTGATTTGAGAGACTGGGGCTGCCTCATTGATGAGGCTGAGTGTTGGACTACCGGCTGACAGGTTACTTGTTGGTTTCTGAGAAAGGACTCAGTAGAGTAAGAAAGGTGTGGTCAGCTGTGGTGACTGCCTATGCTTTTCAAGGGGCCAGCCCCTACAGGACTGCGCGTTCTGGCCCAAGGCTGCCGAGCACCTACTGGCGAGTGTCCGTAAGGCGCCTCAGCCATGCCGCTGAGCTCGGTCTTCATACTCACTTACTCATTCTCTCTCGCCAGCTGATTCCCGCCAACAAATGTGTTTAGTTTGGCCCTTTCAGGGTGTTCTTCAAATTCTGACTCAGTTGCCAGCATTTTAAAGTTCTGGAGATGTATGGGGAAGTCAGATCCAGTTTACCTCCTGGGAGGAAGTACTTCTTTGCCAGCATCTCTGGCCTTGTGAGTGTTGGGACTCAGATTTGACCCCCGGCACTCCTAAACCCACGGCCCCTGCTCCACCTCTTCCTGGAGTGGAAGTCACGCCCGGGCACTTGTGCATGGCTGGCTACTGCTGAGCTCTACCGACAGGCCCCAGGCAGCTGTTAGTGTTGCACGAGATCCTGGTTTGGAGGTACTGTTGCCCTCTTTGCTGAAACAGGGAATTGTGGGAGACATTGGGTTGGTGAACTTACAGTCACACAGTGATGGGGCTAGGTTGGGCCAGGGGTGGTCTACGGCCAGAGTTCTTTTCAAAGTCATCCTTCCTCAGATCCTGGATGTCACAGAGCGGTGACAGTTTTGGTTCTGGGTTCCCTCTCTGCTGCAAAGAGGTCATGAAGTCCAATGGTCAGAAATTGGGTCTAAGTCTGTTACAAACTCTGTCACCTGGCCCCTGAGGCTCCTTTCCCTCATGTTTTAGACTGTTAAATTAGAGAGACGCAATTGGCATAGCTGGCAAGGGCTGTCCTAGGAGCTCCCTGGGGTCCTTGTGTGCTAGAGGAACCTCCAGTCTGCCCGAAGGGGCGGGGCTCCTGATTCTTGCATTGCTTGCACTGCCTTGCACTGCCATGTCTCTCAGTTCTTTGCCCTTTAGGAAACACTGGGCAGCAAGCAAACTCCTCCCATTCTAATGGGGGGGGGGAGACCATGGGTAGAGGGCTCCTCACTGAGGTCAAAGGTTAAGCAGGTCCCTTCTGAGGTCTGGGTGATTGTCCTTCCTACTTGGTGGGTAGTATTTCAGGGTCTTCGTAGCACTGTGGGAAGATAGAAGCATCTCGTAGCTTGACAGGAGCAGGCTAGAGATGGAGGACAGTAGGTGTTGAGAGGCAGATTGTGATGCCTCCTCCCTAAGAACTAGCACTGAACAGGAACATGGTGGGAAGCACCCTGGACCGGGTATTAAGTTGCTCCAGGCAGTCTCCTCCAGGCTCTGCCTTTCTGGCCTTCTGCAAGACCTGAGGAAGAAGAAGTGGGTAGGCACAGCCTTCCAGGCTCAAGAGGACTCTTTACCCAAATTTCAGGGTAGCCTCAGGAATCAGACCTCACACGCTGGCGTTCAGAGTTCATCTCCGTTTGTAATGGAGTGGCAGGCTTCTTCCGTCAGTGGGCCTGTGCTCACGAAGCAGTCAGGGACTCAGCGCTGTGGACGAGGGTGTGAGGGAGCTGCCCTTAGTGGTTTAACCGTTAGATGGCACAGGTGAAATACAGTAAGATTGTATTTTACCTTAGGATGGACCCACGGCCGCATTTCCACACCCCAATAGCCACCATGCTGAGGATGGGCCCTCAATGGTGGCTTGTGCCTTACATAGAAGGAACTTTCTTATTTCCTCTTCTCTCTCCTCCCTGTAGGGAGGGGAGCACTTGCTCAGGAGGCATCTGCAGTGGGTCATGCCTTCTGACCTGCTCATTTCTTTGAATGGGAACTGGGACTTGAGTGGTCATTGTCACCTTTCAGTTTGTTGCCCACTGGCCTCCCTGCAGTCCTCTGACACCAATGGACAGACTTCTGTTTGCCCGAGTTCCCTGGGGCCTCCTTTCCCAAACACTGGCTTTGTGGGTGGGGAGAGAAGGGATGAGGCTGGAAGAGAGGCGGGGCTTGTGCTTTCTCTGCATGGGAGTGTGAGCTGAGGGTTTTCCCTGATGTCTGGGAAGATAATATCCCTTCTTGCCTTTTGTTGCAGATGGAAGAAAAGAGGCGAAAATACTCCATCAGCAGCGACAACTCTGATATCACTGACGGTAAGGCCTTTCTACTTGGCTCTGCTGGGACAGTGGTTAAGTAAAGGTAGCAGCAGGCTCAAAGGCCTGGTCAGAGGAGGCTGACTTTCCATTCAGCTCAGTCCAGGGCCACAGGGGTAAAAAGCCAAGTCTGTTCTTCTGCCCCTGAGGTGGTCAGTCTTGCCCTTTTCCAAGCTTCACCATTAGTTCCCTTTCGTCTACCGCCCTACCCTCTAGGTAGGCCTTCCTCTCCTTGGAATAGACTAACTCTTCTCAGAGCATTTGCTACTAGTTGAATCCTTTAGCTTCTAGAAGTCTCTACAAAACACATGAAACCTGTTGCTCTTTATTGTTATAATTAGTTAATTGTTATAAATAACTTCCTAACCGGTGGCAAAACCTTGATCAGAGGATTCTTGTCAAGTTCACTGTGCTGTTACCAGCTAGAATCTGGCACACCGTAGGTGTTCTGTAAATGTTGGCTAAAGAAATTAAGGAAGAAACCCAGCTGTCTAGGAAGCAGTACGTTCTAAGAGGTAGATTTAAGATAACGGGGTGGGTGTGTCAGTTGGATGTCCTGAAATGGGGGAAAGGTCCCATTGTCAAAACGGGAATGACATTTTGGGAGCAGAGAAAAAGCTGTGTGTACAATAAGAGCTTTCTTCCTAGTTGGTGATAAAAAGTAGCCATTGTCCAGTGGCCCAGGAAGCCATTCCTCAGCCTGTTGGATTTAGGCATTCCATCTTCATGGGCGGAAGGGGCGTGCAGCCAGGGAGATCCTATCTTGAAGTGGCTACTTTTGTGGAGCCCCCTAAGACGGGAGCCACACTACTGCGGAGGCAGAGCCTGGAGCCCGCCATCTCTAGACCTGGTAGACTAGCGGCGTCTGCCTCCCTACCAACCAGGGCGTTGATAATGCCCAGCCCTGTCTGCTTCTAGGCCTCATTTGCTGCCCTGTGGGTCTGGCTATGGTTGTAGCCCATGCCTCCCTCCCATGGATCCCTTTTGCCATAGGAAGGGATCACAGTATCTAGAGTTGTGTGGCCGCCCATTTTCCACTCCTAACCTGCAAAGTCATGTGGCATCTGGGCATCCGAGCCACAGAGAAGCAGCAGGTCGGACCCCAGACTTGAACCTGTTTGCTCTCCATCAGCTCCCACCACGGTCCCACCATGACTGTTAACTACGGTGCTCCTTCAAAACCTTGGCTCTGGAGTTTGTTGCGGTGGGGCACGTCTTTAGTCCCAGCACTTGGGATGCTGAAGCAGGTGGATCTCTTTGAGGGAGGTCAAGGCCAGCCTGGTATCCATAGCAGGTTCCAGACCAGCCAGGGTTCCATAATGAGGCTCTGCTTACAACCAAAACAGAAAAACCCTCGTCTTCCTGGTCCTTCTTGCTGAGGCCATTATCCTATCATCTAGCAACGACCATACAGTCATAGCTAATTGAGGAATCCCTTTGGGCCATACTAAACCTATAGATACGGTATCCTTTGGTTAGCCTCTAGAGAACAGGTCATATCCTTTTAATCAGCTTCACATTACTGTCATGTAAGGTTATTAACTTACGAAAGGACAGGTTTCCCTGGCCCACAGTTTTGGGACTGTCAGTGCATGAGCAATTGGCTTCTGACACTCTGAGGTTTCAGGTTCTAAAAAAGCTGCACTACCTCCCAGTGGCATTGTCCTGAGGACTAGGTTGGGGGGCTGGTGGATACCAGTGTTTCCTACTTCCCCCACCCCCAGGTCTTCCTATCTCAATTAACCCAGTCAGAATAGTCCCTCAGAGGCTTAGGCACAGATTAACTGGTCTCTTCTTTTGTTGTTGTTGTTGTTTGAGACAGGGTTTCTCTGTGTAGCCCTGACTATCCTGGAACTCACTTTGTAGACCAGGCTGGCCTCGAACTCAGAGATCCACCTGCCTCTGCCTCCCAAGCACTGGGATTAAAGGCATGCGCCACCACTGCCTGGTGATTAACTGATCTCTTACAGGAGGGTCTGCGGACTTAATCTTCTCCATGATTCCCATCAAGTTGGTATTTAACACTAACCATCTCGCACCCACCTCTTCCAGGCTTACCAATAGCAAATCATTTACTGGTGGTGGCCAGTAATCAGGAGACTCACTTGGGTCTAGCCTGGTAGGCTCCAGGTCTGTTCAGATTTATACTTCCTTCCCCTGCCCTACCCTGTTTCTGTAACCTGCTAGGGCACATCCAGGAGTGCCATGATGCACCTAACCTGGGACAGACTGGAGAGAGGGCATGGAATGTTCCAGCATTCCTTGACCCAGTAGGAAGCAGAATCTCAAAGAGGATAGGGACTTCTTTGGAGCCACAGAGACAGCTGATAACTGCTTTTGATTTAAGCCCCTTTCAGTGGTGAGTGAAGGAGCCTTTATATTTCTATTGGTCTGTGGAAAGATCGGGGCCCAGGGCTGGGACAGTGCCTCCCACCTTCTGATCCTACAAGCAGGTGCTCACCCTGAGACTTGCCACCCTCTATGTGGTTAGATGCTGCTTCGGACTCTCCAGGAGCCCTCATGGCCCGTCTTCTCTCTGCAGGTCACGTGACGTCCACATCAGCATCAAGATGTTCCAAACTGCCCAGCAGCACCAAGTCGGGCTGGCCCCGGCAGAACGAAAAGAAGCCCTCAGAGGTAGGTAACAGGTAGAAAGGTTCAGGGAAGGATGAGGTTGGGGGAGAGGCACCTGTGTGGACTGAGAGAAAGAGCTGAGTAGATGCATGAAGGCCGCCGCCACCTGTTCTTGGCGAAGGGCCCATGCCCAGTGCCAAAGGCAGCCAGTGTGGCAGGACGGAATGAATGGGGACACCAGTATATGCTTCTGACAGTCCTTTATGTGACCTGCATGTTAAGCAAGGTAATGCCTTCACCTCCTGATCTGCAAGTAGAGGTGTTTATGGCTTGTGTAGAGAGAGTCCTTGGTACGTGACCTCACAGCAAGCCCTTGCTTCTTGTGGTCAATGAAAAAATTGCATGTAGGGGCTTTATCTGTTCCCGCCTAGTACTTCACTGGCAATGTCACTGGGCAGAGCCCAGGCCCTTGGTGTAAATGTGGCTGTGAGAGCTTCCAAGGCTGTGCATTTCCAACCTGGTCCTTACACGTGTAGCTGGTGTAAGGACCCTGACGATGTGGATGTGAGGTCAAGGACCATGTCTTTTCCCAAGCTGTGCCCCATTTTCTCCTGTTGCTTTCCACTGGGCCATCTAGTTTTTAGCAGCCCCTGGATATGTATTTGGGGTTGGACTTCCAGTATGCTCTTAAGTGTTCTCCCTCAGAGCTTTATATTTTAAAAAATTGATTTCCTGCCTCCCAAGATGCCTTGCTCCGTGCCTTTTCCCTTTTGGGGGTAGGGTGGGGGGATTGGGATTGGGACCCTACGAGAGTGGTCTCCATTTTTCTCCCAAGTTAAAATAACTTGTTTAGTTTGTGTGTGTACACATAGGGACACTCGAACGCATGTGTGTGCCATGGCATGCATGTGGAAGACAGAGCAACTAGGAGGAGTTGGAGCTTTCTGCCATTCGGGTTTCCGAGGTCAAATTCCAAGGTCAAATTCAGGTCCTTAGGCTTGGCAACAGGCACCTTTGCCTGCTGGGCCATTTCAGTGCCAGCCCTGATATCTTCCAAACCTGGTTCGTGTGGTTGTGGATGAAGATCTCTCTGGGAGTGTTGTGAAGGGTGAGAGCACGTTGTGACTCTTTACCTCTTCCTTAGCTGGCTACTTGGGGGGAGAGTGTGCCAAATACAGCATGAGAAACAAAATACAGATAGGATCTTGGACGGCCCTGCCTCTTCGTGAATGAACAACATTTCATTCACCTTAGTTGGCCCTCCTTGTCCTTGGGGGTAGGAATTGCCATGCCCATTTAAGACCTGAGGCGGTTGCCTCTGAGAATCCAGCCTCTCTCTAACTTCCATACAGTTCTGCAGATTGGCATGAGATGGGAAACTCCAGAGGGAGCTATCTCTTCCCCTGCCCCGCCTCCCAGCGCGAGTGGGGGATGGGGCTCCCTCTCCACTGGCTGGGACCAACCCTGGGTGGAAACAGGTGTCAGCAAGGCTGAGAAGAAAGAAGAATTTGCATGGGGCAGAAAATTCCCCTGCCTCTTGGGTTTTCCAGCCCAGAGGCTTTGTACCTAAAAATAGACTCGAACCTCTCTGTAAGGCACCTTGTGGGGACTAGCTGTGTATAGCCCATGCCCAGAGCAGGAGCCCTGCAGGTGTGGCTGTGATGTCCACCCAGGAGGACTGAAGAGTCTTCCCTGCCTTGAATGGTAGCCAAGCCTCTCCTCCCACAGCAGGCTGGAGAGCCGCCTGAGAGGCTTTCCTCATCCCCTGAGTGAGAGGGTTGAGCCGTAGCTGGTATAAATTCTTGAGTTATGGTGGGGCAGAGAAGAAAGCGTCAATGAAAGCTTCCAAATGATTTGGCTCCTGGGAGGGCGGAGGGAAAAGCTAGCACTTGGCTGCAAGAGTGTGTGTGTGCTCTGATGAATGAACTGGAGGCAGAGGCCTTGCTAGTGAGCCTGCCTCTAGGAGGCAGAGGCTCCAGGCACCCTGACAAAGGGGATTTTTGGGAGCTCTGTCTGCCCAGGGCCCTATGGGATATAACTGCTAGGTTGGTTACACTATGTGATCTCGACTGAGGCAGAGTGGTTCAGAAACCCCCTTCTCTGGTGGCCCTGGGTCACTCTCTCTCCTCGGGTGGCTCTGCATGGGTCACTCTGGAGTAGGGAACTTGAGGCCCCAAAGTGCTTAGCATCGCACTAGTAGTGGGCATATTGTAAACTATAAAATAGCTGAGGGGTAGGATTAGGGAAGACTTACCCTTCCTTGTCTATCTAGGGTGTGCTGCTCTTCACCCTAACATGGACCAGGTCCAAAGAACACTGACCAAGAGTCAGGACCCTGGACAGGGCTGAAGTGAGCTTTCCCATATGGCTTTTTACCCAGGCTCCTCCCTGAACCAATGGGAAAGGGGAGTTCTAGTCTGGGTTAAGAGTCTGCCTTTAAGAAGTGAAGGGGAGGCTGGCAGTGGTGGCACACGCCTTTAATCCCAGCACTTGGGAGGCAGATGCAGGCGGATTTCTGAGTTTGAGGCCAGCCTGGTCTACAGAGTGAGTTCTAGGACAGCCAGGGCTATACAGAAAAACCCTGTCTCAAAATCCGTACCCCCTCCCCCCCCAAGAAAACAAAAGAAGTGGAGGGGAAGCTGGGAACCAAGAACCAAAGTTTCAGCCTTCTTTTCTTAGGCATTTGTGGGATCCCTTGTTCCTTAAATTCAGAAAGGGGGGGGGGCAGTCTGAGAAATTGGTACTGTGTAAATTCTGCTACAGCCTTGAAGTTGTCTTGTGTTGTCTTGCCCAATAACGTTGGCATCTTAGCACTTCATCCTTCATGGGTCAGGGCTTCATAGACTCTGAGGTAAGTTGCAGCCTGAGACCACCTTTGATAGCCCAGCACCAGCCCTCTGCCTCGGGGCAATACTTAGGTGGGTGAGGACCTTCCTCCTGGGGAACAAGCCGGAGTTCAGCCTTAGTTTCTCCAAGTAGGACTCCAGACTTCTTGTTGCCAGAAAGCTTCTTAAGTGGGACGGTATCTAATTGAGGGCCAGTAAAGGGCCTATCTACCCCTTCCCCCTGGCTAGTGACAGGTTATCCCCATGACACACACCCTTGCCATGGACGGGTTTTCTTCTAAGCCAGAGTGCACCTTGGGGTGCTAAGGATGGTTCTGGGAGAGACCTGGAGGCCTGCCCTGTGGTTGGTGCCACAGGTTATATATATCCTCCTCATGCCTTGAGACTGTGGGGCGGCTAAGCGGTAGGGATTTCCCCTAGGCCACTTGTCTGAAGGTGAGACACTGTGCATCAGGAAGTCAGTCAGTGAGCTTCTGCTGCTGAGTAAGGTCAGCCAGCACTGAGGGTGCCTGGGAGGTGTGGCCAGTTGTGGGTACTTTAGGAAACGTGTCTACCGGGGAGGCCCAGCCTGTTTCGCCTCAGAAGAGCTTTGGGACACTTGGCCAGTGACTTCTGTCTATCTGTCTGTCTCTCTGTCTCTGTCTCTGTCTCTGTCTCTGTCTCTGTCTCTCTCTCTCTCTCTCTCTGAGCCTCAAGATCAATGTCTAGAGACCTCCTATACCTAGAGCCTGCTATGGGGAGATAGCTGGTTTTTCCTGATACCTGTGGAACCTGTGGGAGGGTGTCTTAGTTATTCTATTGCTATAAAGAGACACTGTGACCAAGGCAACTTATAAAAGGAAGCATTTAATTGGGGGCTTGCTGAAAGACTCAGAGGGATAATCTGTGATCATCATGGCAGGAAGCCTGGTGGCAGGCGGGCAGGCAGGCAGAGTTGGAGCAGAAGCTGAGAGCTTACATCTGATGTGCAAGCGTGTGGCAGAGCGCCTGGGCCTGGTGTGGGCTTTTGAAACCTCCATGCCTACCCCCAGGGGCACTCCTCCTCCAACAAGGCCACACCTCCTAATCCTTTCTAAACAGTTCCACCAATTAGGGGTCAAACATTCGAATATATGAGCCTACGGGGACCATTTTCATTCAAACCATCTCAGTGAGAAAAGTTCCGGAAAGAGTGGGATGGGTGGATGTCAGGATAAGTTGACCACTCCCAGTGGTCTCAGAACAAGGAAGTTGGGAGTTGGGATCCTATGCTCCTATCTTCTGTAGGTTCTGGGGAATGAGTCTCTAGAGTGGAGAAGAGGATCAACCGTTGTACATTCTACAGAGGCCCTTTCCTGAAGCCCAGGTCCCTGGTTGGCCAAGAAAGTGAAAATGCCCTTTGCAGTTAGCAATAGGATGCTCCCAGCTGTGTCCTAAAAATCTGGTAAGGATTCCCCTGTCCCAGCAGCACAGCGTTGCTTCTTAAAACAATAACAACCTAGAAAATGATCAGCTCTCTCCTGAGAGAACAGTGGTATGGCCAGTTTGTCAGGTCAAAACCAGAAGATGGTCCTGGAGGCACAGAGATGACACCTAGATGTTTGGGATTAGATAGTCTCTATGAAAGCATCAGTGAGGACTAGGGATGCAGCTCAGTTGGTAGATGCCGGCCTCGCGTGCATGGGTTCCAGCGTGGGGTCCCAGCCCTACTTAAATGTCATGGCCAGAAGGTTAGAAATTCAAACTTGTGGGGCCATTAGAATGGCTTAGGAAAAAGTAGCTGCCAAGAAACCCTGGCTACCTGAGCTGAGTCCCTGCAACTCACAAGGGAAAGAGAGAATCAAGCCCAAAACGTTGTCCTCTGGTTTCCACACAAGTACTGCGGCACACACCCATCCCACACACACAGCACACACGGGAATATATGAGAAAGTCAAAGTCCTCCTTGACCAGACACAAGTTCCAAGATAGGCTAGGCTACATGAGACCCTAAAATATGCCAGGAGTACAGTTAGGGGAATGATTCCAGAGTATGCCTTAAACCCTACGTTCAATTAACCCCAGCACTGAATATACCGGGCATGGTGGTGCTTGCCTGTAATTCCCGAATTCAGGAGGCAGAGGCTGGAGAATCAGCTATTCAAGACCATCTTCCACTATGAAGCAAGTTAGAGGCGAGTCTGGGCTAGAGACCCTGACTCCAAACAGTCAATATGGTGTTGTGTGTCATCCCATGGGGAGTTCTCACACACCTAAACAGGAGGACCCCCCCCCAAAGAAATTCCCTGCTTGTTCCTGTTAGATCCAGATTTCCAGCCAGTTGGGTGGGGTGGGGTCCATGCTCTTCCTCCAGGGCCAGGCACTTGCTCTCTGAGATTTCACTTGGGCGGGTGGAGGGCTGGGCTGAGCGAGGGCCAGATCCACTTCTAGTAGAGATGTAGCTCTTCCCGCCAGCTGGAAAAGCCTCCTGGCCTCTGGGACTTGTCTTGCAAAGGAAATGTATGTCATAAATTCTCTTTAAGAGCAGGAAGTGCTGTTATCCTCAGGAAAATAAGAGAAGGAGATGTTGAGTAGTTTTTCTTTCTTTTTTTTTTTTTTTTTGGAGCACCTGACCAGTTGGCTCTGTTGAGCTGAATGGACGGTGACTATTCCCTGAACCCCTGTCTGGGATTGCATATCTAATATGTGATGTAAATTCTATCTTGGCTGAAAAACTGTGTCAGGTTCAGCCCAGAAAAGATGACTTGGAAGTTGAAGTGAATGTCTGGCCGTCTCGGGGATGGTGAGTCCTGGCGAGGCTGAAGACCTGAAGCGAGGGGTTTATCAACTCCTGAGTCTTCTTCACAGCTGTGAGAGGAGGGAATCTGTGTGAGGGGGAGCGGCGTAGGGCAAACGGTTGGCACAAGAGCTGCACCTTAGCATTACAGAATGTTATTTCTGACAAGACAGGGCAGTCAGGAAACCACTGGAAGGTTTCCAGGGCTGGAGAGATGGCCCAGCACTGGCTGTTCTTGCTGAGAACCAGAGTTTGGTTTCCAGCACTGAAGTTGGGTTGTTCATAGGCAACTGTAACCTCCAGTTCCAAGGCATTGAACATTTTTCTAGCTTCCATGGGTGCATCTTCACAAAGAGCACACGCACATGCACATGTACACGCACACACGCACACACACACACCAATTGAATCTTAAAACAACAACAATAACAACAACAACAACAACAAAACGACTTTCAAAATAACCCAGTTGGTAGAAGGCCTGGAACCCTGGGTTTGATTCCTAACACCCTGTAAAAATGTGGTGCAGCCTGTACTCCCTGCCCCCCAAGGGGTAGAGGTAAGAGGATAGAGACAGTTCATGATCGTCCTCAGCTTTACAGTAAGTGTGAAGCCAGCCTGGGCTATATAAGACCTTATCTCAGAAAAAGAACATCATGTTCAGGACAGAGCCCCAAAGCTTTCTTGGGCAGGAAAGATAAAAATAAGGAGATTCAGGTCCTGGCCTAAGCCATCTACATTGGCTTTGGGACAGTGGTCAAGAGCCACATCCGAGTTCTTCTGTATATATACACACACTCTCTGCCTGGTATCAACAGCTAAGCTATTCTTCAGGGAAATCTCAGGGTGGTTTGCTTTGTTTTGTATTTATTTACCCACTCATTCCACAAGCTTTTCTTCATGTTACTATACATTGAGGATGATATTAGATTATAGATATGGGAAAGATGGGACATACAGGAGACATGCAGGATCCTTATGTGAGGAGATTGATATCAATGTGTGCATGTGCATGGTTTCCTTTAGTTTATTGAGACAGGGTCTCATGTAGTCCAGGATGGCCTCAAACTCACTGTATAGCCAAGGATAGTCTTGAACTTAAGGTGCTTGTACCTCTACCTCTCACGCTATGGATACAGGCAGACACTGCTACATCCCGTTTACGCAGTGCTGGGGTCTCCCCCAGGGTTTCCCGCACACTAAGCAAACACGCTATTAACTTAGCCTCACTCCTAGCTCCTGTGTACCTGTGTGTGTGTTGAGTCTTTCATAGGCGATTAGATTTCCTCAGTCGCCTAGCCTCCGAGGAAGGGAAGCAGAGACCTGGGTGTCCAGGGTAGAGTTTCATGCTGTAGGCCCGCACATTGCAGTCTAGAATTCTCTGTGCCCCTGACCTAGAGTCAGTCAGTATACTTTGAAAGTTGCCCAGTGCCATTATTAGTTTTAGGGAAGTCGCTTTCCAACTCCATAGACACTTGCTCAGAGCCTGTTTTCAGCTTTTTCTGGGCAGCAGGTACAGAAAGCAAGAGGCGGTCTGTGGTCTTCGGAAGAGGACCTGCGAGTCAGGACCATGGCCCGAGCTCCCGGGTAGCATCCTAATGTGTGGGAAGAGCAGGGTTTTTGGTCTTCTCTTGGGTGTTCTTTGCACCCCTAGCCTTTGAAAGGATGTAGCCTTTCAACATCCTTTATACAGTTAGAGAAAGCCACAGGTAATATCACCCAGCAGCTCAGCAGAACTCAGTTGCTAGGCAGCGGGCGTTTGAAGACAACCAAAAGAAAGAAAAGTAGTAAACATTCACATCCTGAGAAGACTGCTTGTTTTCCAGCCCCTTGACTTTCTTGCCATGGCAAGAATTCTGTTCGTTAGTATCCATTTTATTCTATATTTAGTTTTCGTAAATTGTTCAAAGGAGTTTTAGGAAAATCACTAGGCTTTCTCCAAGCCTAGCTTCTGACAGTTCAAAGAGAAAATATGTAGATATGACCATGTTGGTGGTCAGGTGTCACCCTACTTACGAAGGCGGAGTATCCAGCTGTAGCCTGCAACTGAAACTGAGGTGTTAATCTGTGGCAACATCTGGAGTCAGCACCTAGCACGTGCACCCCAGATGTTGACCAGCACCTTTGGCCCAGCCAGACCTCCCTGAACTCCTCTGGCCGGGAAGATGTACGAGAAAAACAGGAGACTCCAACAACAGGGGCTCTGGCAGAACAGACAAAGCTTATGACCCAAGCAAAGCTTCTGAGAACCACTGAGGGCCAGGTTGAGCAGGGGAGGACGATGTGTGTGATGATAGAGATATGCAAAGGGTTAAAAGTGTTTGGGTGACTGCAGCGACAGTTGCAGCCATGGGGCCTGGGAAGTTCCATTTCATCCCCACTTGTTGCAGTTAAAAAACCCGACAAAAGGGACTGGAGAGATGGCTCAGCGGTTAAGAGCACTGACTGCTCTTCCAGAGGTCCTGAGTTCAAATCCCAGCAACCACATGGTGGCTCACAGCCATCTGTAATGAGATCCAATGGCCTCTTCTGGTGTGTCTGAAGACAGCTACAGTGTACTTACATATATAAATAAATCATTTAAAAAAAAAAAAACCGACAAAAGCAGCTTAAAGAAGAAAGAATTTAGTTATGGGGAAGCCATGGCCATAAGAGTCTTGGGGGGGGGGGGCTCACACAGCCCCTTAGTATGTAACTTAGGATGTCCTTGAACTGGAGTGTGTGTGTGTGTCTGTCTGTCTTTGCGTCTGTATATACCAGGCCCAGGCAAGTCACCAAATGCAGGTGGCGGTCAGAGGATAACTTCTCTTTTTGGGGCGGGGGGTTGCATTTGGTTTTTTCGAGACAGGGTTTCTCTGTGTAGCCCTGGCTGTCCTGGAACTCACTCTGTAGACCAGGCTGGCCTCGAACTCAGAAATCCGCCTGCCTCTGCCTCCCAGAGTGCTAGGATCACAGGCATGCGCCACCACCGCCCGGCTCAGAGGATAACTTCTGTGAATTACTTCTATCTTTCAACTCTGGTTCTAGGGGTTGAAGGCGGATCACCAGGCCTGTGTGGAAAGTGTTTTACCTTATGAGCTGTCACTTTTGCCTGACCTTGAACTTCTAATCTCCCTCCTGCCACCTCTTGAATGCCGGGATTGTAGGTGTGCCTCCTCACCATGCTTGGTTTCTGTGGTACCGGGAATTGAACCCAAGCTTGCGGGCATACTAGGTGCACACAATGCCTACTGAGCTATATCCGCAGATGAAAAATACTTAAGCACAACTCTTAGACTGTCTCTGCCTACTGATAAGTGGCTGATACAGTCAAGTGCTACTCTCTGTGTTTTCCTGAGTCCTGCCTAAAAGAGGCACTAGTGTCCCACCACCTGTTCCCTAGCAATGGGGACAATACTTAGAATTGTCTCATAACCTGGCTGACACAGCTAAATGACCCCGAGTTGAGCCCCAGGTCCTTTCCTGTTCTGAGGACTCAGGAGTTTAGGGCAGGAATGCCCCTCTGCCAGTGAGACCTGGTCACCCCAACTGCAACACATGCTTTTCACTGGTCAGGAGACATCGGGCCCTGAGGAATGGAGGGGGGCCAGGGGGAGGCTGCTTCGCGCTCAGAAGCCTCATGCAGGTCCATGTGGTTGAGGGTCTCCAGCTCTGGGGTCCCTCTAGTTTGCATCTCACTCTGTTTGTAAGTGTTCACAGCACATGCAAGGTCCAGTGTCTTCAGTGCCAGGTGCTGAGAACACACCTAACAACAGCAAAGCAATGTATGACAGGAGAGAGGGCCAGAAACATTACACAGTAAAGGCAGAGGACGTCTGTGTATGAGTGAGTGATTAGAAGAGAGTGACTTGGGGTCAGGAGGAGACTGGCCCAGTCAGGTACCCTGCAGTCCCAGAGCTGGTGGTTGAGGTCACTGAGGAGGTAACAGTTAAGGTACATTCTAGGGTGAGGAAACCACAGGGTGGTTTTAGTTTTTGAGACAAGGTCTCCTGCTACTCATGCTGACCTTGAATCTTGAGGAGTATGGGCTGGAACCGATTTCTCCTGCCTCCATCCCTGAATGCTGAGATTACAAGCATGTCCCACCACATCCTGTTTTATGTGTCTATAGACAAAGCCCAGAGCTTTGTTCAGGCCAGGCAAGCAACGTAGCCACATCTCTGGCACTTTGGTTGCTCTTGAAATGGTCTTCCTGCATAGTTCTGGCAGGCCTGGAACTCACTCTGTAGACCAGGCAGTCTTGAGGCAATCTTCCTGCCTCTGCCTCCAGAAAACTTACTGGAACCTTGGCCAGGTCCCATCAGGGTATTTATTTTTAACCCCATTCCCTCCTCAGAAGTTGATTTCTAGATGGGGTGTCCCAGTTCGGTGGGTTTCTGTGGCATTGGAGCCACAGGGTCTGGGATGTCCCACCGAGAAGTTAGAGGGGGTTCTACATCAGCTCAGACTGGAGAGAAATACCCCAGTCTCTGCAGTGCCGAGCCACGCCCTCTCCAGAAGTCCCAGTGGGGAAAGCCTCTCACCGACCAAGCCACCAGAGGCCTCTCGGAAGTGCAGGGTGCCTGAGTTTGCACTCTTGTCTTTAGCTGTCTTGCTGCTTGCTAATAAGATATGCAAATTATCAAGGCTGTGAAATCCTAGCCCATTCCATCTTCTGTTTAATTAGCATTTAATCTAATCTGGTTTTAATTTTTTTTTCACACTGGCACCCTAATTAAATGTTAGGGTGTTAGTCTTAACAATTAAATTATATTGGCAAATAGAGTCTTCAAGAAACTTGACCTTTTTTTTCAAGTCAGAGCCCTCTGCAGCTAGATGCAGATATTAATTAGATTCTGTGAGATACTGCTTCTGGGTCCATCGATGAACCCATTCTGCTGTTTTCCTATGGTTATAGCCCTCCAATGCACCCGCAGCCAGGGAGCTGGTCCCAGTAGGCAGTTGGGTTAGAGTTGAACGGGTTTGTCAAGAGTGTCCAGACGATGGAGTGACCCGACCAAGCCCCTGACTTACACTTCAGTTATGGGTACTGTTGACTTTGCAAATGGTCTATTGTGGGAGGTGGGGCTTTGGTCTGGAGGGGAGGGTGCTTGCTTGAAGTGGTTTCTCCCTTCTCAGTGATGTGTGTACACCCTTAACTTGTGATTTTCGAATGATGACCACTGGGAAAGTCAGGACTAGAATAAATCTCATGGTGTCTCGTGGTTCCACTGCGTGCTGCAGCAACACTTTGGCTGTGGGGGACAGAGGCAGGAAGCTTTGCCATTACCCGCTGGAAAGGGGTTCAGAGGTTATTCTCAGGTAGAAATTGGGAGGAGCAATGGGAAGAATGGTTTTTCTATCAAGGGGACAGGTTGGTGGCAGAAGAAACCTAAAACATGACCTTGTGGGAATTTGGGACAGATGTAGGGACAAAGGAAGATAGAGGTCTTCCTCTCCCATCACATACCAAGATGGGATGCGTAGTGTCTTGGAAATCCAGTTCATGGGAACTTCTCACTGGGCTGCCCCCGCCCCTGCCTCTTGCTCTACTCTTTGTATAAGATCCAGGTCTTCTTCTTGGAACTAGAGCACCTTGTATTTTATGCATAGGGTTGGACTTCTGGGTGCAGATCTGTAGCACCTGGGGAGAGTCCCGGAACACTCAGAAAGTGGTAGTGCTGTGTTCGAGGGGGACCTTTCTACTCTTAGAGGTTCTGTTTGTGTGTGTGTCTGTATGGTTATGGGAGCCAAGAGGCCAGACTGGGACCATGGGACTGGGAAAGATAAGGAGGCTGGTTTTTTTTGTTTTGTTTTTTGTTTTGTTTTGTTTTTGGTGAGGGACCTACCAGTCCTGGCTTTCTGTCTTAACCTGTCTCTATTCTGTGATACAGACAACTTGCCGGAATCTTTCCTTTTCCCTTGTGGGTCCTGGATACTGAACTCAGGTCATCGTACTTGGCAGCAGGAGGCATTACCCGCCTCTCACTGGCCCTACTGTGTGCAGCCTTATTCGACTGCTCCCCTAGCCTATGAAGTCAGCCTCTCTGAGGCATCCTGATGCCTCTTTTCCCCCTCATGTCTGCCAGGTTTTCCGGACAGACTTGATCACAGCCATGAAGATCCCAGATTCATACCAGCTCAGCCCGGATGACTACTATATCCTGGCGGACCCATGGAGGCAGGAATGGGAGAAAGGCGTGCAGGTACCTGCTGGAGCGGAGGCCATTCCAGAGCCCGTGGTGAGGTGAGCCAGGTGGCCAGGCTAGGACCACGGGGTAGGGGCTGAGTCTGAGGTAGCTTTTTGGTGAGGGACCTACCAGTCCTGAGATTCCTTCCTAGCCTGTCTCTATTCTGTGGTGAATTCTCATGCCAAGCAACAACAATAAACACTAGTCCAGAAACACTGCAAGGGTTACCTTTGAGGCTTTGGGCTTGCACTCTGCTCTGAAGCCAGATAACGGGGATCCACATTGCCTCTTACCTTCAGTAGGATCTTGAACCAGAAGTACAATCTTTCTTGTTTCTGAACTAAGGGTGACAACTGTATTCTTCATAGTTGGAGAAGGTCTAGAAAATGATTCCTAGAAGATTCAGGATGGGACCTGCATGTCTCACATGTGACAGAAATGGCTATGGTTAGAATGTCACCCTTGCACTCATCGGCAGAGTGGATGAGGGAAATCTTCAGGCTTTTTACCATCAATTACCACGAAAATAAGTCATGTTGTACTTGAAAGATATTTCTGGAGGGCAGAATCTGGTGCCCATTACCCAATAGAAACTTAAGAAGCACTCACCAGTCAGCCTCTGAGGTGTCTGTCCTGCTAGGGCCAGGTCAGAATAGAATCCCCAGGGCTGGAGAGATGACTCAGCAGTTAAAGAGCACTGGCTACTCTTCTGAAGGTCCTGAGTTCAAATCTCAGCAACCACATGGTGGCTCACGGCCATCTGTAACAAGATCTGACTCCCTCTTCTAGGGTGTCTGAAGACAGCTACGGTCTACTCACATATAATAAATAAATCTTTAAAAAAAAAAAAAAAGAATAGAATCCCCAAGGGCTTCATAGCCTGCTGGTTTTGTGGGCAGGGACTCTTGTCAGAATGTAACCACAGACGGTCTTGCCTCAAACTACAGAATATAGTCAAGGGTTTGATTCTGCAACCTGAAGGGACTGGCGGCGCTGTCCCACCGGCTCACCTGAGTTGATCAGCTAGTGTTGATGCCCCATTTCTGGTGTTGGCAGCCTCATGACTTTGGCTTGAGACCAAGTAGATGACACTTGGGGCAAAGGTCACTGATAGCCCCTTCTTTGACATTGGCACCATTGCTTGCTAACAGCTACATATGTAAAGAGCCTGCTTCGTGCCAGCCCTGTGCTAGGACTACGGATTAGGGAGGCTCAGCCCAACCCAGGTACTCTAGGACACATGAGAGAGGGGTGGCCTTTTCGTGTCTGAGGCCCTCTGACAATCAGGATGGATGGATGGATGGATGGATGGATGGATGGATGGATGGATGGACGGATGGACAGATGGACAGATGGATGGAAGGATCCCTTCTGGGGCCTGTAACATGGGTCAAGATCCTAGTGGGTTTTGTGCCCTGACCTTGTCAGGAGAACCATGACCTGACCTCCCTGAGGTGGTCTGCTCCTCCGTGAAACGGGATGATATTCACACCAGTGGCCACCTGATGGTATAGGAGTCGGGGTTAAGTGAGACTTCTCAGGCCACGTTGTCACTATGTGTGGCACAACGATTTGTTTCAGTTGCCTCTAACCTGGTGGCTTGACTTCATTAAGTCTGTGTATAGGGCTCTTTATCCAATGACATGGAGAGGAACTGTGCTGTCCTGGCCTCCTGAGGTTCCAGCATCCTTCATCCAGTTCAATTGTTTTGTCATAGCTATCTTTTTTTTTTTTTATAATGTGTCCCAGGCTGGTTTTGAACTTGGTATGTATCCAAGGATGACCGTCACATCCAGTTTTGTGGTGCTGGATGGACCCCAGAACTTTTTGCCATGCTGGGAAGTCCTCGACTGACTGAGTACATCCACAGGGTCCTCATGGCTGGGCGTGACTGATGTGAGGCAGATATGCAGAGCCTCCCTGTACTGAGAACAGATGTGCTGAGGCCGGCGAATGTGTCCTTTCAGACTCTAAACTCAGAGGTCGTCAGACCCTGCCTGCAAGCTTTCCACTGATCCTGGTGGCTCCCCACTGCCCAGCCTCCTGGAAGCCTTTGTGGTAGCTACCGTGGGGATACCAAGCGCCTCCCAAGTCAAGCCTCTCACCATCATTCAGGGACCATACTTGTTGGGTACATAATAATACTTGTCCCCACTTTATAGATGAGGAAGTCAGGAAATTCAGGGGAGTTTCCTATGGGGCCTAGTTGGCCGCTGGGCCAGGAAATGATAAACCACAGGAACAAACCCTGGGCTGTCCCTATGAGGCCTAGGGCAAGAGTATTAGGCACACCCCGACTGCTCTTTCCCCCCAGACTCCTCTTCCACCCTGACTCCTCTGCCCCTCCATGGCCTTTGGGCAACTGTGCTCACCTCATGGTCTAAATTCCATCTCTTTACTGCACTGTCCCTTTAGACTTGTTCCATGGCAAAAGAAACCTCTGGCATCTGGCTACATCTCTGGGATAGCCTCTGCTCTCCCCTGTAGGTCTTGAAGAAGCTTGCCTCCCACACCATCTGGCTCATTCCCACTGCTGTGTCTGAGGAAGAAGCATTGGCGTAGGGTCAGGGCAGCTCACACCTGGTAGGAAGTGCTCTTTCTGTTGTGTGTCCCTCCAGCCTGGCTCCCCAAAGTGCACCCAGGCTGCAATGGTGAAGCAGGCAGGTGTTTCTGGTGTTTGGCAATAGGTGGCTGTTCAGACAGGGATGCTCAAACGCTTGATTAAATGTATGTTTAGGACGCACAAAGCTGGATTGTGACAAAATTATAGGCTGAGCTTTTAAGAGACGCTCATTTGAAGTGACAGTTTCCTGGGAAAGGCAGCAAGGCAGCGTTTGGTTGGACTGAGGGCATTGGTGTTGGTTTCTGTTTGAGATAATTTACTTGGTGTGGGAGGAGGGTTCTGTCATCATTGTCACCTAAGACTCTTCTCATGTGGGATGGTGGTGCTAACCTTTAACCTTTGACCCCTTCTCGTTGTCCTCATGACTTCCAAGCCTACAGTCTTTTTCTCCCTGCTTACACCCCTGGCTCCCTGTACCCAGCATCCTTCCTGTCCCCTTTCTAACACCAGGGCATTTCCTGAAGCCAGGGGCCCTCCCTGCAGCTCAGCCCTGTCCTGTACCATCTTGAACCCTCCCTCCCCTGCCCAGCCTGAGCTGAGTCACAGCCCTTGGCAAACCCTGGCTCTGACCCCAGGAGGCCTCCCGGGCAAGTGTGGGGCCTCTCAGGCCTGGCAGGGCTGGCCAGATGGAGGCCAGGCTCCAGACAATAACCATGGCAACCAGTGGGTATGGGAAGGCCTGGCATTTTGAACTGGCTTCAGAAGCAGACGGGTAGCGCACAGATGTGTAGAGGAGCCCACCCACCTGAGGCAAAATGCCCCTTATTTTCCATTTCAAGAGGAGAAAGGTGATTGACATCTAGCAATCTTCACACACACACACACACACACCCCACAGAGCCTACCCCTGCTGCCTACCTAGCACTTTGCTAAGAGCTTTCTTTGTTAATCTTTGCCATCCTCCCACCAAATACCTATGGTAGATTGTGTTAGTAGTATCCTGTTTGAGGAGTGGGAACCGGAAGGGACAGACATTCAAGGGTGGAGCTTTGGTGCCTGCAGTAGGTCCCTGGCCCCAAGGGAAGGCGGATCTGGCATGGGATCTGAGACAGTGTTGGAGCTTAGAAGATTGGAGAGGCCAGCCGAAGCCATATGAAACACGATGCCTGTGTGGTCCATGGGGAGGGTCAAGGTGTGTGGCCAGCATGTCCCAGGGACCATAGACCTTTAATCCAGAAAGCCCTCTCCTGGTTCTGTAGTAGAACCCCGTGGAGCTGAAACTCCTGGGAAAAGCAGCCAGACTTCAACTCAAGACCATGATGCTGTGGGTGTGGAGGGGCCAGGGATTATGAAGGCGTGCAATCAGCCTTTGGTCCTAGCCTGGAGGGGAATGCCAAAGGGTCTAGAATCCAGCTGGCTCTATCTCACTTTTCCCGAGTAGCTGGCACAGGGCATAGCTCAGGATGGCACTTGAGACGCCTCCTGCAGACCAGGCAGGGCTGATCCGGGTTGGGAATAACCCCGGCTGGGCAAGGCAGATGCTACTGTGGTGGACCAGGGCTCCACGTCGTTCCCACATGGTCCTCACTCTGTCTTATAGCCCTTAGGGCCTACTGTTCCTGCAGATTCACAGTTAATGGACTCTATAAGGCAGACTGGTAACAAAGAAATGTGAATGGAGGTGGATATGAGGGGATGGGCACTGGGACGTCAGCATCTCGCATCCTCCTTACCCTGGGCCACCAGTTCCTCAGCCAGGCAGACTGAGGAGGACAAACTAAGGCCTCTCTCTTTACCACGACCATTCTTTGTTCTCTCAGGATCCTCCCACCACTGAAAGGCCCCCACACGCAGATGTCCCCGGATAGCCCCACACTTGGTGAGGGTGCCCATCCTGACTGGCCAGGAGGCAGCCGCTATGACCTGGACGAGATTGATGCGTACTGGTTGGAACTTCTCAACTTGGAGCTCAAGGAGATGGGTAGGTGATGCTCTGTGTTGGGCACATGATTGCGGCTGTCAGGGAGGATCTTCTTCTTGGCCCCTCTCCTATCTACACCTCCAGTGGCTGTGACTGGGGCACATCCCGACAGCTTCACCAGCAGGTGTGGGATTCCTCGCCTCTGCCTCCTAAGTATCTACAGCTGTCAGGTGGAGGTCAAAATTAGCATGTAATTCACAGGGCTTTAAGCATCGACTTAATAGGCATGGATCTCCTAGATGAAGCCTGTTGACATATCCCAGGAAACACCAGCTTCCTGAGTGTGCACACAGATGATACCCACACAGTGCAAGCAGTCGATTCCTCATGGAACCAGTTGCATCCCAAAGACACCCTACGATCTTTATGCACACACATGTGTGTGAGTGGTCATGGGCAGACTGTAGCCAATGAGGTGGCCATGATGGGCAGGAACCTGTGGGATTAGGTGGGTCAGTTGTCCCTGATGGAGCTGAGGCCCCGGTCGCCACTGTAGATGGATGGATGGAGCCTTCCTCTCAACACCACTGATAGCATTTGCCCTGATTGTTGCAAAGCCTCCTACGCTGCTAACGGTGTTCCCTGCCATCCTGCCCACAGAGAAACCCGAGCTGGATGAGCTGACGTTAGAGCGTGTTCTAGAGGAGCTGGAGACGTTGTGCCACCAGAATATGGCCCAGGCCATTGAGACACAGGAGGGGCTGGGCATCGAGTATGATGAGGATGTCGTCTGTGATGTGTGCCGCTCCCCTGAAGGCGAGGATGGCAATGAGATGGTGTTCTGTGACAAATGCAATGTCTGTGTGCACCAGGTGGGTGAACCCTGTCACTCTCTCTCATACCATATGCACACATGCTGCCCGAGCCCTGTTGAGGCCGGTTGGCCTGGATACAGGGGCATGAACACAACGGACCACTATCCCTAAGGAGGGCTAGAGGCAGGCCTCGCAGTCCCTGGAATACCCGTGGACTGCTTGGCACAGTCCTGCTAGCCAGATCTAAGCAAGTGTCCTTCGGGTAGTCTGTCTTCTCTGTCTCTCTCAGGTCCTCCCCTAGAGAACCACCCCTGACTTCTCACATCCTGACTGTACCAAGGGACAGCAGCAGGGGTGAAGGAGAGCAGAGCTGCCCAGTTTTAAAACGTGGTTCTGCTTTTTACAACTTGTGAGGCTTAGGGCAAAGTCCTTAACGTCTCGTCTCTGTGGGCCCCGCTTTGTTAACTGGGACTAAGTGTGAGCACTCAGAGCAGAGATGACTAAGTGCTGGGGTGCTTGCCCAATATGGAAGAGACCTTGAGTTCAATCCACAGCACTCCAGCTCCCCCAAGACGGAAGTGAATTGTTGATGATGGTTTTTTTGCTTAGTGGGAAATAGTAGAGCTGTGCCTCTGAAATAGGTCAGCAGGTAAAGGCACTTGATTTTTTTAGAAAGCATAGTGACATTAATTCAGGACCCATATAAAGATGGAAGGGGAGAACCAACTCACTCTCAGAGAAGAAGACACTGGCTCACCTGGTATTAGAGTTAGATATGAGCCGGGTGGTGGTGGTGCACACCTGTAATCCCAGTACTCTGGGAGGCAGAGGCAGACGGATTTCTGAGTTTGAGGCCAGCCTGGTCTACAGAGTGAGTTCCAGCACAGCCAGGGCTATACAGAGAAACCCTGTCTTGAAAAAACCAAAGCCAAAAAAGCCAAAAAAAAAAAAAAAAAGAAAAAGAAAAGAATTAGATATGGTTGTAAGCCACCCGTGGGTGCTAGGAACTGAATTTGGGTTCTCTGCGAGAGCAGCAAATGCTCTTAAATGCTGAGCCGTCTCTCCAGCCCATAGATCCCCTTTCTAGACCTTGGGGCCTGCAGTTCTAGGTCCTCTGTATTTCTAGGCCTTGTTTCCAGAAGACCTGACTTGGATTCAGGGGCCCACTTTGACCCCCAACTTTGAGGTGCATGTGTCCACTACAGCTGAACTAGGAAGATCCGGGAGGCTGAGAAGCAGGGACTTGAGCTACCTAGAAGCTCTTGGGTCTCTCCGATACCCCTGGGATGGTGAGACTGGGTGCTCACCGTTTGCAACAGAGAATCCTAGATAAAAAGATGAAAGTTTAGACTTTTGACTTGGGAGGTTTAGAACCAAGTTTGTATACAATTTAGGAAGCCGTTGATGCTTTTCCTAAAGCCTATGCTGGTTAGAAATCTCTGCTAACTCGGGACTTCCCAAGCAGTCCACACTTTACCCAAAGGGTAGATTATATACACCCTCAGGGAATCTCGGTGCCACCCAGTCACTGAGCAGACACATCCAGTTTGCCAATGCCGCTGACCTCTAACTACCCACTCTGTTCCCAGGCGTGCTATGGGATCCTCAAGGTGCCCACGGGCAGCTGGCTGTGCCGGACCTGTGCCCTGGGAGTCCAGCCTAAGTGCCTGCTCTGCCCCAAGCGTGGAGGAGCCTTGAAGCCCACCAGAAGTGGGACCAAGTGGGTACACGTCAGCTGTGCCCTGTGGATTCCTGAGGTGTGTAGGAGATTTCAGGGAGTAAAACACAGGGAAGGCAATGTGTGAAGAATTTACGTGACAGAATATATGAAAAGAAGGATCTGTTGGGTTCCCATGAAGACTCAGAAAGATAGTGTCTTAGTTAGAGTTTTGCTGCTGTGAGCAGACACCATGACTGAGGCAACTCTTACAAGGACAACATTTAATTGGGGCTGACTTACAGGTTCAGAGGTTCAGTCCATTATTATTGAGGCGGGAACATGGCAGCATCCAGGCAGGCATGGTGCAGGAGAAGCTGAGAGTTCTACATCTTCATCTGAAGGCTGCTTGAAGAATGCTGTCTTCCAGGCAGTTAAGATGAGGGTCTTAAAGCCCACATCCACAGTGACACACCTACTCCTACAAGGCTTCACCTACTCCAACAGGGCCACACCTTCAAATAGTGCTATTCCCTGAGCCAAGCACGTACATACCATCACAGAGAGGTCTAGGAATAACTGGGAACATTGTCTGTGGACCTGGTCGTAGGTCTGGTCCCCAACTCTGAAGCACTGGGAAATTCAGGAGGGACAATTTGAGGTCCAGACCTTAGTCAAGCAAAGGGGTGGGGGGTGGGGGCTCACATAATGGAATCCATCAGAACAAAGTTTTGGTTAAAATCAGGATGAAACCAGCCATGGTGACATATGCCTGTAAAGCTAGCCCTTGGGATATGGCAGTAGAAGATCAGGAGTTCAAGGCCATCATCAGCTTAAATTTGATGCTAGCCTGGGCTATATGATAACCTGTCACAAAACCAAGCAAAAGAGCTGATGGTCCCCTGGTCTAGAAGGTAGCAGTGGTGAGTTGGATAATGAGCCTGCTCTTGTGGCTGAAGAGGCAGCCTGTGGCTGGGGTCACATGGAAGGACCACGCACAGCAGGATGGATCCCCAGTAGCCATTTTGGTCAACTGGCTTTGGTCAGCTCTTCTATATCGAGATGCCTGCTTGGTGCTGTCCGTGCCTAGAAGCAAGCTAGGAGACCCTCTTGGCATGTGACTCTTCCCTTCCTGGTTCTCTGTCTAGGGGTTCCTACTGGGGTCCACCTTGCCATTTCTGGGGTAGATGTTGTTTGTGTCAGATTTTCATCTTGAAAGCCAGGACTGCCTCTCGGTGCCCTTTCACCTGGTTACTGCAGAGACGGACCTATTGAGGACCCCATGCTGGGGGCCAGCAAGGTGGTTCAGCAGGTAAAGGTGCTTGCTGCCAAGCTTGATAACCTGAGTTCAGTCCCCAGGACCTAAGAGGAGGACTTATTCTTGCAAGTTGTCCTCTGACCTCTACACCTGTGCCGTGGCACACAGGAGCACACACATGCATACATGTCTACAGTCCCAGGTGCATGCTACTCCTAGCCAGCTAGCTGCATGTGCAAACTGGGTCTGGGTCCAGGTAAGCAGGTCCTTGATTAGGCCAGGGTCGGGGACTTAGCTCTGCACATGTGGAGACAAGGAGGACTTGTGACTTGTGAGTTGAATCCACAACTCTGTCTGCTCACTATCTGGCTATGACGGACAGGATCCTAATGCAGCTCTCTGTTTTCTGCCCAGGTCAGCATTGGCTGTCCAGAGAAGATGGAGCCCATTACTAAAATCTCTCATATTCCGGCCAGCCGTTGGGCCCTGTCCTGCAGCCTCTGCAAGGAGTGCACAGGTACCTGCATCCAGGTATGTGGCCTGCTTCCTTCTGCTGTCTGGAGCTGCCTTGTTACCAGACAGATGTACCGAGGTACCTAAAATACCATTAGTTGCCACCACCTAGCCACTGTGGCTGCACCACTGATGGGCCCAAGAGGCTTAGGACAGGTCCATGTGGGTGCTTCATTTACCAGGAAGGTACATTCATTTGTTCCCAAGCTTCCAAGGAATGGGGACAGACCCCACCCATGGAAAACAAAGAACTTAGCTTTCCCCCTGAGAGCAAGTGTCTCTGGGCTTGATGATTTGTTAGCCTTTTAGACTATAACTCTGACATGTGAGAGGAATGAAAATCCGAATTCCTCTCCAGCTCAGCAAATGGGCCTTCCTGACCCTTTAATAGGGGCTTACTGGTCTACCCGTGATGGCAGCTCCCGTCTTAGTGATCCTCAGGATCACCCGAGGCATTCAAACCACACGAAGCTGATAGCCCGCACAGCTCTGGTCCAGATGTGAAGGGAGCTGTGGGCTTGCTTTTTTCACAAAGCAGGGTTTGCCAGTGCTCCGGTCTCTGCTGTGAGGTGGAAACTCCCCTTTGTCCCTCTCATCTCCCCCAGAACACAGTCGGCCTTGCGAATATACCCCCACCCCATTTATCAGGCCTCCAGAAGGGCTCTGGACGCTGTGGCAATGGTACCTGATGCTGGGTACACGACTGATGAACTGGTTCCAGCGGTCCACTCCGCATCTAGGGCTGGGAGGAATGGTTGGTCCAGCCTTTTGCTGCTTGGATAAGAATAGGCAGGATCCAGCTGTCCCAGTGAGACGCACAGGGCAGACTCCTGGCTTGGATGATAGTACAATAGAGGAGACTGTGGCCCTATTCAGGATCCCCCTCTGCTAACCCCACTAACCCCAAAGTCATTTGCCCATAGGACAACGCCTCTTGTCCCCACGAGTGATGCATCATTACCTCGTGATTCTTGGCTCCTTCAGTATGCCTGGGATTTGCTCTGTCACCTTTTCAGGTGCCCCATGGCTCCTTTAACACGCTGTGATATTGGAGCCTGTGCCATTTTATGTAGTGCCCCCCACTCCCAGCATTGTGTGTGCTCCTCCATGCCTTAGATGGCCCCCTCTGTGCCCCTGGTGCTCCTTTCATGCCTGACGTTGCCCTTCCCCCCTCTCCAGTGTTCCATGCCTTCCTGTATCACAGCATTCCATGTAACGTGCGCCTTTGACCGAGGCCTGGAAATGCGGACTATATTAGCCGACAATGATGAGGTCAAGTTCAAGTCACTTTGCCAGGAGCACAGTGATGGGGGCCCTCGAAGTGAGTCTACTTCTGAACCCGCGGAGCCCAGCCAGGCCATTGAGGATCTGGAAAAGGTGACCCTTCGCAAGCAGAGGCTTCAGCAGCTAGAAGAGAACTTCTATGAGCTGGTAGAGCCAGCTGAGGTGGCTGAACGGCTAGACCTGGCTGAGGCCCTGGTGGACTTCATTTACCAATACTGGAAGCTCAAGAGGAGAGCTAATGCCAATCAGCCGTTGTTGACACCCAAGACTGACGAGGTGGACAACCTGGCCCAACAGGAACAGGATGTCCTCTATCGACGCCTGAAGCTTTTCACCCACCTGCGGCAGGACCTGGAGAGGGTAAGTAGCCTTGGCAGGTCAGGGACTTTACCTCTTGCTCCATGTGCCCTGCCTAGGGCCAGCCAGGGCGTGTGGGGGGAGGGAAGGTAAAGGCTGCCAAGATTTGAAGGCACAATGGGAGGAGAGATACTTAGTCTTTGAGTCTCTCTTGTTACAACCATTTCCGAGGTCTTGGTGAAGGTGACTTGTGGAGATAGGAATCAAGGCTACTAGAACCCAATTGCCTACAGTGCCCCTTTTGACCTTTGTGGATGGCGACGGAGACTAAAGGAGCCAGTGTTACCCAAAATACCTCTGCCCTGACATATTATGGTGGCCTACATCTTTAGTCCATCCTAGCACGCAGGAGGCATAGACAGGTGGAGACCAGTAGAGACCAGCCTGGTCTATAGAGAGAAGTCCAGGAGAGCAGGGCTATACAGAGAAACCCCGTCTTGAGGTGGTGGTGGGGGTGGAGGAGTAGGGAGGAAGAAAGAGAGACAGAGAAGATAGAGAAACCCTATCTTGAGGAGAGAGAGGAAAGAGAAGGAGGGAGGGAGGGAGGGAGAGAGGGAGATTGTCTAGTTTACAAGCATACTTGTGGTGGCCAGAACTGGGTGGGCAGGGGTGCCACCCAGTTCTGCCAGGCAGAGAACGGGATCAGGATAGGTGACACACACCAGGCATTTCCCCACAGAGGCATTCCATGCCTGCCCTGGGTGACTGAGCCACACACACTTCCATCTTTGTTCTAGGAGTTGGGACAGATTTGTAGCTTGGTCCCTAGTGGTAGGGCTGAGGGAGAGGTGTGTGTGTGTGTGTGTGTGTGTGTGTGTGTGTTGGGAGGGCGGGGCAGGGATTCTGGAAGACTGAAGAAGAAAGCTATCAAAGAACAGTGAGACCCAGCCCCAGGTGTCCAGCCTCAGTCCCTCCTAGGGCTACATGTTGGTGACTCAGACCAATGGAAAGCACCATGTGCTCTATGGGGTCTTGGTAGGGGGTGGGGATGCGATGAGATGACCCTGCAAGGCCCTATAGTGGCAGTGGCCTGGCCAACAGGCTCAGTCTTTAACCCTGGCCCAGGGCCAGTAGCTGAGAGTGCTCCACCTTTGACTGGGCAGCAGGCCAGCTCGTCCTGCTCCTGGAGTGAAGGGGCGGGGCAAGGCTGAGTTAGAGGCCTTGGGTGGTCTGGCCCTGTACTGATTCTGGCCCTTGCTCCCAGCTGGTGACTTTCTGTTTCCTTTTCTATGAAATGGAAGTAAGGATCCAGCTGACTTTGGGATCAGGGTTAGGGGTAGGGGTCAGGGTTAAGGTTAGGGGTCATACAAGGCTGATGGCCTCCACCCCTTGGGGTCACACAAGGACAGTGTCCTCCACTGATAGTTGTGTTGTTTGAGGCTCCTTCTCACCTTGTATTCCAGGCTGGCCTCGCCCTCCCAAGTACTGGAATGATAAGGATCTGAGCTCCCTTCCCTAGCCCACTGCAGGTTAAGTTCTTCATTACTGTTGGCCCCATAAGCAGTTCAGCTCTTAGAAGAACTTACATTCCAAGAGTGGGCTCCACGTTGCTGCAAGGCCTGGGCATCTTCCCTAATGGTCCAGGAGCAGGATTGTCACCAGCATGAAATCGATTTTACGGCCAACCCAAAAGATAGGCTCTCCTACAAATTTCAGCCATAGGCCTTAACCTTGGCAGGCTACGTGGATGGGCACGGCCACCACAGCATCCAGAGTTATTCACGGCTGACAGAAAAATTGCAGCAGTGGGCATCAGCCTGCAAATGCCAGCTCATGTCCCCTAGCAACCAGGCTGACTGTTAGACCCTGCAGGATCCGGTTGTGGTTCCTGCTGTAAGAGTTACTTCAGCGACCGAATGGGCCTTGTGGGAGAGACAAGAGGGTGGCCAGAGCTCTCAGTCACCGGGAAGCCCAGAGATGAGCCACTACATCAGTCAGCACTCCGTTCACCAGGCCTTTGTCTTCATTCAGCCATAATGGAGAAAGGGCCCACCCCAACCGGGGATGACTTCATCTTAGCTAATTTTATCTTCTGAGCCCTTATGTCCCCTTCTGAGGTTCCCAGCAGGAAATCTTGAGGAATTCCACCCAAACTGAGGCCTGGGAAGGTGTAAGTCAGGAAGACTACAGGAAGTAGTCTGATTTGCATTTCAAGAGCTTTGCTGAAGGATGGTTTTACTGTCCCTGTGAAGGGATGGGGGATGGGGAGGGGTGGAACCCGGCCGTGAAGAGAGTTGGTGTCCCACACATGGAGAGACTGGCTTAAATGTACTGATGGGGCAGTTGTGGCTGTGGGCCAAGAGCAGGTTGTGGGGATGGCTGATTCCAGTTTTCAGCCATAATTCCTCCACAACTCCCCTTTGCCCAGAGGGCACCCCAGGGCCTGCTAACCCCCCAGCCCACCCCACCCCTGCTGGTTTTGTCTCTCCTTTCTGTTTCCTGTACAGTCACCACTGGTTTAGCTAGGCCTCCTGCAGGGCTCAGGTGTCAAGGCCACCTGGTCCTGGGAGTACTTCTTGCCATACTGGGTGGCAGGCAATAGGAAGAAAGAGATGTTGGCCTGGATGCTTTTTACAAATTTATTCCAGAATGCAGGAAGGCACGGAGCCAGGCTGAAGTGCAGGAGGAGAGGGGTGGGGAGAGGAGGTTGATTGGAAAATGGGTCATGGTAAGAGGTTCACAGGCTGCTACCAGTGGTTAAAATCCAGGGCTGACCCTTGAGGAAAGGGCTGGATGTGGGAATTGGTAACGCTGGGGTCAGTAATGAGTGAACCATGATGGCCTGGTGTGGACAGTGCAGCTGAGGAGCACACATATGGAATGTCACAGCAGAGTCCATATTGAATCCCTCCTGTCGATGATGGCGGCTGCACTGGACTCTGCGGAATCTCCTTCCCGAGTAGTCTCAGAAAGGAAAGGAAGGCCACACCTGATAAAGATCTGCTCATGCTACCTTGAGCAAGGAGGAATGGGGTCATGCCAAGAAAGGGGGGTTCTTAATTAAAGGTTACCCAGGCAAGCATGGTGGCGTGCACACCTGTAATCCCAGCACTTGGGGGACAGAGGCAGGTGGATTTCTGAGTTCGAGGCCAGCCTGGTCTACAGAGTGAGTTCCAGGACAGCCAGGGCTATACAGAGAAACTCTGTCTCAAAAAAAAACAAAATCCAAAAATCAAAAAAAAAAAGGGGGGGAGGGTGACCCAGGCCGCTTAAAGAGAGACCTAAGAAAGACCCGAAGACCACTAGGTAAAGGAAGACTTTAGTAGGAATAGGATTTAAACTGAGCTGTGGTCAGTAACAGTCCCTGTTTCTGGAAAGTTCCACACGAGCCCAAAACTCCAAGGCTGAAGCCTGGAAGTACGTGAGAGAAGTGTGTAAGAGAGCAGTCAGGGAGGACGGAGGCACTCAGAACAGGCAGTGACAGGTCCCCTTCATATCCTGTCAGCCAACCTGAAGAATGTGTGCCCATCTTCTAGGCTAAGCCAGATGACTTCAAAGCCTTATTGTAGGGACTTTTCCCAGCCGGCCTGAGGGAGTCAGGGACTGCTGTGCTTTATAAAGTAAGGCATCCTGTTGCTGTAGGCATGGAGCATTGGCCCCGGGTGGCAGGGCCCTGACTCAGGTCCTGGTATAGCAGGTGGATGTGGGAGCACAGGGATGCTGGTTCTTGGGGTAAAGAGGGTCACCAGTTAAGGACCAGATACTTCCTGCATGCTCAGGGTTGGGGAGTGAATTTCTCAAGTTTCTTGGGCAGAGGGGAGGCAGCAGCCAGGCCCCTTGAGATGGTAGGTGAGGTGAGAACTCTCTCCTGTGTCTCTTCAGGTGAGGAACCTGTGCTACATGGTGACGAGGCGGGAGAGAACGAAGCACGCCATCTGTAAGCTTCAGGAACAGATATTCCATCTGCAGATGAAACTGATTGAGCAAGACCTTTGCAGAGGTGGGCGTGGCACCCCCTGCTGGGGAGGTGTGTCCTCAGGGCATGGTAGGACATGGGGCCAGAACCCTTCAGTCCTGTTCCCTCTCACCGACATTACAGGTCCATATGGGAACCTGTCAAGGCCCTGGTTGTACTGATAGGCAAGGAGTTTGGACTGTGGCTTTTAAGCCTCTGCCCTTAGGGGAATCACTGGTGTCCTGGGATAGCCCAGTTCCATCCACAGTGGCTTAGCTTGCACAAGGACAAGTGCAGACCCACAGTCTTCCTGCCTCTGCTGGGCTCAGGACAGGCCAGAGCTGGCCAGCTCCCCTGAGCCTTAGTATACAGAGGGTTCAGTCTTCAGGAAGACAGCTGTGTGTGCCTTCTGTAGTGTTCATCACATGACACCTCCCTGTGGTGTCATGTGATGAAATTCAGGCTCTCTTCAGCTGTGTCTTTTATTCTCTAGGTATAGAATGCATTTAGCAGTTGGAGAAACCAGGAGCAAAGGTGTTGGCATTGACTGAATTGGTTAGTTATAAAGTCTGAACATGTTAAAGATGATAAACTTAACACGTGCGTGCACACACACACACCCCACAGGAACATCATACTCCAATGTTGAACATACACAGCAGAAACAGCTAGGTAGCGAGAGCTTTGGAGATATGCCTGCCACCACCGACTCAGCTCCTGGGTCATGCTGGGACTTAGGAGAGGAGAGCTGCGGAGCTCGGGTAGAGGGAGTGGTTGATCCCTTCTCTGATTAGCTGAGTTGCACCATTAGCTGGTTACCCTTTGGGGTCACCAGCATTCATCAAAGCCATGTGTAGTGGTATTAACTGTAGAGGAAAGGGGATCTGGAGGAGGCTCAGGGATTAAGAGTACTGGCTGCCCCTCCAGTGGCTGTGGCTTCAATTGCTGGCACCCACAAGGAAGCTCACAACTGTTTGTTCCTCCAGTTCCAGGGCATCTAGCGCCCCCTTCTGGCCTCTGAGGGACTGGGAATGTAGCTTACATGGTAGGTTGATTGCCTAGCCTGCATGAAGCCTCCCTGGGTTTGATCTGGTTTAAAACCCGATGTGCAAGTACCATCTAATCCTAACACTCGGAGATAGAGGCAGGAGAATCAGGAGTTCCAGGTTATGCACAGCTACATAAAAAGTTCAAGACCATCCTGGACTATGTAAGAACCGTTTTCTTTTTTAAGATTTTTTTTTTATATGTAAGTGCACTGTAGCTGTCTTCAGACACCTCAGAAGGGGGCATCAGATCTTGTTACAGATGGTTGTGTACCACCATGTGGTTGCTGGGATTTGAACTCAGGACCTTCAGAAGAGCAGTCAGTGCTCTTAACCACTAAGCCATCTCTCCGCCCCTTCTGTCTTCTTTTGACAATGTTCCCAGAAGCCTTCATGCCTCCCTGCCTCTGCTGAGTAGTTGGAGACTCATCTTTAGTAGACCACAAAGGGCAGAGAGCCAGATACAGAACCCAAATGTCCTGTCTTCTGCTTGACTGCAGACCTGGAGACCGGGGCGAGGAGCTTGGCTGTGGTGTCAGGCCCAGAATCTAAGCCTCTTAGGTCCAGATGATGATTTTCTGCCCTATGTCCAGCTCCAGCTCCATCCAGTCCAGTCACCTTTTCTACTCACGAGAACTCTTCAGGGCCTGTGGATTTTGTAGGTCACACTGAAGTCCAGGTCCTTCACGGACTTATCGTGCCTACCGCTGTCCTACATAGAGCTGTGGGCAGTTACCTTGTGTCTTACCCCAGCCGCTCTGTTTCTGGCATCGTGGCACTGACTTTGGTACCGTAGTTGGCAGACACAGTTGATGGACAACCTCTGAGCAGCCACTCAGGTTTAACTCTCTCATTCTCTGACACAGAGCCTTCTGGGAGGAGGTCAAAGGGCAAGAAGACTGACTCAAAAAGGAAGGGCCGAGAAGGCCCCAAGGGCAGCAGTCCTGAGAAGAAAGAGAAAGGGAAGGCTGGCCCGGAGTCCGTTCTGGGGCAGCTAGGTGAGTCAGGGGCCGGTGTGGCCTGGCAGATGCTACCTTGCCCTTTTCAGCTTTACCCTGAAGAGGACCGAGCAGCTCGAAGCAGAGATGGACCACTTAGGCCCTTCCTCCTCCAGGGCAGCTCAGCCTCACCTCACCAGAGATCCCAAGAAATTCTGGCTGCATAGAACTCTGGCAGCTCAGGGGCTGCCGTGGCCAGGGTGCTGCATCCTCCCAGAGGTCCCTAGAAATCAGCCCCATGCTGGGAGGCAGGACTGCAAGAGTTCTTTATCCCTGTTCCACCCTTCCAGAGTCTCCACCGACCTATATGCCTTCCCCCATCAACCGAGCCACACCCACCTGCTGTGTGTTCAACCCCAGCTGACCTTTCTTGAGCCACCCAGAGACTTAAGAAAAGTGACATCAGATTCCCTAGTCACTGCCACAGTTTATCTCAGTAAAAGCGGGCCCAAAACTGAAGGTCCTGGCCACCCTGTTTGAGGGAGATCTCTCTGTGTGTGTCCCTGTCATGCCCCTGCCCACCCCCCCCCCCCCAAGCTACTGGAGGCACTGCCTATAAAGATGCAGCGCCCCCTGGTGGCCTGTCTGCTCTTGCCACTTTGAAATTCGTTTGAACAAGGAACTCGCCACTTCCTTCCTTTCTACTCACTCCACAATTTGAAAAGCTGGTCCTGGGGTCAGTCATCCTGGTGAGCAGGGGCTAGACCCTGCTCCTTGGTGGCATTAGTGGGACGCGTGGACAAAAGAGGATGGCTGGCTGGGTGGGTTGGTTGGAGCTCACACACCTGTGGCGTCTCATCTGCCTCCTTTCTCCCATCCGTCAGGTCTGTCCACCTCATTCCCCATCGACGGCACTTTCTTCAACAGCTGGTTGGCACAGTCGGTTCAGATCACAGCCGAGGACATGGCCATGAGCGAGTGGTCTTTGAACAGTGGGCACCGGGAGGATCCTGCTCCAGGTTTGCTGTCAGAAGAACTGCTACAAGATGAGGAGACGTTACTCAGCTTCATGAGGGATCCCTCGCTGCGACCCGGTGACCCTGCCAGGAAGGCCCGAGGCCGCACTCGCCTGCCTGCCAAGAAGAAACCACCCCCGCTGCAGGATGGGCCCAGTGCACGGACCACTCCAGACAAGCCACCCAGGAAGGCCTGGGCCCAGGATGGCAAGGGCACGCAAGGACCACCCACGAGGAAGCCACCACGGAGGACGTCTTCTCACTTGCCGTCCAGCCCTGCAGCTGGAGACTGCCCAGTCCCAGCAGCACTGGAAAGTCCTCCAACACTGGCCTCCGAGATCCTGGATGAGACAGCCCCCGTGGCTTCCGACTTGAATGTCCAAGTGCCTGGCCCTACAGTGAGCCCCAAACCCTCGAGCAGGCTCCGGCCACCCCGAGAGATGAAGGTCAGTCGGAAATCTCCGGGTGCTAGGTCTGATGCTGGGACAGGACTGCCATCTGCTGTGGCTGAGAGGCCAAAGGTCAGCCTGCATTTCGACACCGAGGCTGACGGCTACTTCTCTGATGAGGAGATGAGCGATTCTGATGTAGAGGCAGAGGACAGTGGGGTACAACGGGCTTCCAGGGAGGCAGGGGCAGAGGAGATGGTTCTTATGGGAGTGCTGGCCTCCTAACTCACCCAGGCCCTGCCCTGGTCCCCTACAAGGCCTCAGCCCAATCACGACTGCCATTTCCAACTGCTGAGTGCCTCAGACCCACCACTCTGTTGTGGTTTTATTTTTAATATAGAGAGAGTTCTGAATTCCACTCCGTTGACTTTCCTCTATGCTGGCCTAGGACATTAGGACTCCTCCCGTGGCCCCGGCCACAGGGACTATACCAGGTTCTATGTGCCACCCCTGCCCCAGCCCATGCCACATCGCCGGGCTTCTGGCTTGATGTACACAAGGTAAGGGAGAGAGCTCAGGGCTCCTGCCCACGGCCACTGGGTGACACAGACTGTCGTTTGGGCATTATTTCATGGCAGATGGGCCATCCCAGGGCCTGCCCCGCCTTGTCCCCCCCATATTGCACTGGGGTCCATTTTGGGTTGGGGAGGTGACCTGCTACACTCCACTGATCCCTAAAGGAAGTATAACAAATGATACCCAGCCAGTCTATTCACTGTCACAAGCACAACGAGTTTCTATGAGAAAGCACTGAGGGGGTGCAGGGGGCCCGCCGGCTCCTGAATAGCCCACAACATCTGAGGCCCGCCCGCCCACCCGCAATCCCCCCACTCCCTTGCTGCTCTGTCCCTGCCAGTGCCCAGCCCAAGCAGCTCTGGGAAAGGGTTCCCAGAATCCTTCCTGAGCTGTGTTCTTTACTCAGGGGACTCCCCAAACAGCCCTCCACCTGTACAGGCGGAGGGCTCCAAGGGAGGGCCAGTGCCCAGCCCGGGACTTGGGGCTCAGATCAGCCCACTGCAGAGAATCACTCTGGGACTTTAACTTCCTATCTTCCTTTGGGGCCAGTCTCGGCCACAGTCTTGCCGGCTCCAGACAGAGCTGGCCAGACCAGACCGTTTGCCTTTTGAAGTTTCCTAGTCCTGCTAAGAGATGAGCTTCCTCATTTTCCTTCTGGAAACATCCTTCCAACAAGTATAGTGGGATCCCGGGGCCCAGGGCAGGCCAGTGGTGGCCTGCTGGGGCTGGTTGAATTGTTGCTGGATCTTCCTGTATTCCTCTGTCCCTTAGCGCCTTAACCCCCTTTCCCTCCCTACTGTAACCCCCCCTTTCCTATTCCTCTTCAAATCCTCCCTCCTCCAAGCCCCCAGGTAGGTTCTGAAGGGTTTTGATGGAGCGGCCCCAGGGTGATAGATAGCTCAGGGAACAAAGGAATTCCGTGAAAACATGTTTTTTTTTTCTTTTATGAATTACTCTTGGGTCACTTCCGCCACTGGTAAAGCCAGATCTTCTCCAGCCAGAACCTTGCAAAAGTCCAGTGAACCAGTCGAATCATTCTGAGAATGCCAAAGAATCTTTTGACCATAATATACAGCACAGCCCGGACCTGACAACTGTTGTCGACTTGAACTTCCTTTTCAAAGGAATTGGTTAGCAACAAAGTTCAGAGACTTGGTTATTGCACACACCTACAGAGAAGGGCCCAAGGCCTCGGGGGAAGGCTGCGCTGCTGCTGCTGCTGCTGCCGCTGCCACCGCCGCTGCCACTGCTGCTGCTGTTGTTGGTTTACGGTCCCTGGGCTGAGCCGCTGTGAGTGTGGTCCTAAACTTTGAGGACTCCCTCCCCCTTTTGAGGGGGGGAGAATCCTGACTGTGAATCCAGCGTGGTTCCCCCATAGCCACCACATAGATACACAAAGAGCGAATACACAGGACCTTTACCCACCTTGACTCCAAAACTATCAAGGTACGACAGTGAGTTTGAGCAAAATCAGAAACAAAGATAATGACTTCAGTTAGGTGATTGGACCAATGTGTCTTATACAAATGGACTCCAATGGCGTGGGGTGGGCTCCAAGGATCCTGGGCATCCAGATGGCATCAGCTACCACATAGACTTAGTGTGCCTGCCCGTCTTGGTAATAGTGACAGCTCAACGTCAAGCGTCATCCCCACCCTGTCTCTTGTTCACTGCCTTTCAACGGACCTTCCTTACCCCTGTGCTTTGGGTCACTTTGGGTCACAATGTCATCTGCTAGACTACCTGGTGATCTGACCTGCGGGACACGAAGGGCATGGGGGCTTAAAGAACAACCAAACGCTGCAGGGGAAGGAAGGGAATGTCCCTGACCACTCTGTCCAACAAGGCTCTGCCACAGAAGCCCAGTCTGGGATAATGGCTGGCTGGTTAGCAGACCCCGTCAGTAGGCCAAGCCCCATGCCAGTCTTCATCCAGCAGCTGTCTCCGCTTGTAAGGTGTCCATCAGGCTGCAGGGAGGATGAGGGTGTCCCATCGCCTCTCTTTAGTTCCAGGCCACACTGTCTGTGCTGGAGATGGCTTTGCCACACTGTGACCAAGGCACCTTTTCCAGACCAGAGGCAGTGCCCACTCTTGCCCTCATCCACAACCCCTCCCTAGGAAGGGAGAAAGGACTCTGTGACTCGTGCTGGCTAACGTATCCCTTCCACCTCATTTCCTCATCACAGGACACAGGCTAATGTGCAAGGAAAGTATTTTTCTGTATCATAAGTGTATTTTGAAACAAGGAAAGATAGAATACTCACTTACTTTATTAAATGGGCTCTGACTTTGTGAAAGGCAAGAGGGGTCTTTGCAGTGCAAGGGCCTCAGGTTTGTCGGGGAAGCCAGTCACCCAGGTTCCCGGGCATAGGTATTGGACTGTGTGCTAGTGCGTGTGCATGCACGCGCTCGTGTGTGTGTGTGTGTGTGTGTGTGTGTGATAGGGTTTTATATTATAGGTATTGGACTGTGTGCGAGTGCGTGTGTGTGTGTGTGTGTGTGTGTGTGTGTGTGTGTGTGTGTGAGTGATAGGGTTTTATATTATAGGTATTGGACTGTGCGTGTGCATGTATGCGCGTGCGTGTGTGTGTGTGTGTGTGTGTGTGTGTGTGTGTGTGTGTGAGTGATAGGGCTTTAAATTATAGGTATTGGACTGTGCGTGTGTGTGTGTGTGTGTGTGAGTGATAGGGTTTTATATTATAGGTATTGGACTGTACATGTGTGCCTGCCTGTGTGCGTGTATGTGTGTGTGTGTGTGTGTGATAGGGTTTTATATTATAGGTATTGGACTGTATGCGCGTGCATGCGTGCGTGTGTGTGTGTGTGTGTGTGTGTGTGTATGTGTGTGTGAGAGAGAGATAGGGTTTTATAGGTATTGGACTGTGTGCATGTGTGCGTGTGTGTGTGTGTGTGTGTGTGTGTGTGTGTGTGTGTGTGTGTGAGATAGGGTTTTATATTATAGGTATTGGACTGTACATGTGTGCCTGCCTGTGTGCGTGTATGTATGTCTGTTTATGTCTGTGTGTGTGTGTGATAGGGTTTTATATTATAGGTACTGGACTGTGTGCGCGTGCATGCGTGTGTGTGTGTGTGTGTGTGTGTGTGTGTGTGATAGGGTTTTATATTATAGGTATTGGACTGTGTGCGTGTGCATGCGTGTGTGTGTGTGTGTGTGTGTGATAGGGTTTTATATTATAGGTATTGGAGTGTGTGCGCGTGTGTGTGTGAGATAGGGTTTTCTATTATAGGTATTGGACTGTGCGTGCGTGCGTGTGTGTGTGTGTGTGTGTGTGTGTGTGTGTATGTGTGAGTGAGTTTTGTACAGATGTGTGTGCAATGCATGGATACCCTATGGCACTTGCCAGGGTTTCTAGAGACTCAGCTGCCAGGAACATTAGCAGCGGGTTAATTTTTGGGTTTCCTCACCATTGTCACGTAAGGTCAACCAGTACCCAAACCCGAAGTTCTGTGTAACAATGTGTGATCTCTGTAGTAAGGTCCGTGTTGAGGAAGCTACTCTCCCGTGCCCTTGGCCCAGCTGGCCACATTGGCCAAAGAGCCAGAGGTGTTGGAATTGGGGGACCTTTGGTCGTTCTTTAAGCTGCTTCCTGCCACCTTCTCCCAAGGATGCACACTTGTGCTCCATCCAAATCATTTGGGGGTGGCGGTGGGGAGGGTGATATGAATGTCACAGGAGGAGACACCTTCTGTCTTTGTTTCAAAGAAAGTGATGTGCCATTTGTTAATATACAAGAGAACTATTGAAAAAATATATTGAAAAGAGCAATTTTAAATTATTTTTGGCTTATGTTGCAATATTTATTTTCTTGTATTAGAGAAGATTTCTTTGTAGAGAAAAAAATGTATTTTTCATTACCGCAAAGACCTATTTCTCCTTTTTGTACATCGTCCTTGTTCGCGACCCTTAACGAGCAATAGAATGTTCGGCCACCCCCGTGTGGCCAGTGCCCACTGTGCCCTTGCATGATTGTGTTGCTGCTGCTGCTGCTGCTGCTGCATAGCTTCCAGCCCCGTCCTGTCCTGCTCACTCACTGGGGCACCCGGATTGCAGGCCCCCATCAGGGTCTGTGTCTAAGGAGCCCACAGCACTCCTCGTGTGTTGGCAAATTCAGTTAATAAAGCAACGTTTTCTGTGCTGGCTGCCGTGAAGTTCTGTTGCATTAGGTGGGTAGGAGACCTAGAAATCCCATCGCATGCCTACAACGGTATGCTCAGTAAGAGTCCTGAGTTCCAGTGCTCGCAAACATTCAGTACTCACAAACATTCAGTGCTCACCACCGGCTATACCTTAGAGGGAGTTTCTTGATATTCAGGGTTAGCCCTGGCATTCAGGGTCAGGGATGAGAAGGTAACCTGAAATCAAAGCCTCCGGTAAAGTACCACAGCAGAGGTAGGGCACAGGGAGAGAGGCTCTGAGGAAGTGGCATTATTCCTTCCTGTAGTAGGGGGTATGTTGATCACATATTAAGATGCTCTACCCACCCAAGCTCTCGGTGGAAACCCAAAGAACCAATAGAAGTAAGTGTGGTCTGTGCATATGATCCCAGCACGAGGGAGGCTCAGAAGCCCACGGTTATCCTCCCAATACATAGGAAGTTTGGGGGATGTTAGGGAGGTCTTCTGAGGTCAGTCCCCCAAAACTTTAAAAAGGATGGACTCAGTGTGCTTGTCATCCTCAGTACAGTTGTGTACTGACTTCCACATGTGCACAGTTAGACACACCTTTTGTAAATTAAAACCCCAAATTTACTACACCACAGCCACCAGGCTCCCTGAGATAATGTAATACTATAGTGACATAGTGAAGTGAGTTGTTTATTTCTAGAATGTTTCCTTTAATATTTCTAGATTGTGGTGAGCCACAGGTAACATACAGATAACAAAACTGCTCTGGGCTGGGCACCATGGCTCTGTGGGAGAATGCATACACAGAGCCCTGCATTCAATTCCCAGCACTACCTTTAACTTACAGGATATAGGGTATAGATACATGACGTCATGTAGGTGGATTCCCTTTGTAACACTTTCTTGCCCTCTGAGTTTGGGACTCACGGAGTCTAACTGAAACTCTGTAGAGTTGAAGACGACTTTGAACCCAAGCTCCTGCTTCTCCCTCAGTGCTGGGATGACAGCAACTACCACACCTAGTCCATGATGTGCTGACTCAGTTACCATCATGTGACCCTACAGGGAGGTGGGCACCCAAGGGGGCAGAGAACTGGGTCTCTTGAAGGAAGTATTGAGACCTCATCCCTTTCCATTTTTCTTTACTTCCCTGGTCATAAAAAGAGGCTTTGCCATGCACTGCCTCCATGATGCCTTGCTCCACAGTCCCAAGAGCAACAGAGCTGTCAGACCTCAGACTGAAACCTATGAAATCATGAGTCAAATAAGTTGTCCGTGGCATGTGTGTCCTCACAGAGATGGAGATGAATAGCAGGATGTGTAATCATTTCCTCTTCTGAGACAAGGTTTAGATGGCTATATAGTCTAGGTTGGCCTCAATCCCACAATCCTCCTTGTCTCAGCCTCCTAAGTATCTGGGAATAAAGGCATAAGCCACTGTATCTGCATCATATTAGGCATTTAGAATAGTTAAAACTATAGAGACTGAAATAGAAGGTTGGTTACCAGGGACTAGGATAAGAACGTGAAAGCCGGGCAGTGGTGGCGCACGCCTGTAATCCCAGCACTTGGGAGGCAGAGACAGGTGGATTTCTGAGTTCGAGGCTAGCCTGGTCTACAGAGTGAGTTCCAGGATAGCCAGGACTACACAGAGAAATCCTATCTCGAAAAACCAAAACCAAACAAACAGACAAAAAACAATAGTGTGCTGTACTTGGAAACCACTGAGTTTCTTTTTACTTCACACATGATGTTAGCCCAAAGGCCAGGAAGCAATCATTTAATATTATTTGCTCAATTGTTCTCAATTATATAATTGTCCCAATCTGGTAAAAAATGATAGAATGTAGGGGCTGGAGAGATAGCTCAGTGGTTAAGAACCCTGACTGCTCTTCCAGAGGACCCTGGATGTTAACCACCATCCACAGGGCGCTCACAACCATCTGTAGCGTCCGGCCCAGGGCAGCTGATGCCCTCTGCTGGCCTTGATGGGCTCTGCAGGCAAATGGTGTACAATAAATGCAGATAAATAGATCACCATTCACATAAAATAAAAATGGAAAAAAAAAAAAAGCTGGGTGGTGGTAGCACACGCCTTTAATCTCGGTACTTGGGAGGCAGAGGAAGGCAGATATCTCTCTGTGAGTCTGAGGACAGCCTGGTCCAGCAGAGGGAGTTTCAGGACATCCAGGGCTACACAGAAAAACCCTGTCTCAGAAAACAAAACAAAAACCAAAAAAACCAAGTACTCTGCTACTTAAAATGAGACACAACTGCTTTACTGCAATGCCAAATGTATGCAAGACGTGCGTATGCTCATACTGGAGGCAGGGGAAGAGCTGAAGGGCAGAGGGCTCATTCAGCATGTATGAGGCTCTGGTTCCGTTGTCAGCATCTCAAAAAAAAAAAAAAAAATGGGGAGGTAATGAGGTGACTTGGTGGGCTAAGACACATGCGTCAACCATGACACAGGGTGGAAGAGAAGAGCTAACTCCTGCAAGTTGTCCTTTGACCTCCACACCTGTGCCTTGATATGCACATGACATGTAGACACACACGCAATAATAGAATACAAACATTTGGGGGGGGAATGAATTATTGGACTGGAGAGGTGGCTTGTGAGTTAAGAGTGATTGTTGGACTTCTAGAGGACCCAAGCTCAGTCCCCAGCACCTGTCCGAGTGCTCACAACTGTATCCAAGGATTCCGCTCCCTCTGGCCTGGCTCTGGCCTCCACAGGCATACACACACACTCAGAGAGAGAGAGAAATATCTCTCTCCCCCTTCCCCTTCTCTTTCCCCCTCCTGCTCTTTCCCCCACCCACTCTCCCCCCCTCCCTCCCCTCTCCAGGGTTTTTCTGTGTAGCCCTGGCTATACGCTATAGATAAGGCTGGCTTTGAACTCACAGACATCTGCCTGCCTCTGCCTCTTGAGTGCTGGGATTAAAGGATTAAAAGAAATCTTAAAAAAAAAATCCATTGGGCCTTCCCTGCACACTGGGGAGTTGAGATTAGGGTCTCCCAACTTTGACTCAAGGCTCCATTTCATTACTAACCCCATCTCCACCTGCCTGGCTTTCTGCACAGTGGGTTAGGAAACTCCTTCTGACCCAGGAGAGAGAAACTCTTCAAATCCCTGCCCTTGGACAGAGCTTATGTTCAGGGGACCAGGTGTCCTCATTACTGTTCTATCGCTGGGAAGAGACACCATGACTAAAACTTATAAAAGGAAGCATGTAATTTGTGGCTTGCTTACAGTTTCAGAGGGTTAGCTCATAATCATCTCTGATTAGGAACCAAGAATTCAAATATATGAGCCTGTGGGGGCGGGGCATTCTCATTCAAACCACCATCCCAGGTGAGTGTGTGTGTGTGTGTGTGTGTGTGTGTGTGTGTGTGTGTTGCAAGCATATAAGCATGTGCACCACATCTCACACACATCCCTGGTGCCCACAGAGGCCAGAAGAGGGCGGCAGAACTCTTAGAACTGGGATTACGTGAGCTTGGGCTGTTCTCTGAGAGACTAATGCTCTTCTAATCTCTGAGCCAACTCTGCAGGTTCTCTAGAAGGATTTTAACCTAGGGGCAGCAGGATGAGGTGGCTCTAGACTCAGGCAGAAAAAAAAAGGGTAAATTTTTAATCCATGCACCCTGGGCCAATCAGAGCACGCCATGGATCTTGACTCATCTGTTGCTGAGTGAGAAGGCCATTGAAAGCATAGGATTAACTGGGGAAGTGACCAGTCATGGAGTACTTGACTAACATTCATGAGACTCTGGGTTCCATCCTCAGCATTGCGGGGTGGGGGTGGGGTGGGGGCGGGGGGTGACGACAGGGACTAAAAGCATCTGAAGGGCTGATGGCGATGTGGTAGAATAGGGCTCGAGTCTGGACATACCACACCAGGCCAAAGCAGGTCCACACAGTTCCACCACAGAGGCTTATTGGAGATAAAGAGGGGAAAGAAAGATAAAGGGAGAAGGGAGGAAGGCTCTGTGGGAAGGGCCTGACTTTTATTTAGGCTGTGACTTCTCCTGGTCACAGGTAATTGTGGGAAGTAGAGTCTGGGAAGGTATGAGGTTGTCATGGCAACAGGTGTGTCACCTATGTGTGACATTCCTGAGTTTGGAGCAAAAAAACTGGTTCTTGATACCAGCTGATAGAGTAAAGGAAAACCTGGGCTCCAGGCCCAGCCCTGGGGTAGAGATGGAAGAGCAGAGAGGCAGGAGGATCACAGAGTACAAGGTTACCCTCTATCTACTTTATGTTGAAATTGAAGCTAGCCTGGACTACATGATATTGTTGAATGAATGAATGAGCCACGTGTGGATGTCAGAAGGATGAGGAAAGGCAGGGAACAGGGCCCAGAGGTTTTGGAGGTTGCATCCATGAGGCCTGGGCTTCTCGGGCAGGTTTTGAGACTTGTGATCAGAGTGGCATCCATTTCAAGGCAGGCTTGTGTTTGCTGGTCCACAAGTTTGTGTTCAGTACACGTTGCCTCCACCCATTCTCCCCTCTCTGCCTGGCTTCCACTAAACAATATGTGGCCATCCGAGGGTTAGCATGTGTTTGAACGGACTGTGAAAGAAGACTGTGGATTTCTACTGCAAACGCGCTAGAAATAGACTCACGCCCCTGGAGAACTGCAGGCCTGTGTTCTGGCCCTGAGTGGGGAGCTGCTCTTTCCTCATTCACTAAATGCCTGCCTGGGCCTTTTTATCCAGGGTGGCCAAGAGGTCACCTAGAGGTGGATTCAAGGACACTGAGATAGATTGCTGAGGTCAAAGTCTGTTAGAAGGGTTAATTCATGCCATAGTCAGGCGGACAGCACTCCGGACATCAGGATGGGGGGGCTCTGAAGACAGGAATCAGGGTCTTCATAGCGGAAGTTGGGAATGGAGGAGTCTCTTAGTGTTCTGAGGGTGGGAGGTTTTACTGCAAGGCCAGGAAAGGGGTGGAGAACAGGATGTGTGGTCAACAACACCCCCCTTGGATATAACCTCACGTCACCAGGTGCAAAATGGGTATGTGGAAGTCTGTAGGCCAGAGCTGGCCTATGCCAAAGGGAAAGGCTGCTGCCGGAAAGAGGCCTGAGCAGCAGTCTGGGCTGCACCCTAACAGCCGAATCCTTTTAAAAATACGGATTTGTTTTATTTGTTTGATCATATGTATGTATGGACGTGTAGGTGTGGGCACATGTACTCTGGGTACCAGGGTTTCAGATCATCTGGAACTGGAATTACAGAGAGTTGTAAACTGCCCCAAGTAGATGCTGAGAACCAACTCAGCCTCTGCAAGAGTGGAACATGTCCTTAACGTCTTGCTGAGCCCTCTTTCCAGCCCCTTTAGCATCACATTCTCACAAAGCAGACAACATGATGATTTTTTCCCCCAAAGGTCTTGAGGGAGAGAGTGCTGGCAACCTGGTTGTTGCCCAGAGGCACTGGGTTTGTTTACCAACTCGCACTTCCTGGAATCCGAGCTGGTAGCCAGCCCTGTTTGGTTATGGGTTCGCCATAAGCCTGCCAGGATAACTGTGGTCTGGGGTTAGGGCAGGTACTAGTCTCCTGCAGTTCCCTGACAGAGGCTTGTTGGAAACAGCTGGTGGGAATGAGAGATGAGGTGTGTGTGACAGTCAGCTGCTCGCACCAACATTGGTGACACAGCTGCCAGCATCCTGAATGGCTCCGGCTTTCCTCAGATGTGGCCATCAGTGTACCTGAAACCTTGTAACCAGAGAGCAGGCTAGGCAGAAGAATCTGGATTGGACCTCCTCCTCCACCCTCCCCCAAGGGATTGACTGCTCTGACCAACTTGAGACTCAGAAGGTCAGCCAGAGGCATGCAGAGGAAACCAAGAGAGAAAAGTAGCTTGTCAAAAGCTACACCCCTCACCCGAGGGCATTGCCTTCTGCTATTAGCGGGATCCAAGAGGCTAGTTGGTTCTGGGATCAGTTGTTTGGGATACCGGGCTGCAAAGACTGTAACTCTTGCCTCCAACCGAAGCTTCTGGCCTTTCCTTGCTGAAGAAGCATCTTCCTGCCTCCTGAAAGGTCTTGAATGTTGTTGTAAAGGATGGTTTCCAAGACAGAGTGCCACTACCCTCAGACATGCTCATGGGTTTCTTTGCCAAATATCATTAAACAAACGTCACAGCCGGACTCGTTGACTGTTGAGGCTTCCTCATAGGAGGAGGGATGGAGGCCGGGCAGTGGTGGCACACGCCTTTAATCCCAGCACTTGGTAGGCAGAGGCAGGAGGATTTCTGAGTTCGAGGCCAGCCTGGTCTACAGAGTGAGTTCCAGGACAGCCAGGACTAATGTAGAGAAACCTTGTCTCGAAAAAACCAAATAAAATAAAAAATAAAAATAAAAAAAGAGGGATGGGGAGTCTTGGGGCCCTCGCCTGACTATCCAAATCCTCCTCCTAGCTAATCATAAAATTGGTTCATTTCCTGTGTGTGGCCTCGGGGGTTTCAGGAGGGGCTTGAAAGACCTGAAAGAAAGAGGCTCCATCTATACAACCACAAAAGCCATTCATTTTTGTGCACACCTTCCAGTGCTGCTTCTAGGGGAACACCCACACTCCTTTGTGACTGTTATGTTCATAAAAAGAGAAAGAGGTTTTGAGAGAATGGTGTATGGTGCCCAGGCATCCCTTCCCCCAAGGCACCAGACACACACAGACATGGTATAGAATAGAGTTTATTCAGGACAGAGGATGGGAGTTAATGGGATAGTGGAGGCAGAGAGAGAGAGTGTGTAGAGAAGTGGAGGCCGGCCATGACCATGTGGAGAGAGGGGAAGGGAGGAGAGCCCAAGAGGGCCAAGAGGAGAGTAAGAGAGAGCAAGAGGTAAGAGATGAGAGAGAGAGGAGGGGTTTAGCATCCTCTTTTATAGGCCAGGCCTTCCTGGCTATTGCCAGGCAACTGTAGGGCGGGGCATAACTGGCTGTTGCCAGGTAACTGTGGAGTAGAGCTTAGACAGATCCCTAACAGTGGTCTCTCACCCTTGCTCTGTGAATAACTTTAGTAAGTTCATTGGCTCCCTAGGCTGAACTTTGGTAGAATCCAACTTTGGCTAGTCTATAGGACCTAAGGAAGAGCAAGGCAGGCAATTCCTAGTCCCCACTCCCAGCCTGCTGGTGAAAAGTCTCTCAGATAGGATACAGGACACTGAGGCAGAGATTGTATTTGGAGGCCGTAAACCGGGCAGTGGTGGCACACACCTTTAATCCCAGCACTTGGGAGACAGAAGCAGGTGGATTTCTGAGTTCGAGGCCAGCCTAGTCTACAGAGTGAGTTCCAGGACAGCCAGGGCTATACAGAGAAACCCTGTCTCAAAAAACAAAAAACAACAACAACAAAAGATTTACTGAATACTATGGATAGTCAGAGGGCTATGAAGAGAGGGAATCAGAGCCCATGTGACAGAAGTGGGGGCTTTTGTTTATTTTTTGGAGGCAAGGTTTCTCGGTATAGCCCTGTCCTGGAACTCACTTTGTAGACCAGGCTGGCCTCAGACTCTGCTCCCTTCCCGAGTGCTGGAATTAAAAGTATGCACCACCACCGAGTGGCTTTCTTACAACTTTCTGAGGAGAAAAGTTGCACCACACAAGCCTGTAGGCAGGCTCTCGGACTCTGGGCAGGAGGAAGAGAAGGGGGTGGGAATCGGGTGTGTGGCCAAAAGGCATCCTTTGAGTTAAATTCAACGCCCCAGGTGAGACAGTTGGTCCTAACAAGAGACTCTACAGTGTGTCCTCAGCTGGGCACCTGTCGGATCCGTGGAAGAACAAGGCTGCTTGTAGGTGTGTGTTGGCCTGAGCAGCAGCTAGATTTTTTTAAAGGTACTGTTTATTTTTATTTGTGAGTGTTTTGCCTGCATGTATGCGCACCGGTACACGCTTGGTGTCAGATTACCTAAGGCAGCGGTAGAGAGGTAGAAGGGGGAAAGGGCGAGGTTTGGCTAAGCGGGACCATGTTTATTCACAGTGAGGAGGCACTTTCGTCACCACGCTCCTGCGGATGGCCAAAATGCCTACAGAAGACAGGACGCTCGGTCCTCGTAGGGAGGAAATGACTACCAACTACATTGTAGTCCCTCCCTTCCAGGAAATCCTTGGCCTGGCCGCAAGGGACGCTGGGAAGTGTAGTCCTTTTCTTTTCTCTTCTTTCTTTCTTTCTTTCTTTCTTTCTTTCTTTCTTTCTTTCTTTCTTTCTTTCTTTCTTTCTTTCTTTCTTTCTTTCTTTCTTTCTTTCTTCTTTCTTTCTTTTTTTCTTTCTTTCTTTTTCTTTCTTTCTTTCTCTTTTTTTAAAGCAGGAAACGCTCTCACTTGATGCTCACAGAAACCTGAGAACCGAAGCGGATGTTGGATTCCTTAGTGCCAGAGCCAACCCTAGGCTCGCCTCTGCAAGAGCAGCAAGTGCGCACCTGAGCCTTCTCTTCAGTTCCAGCAGCTGAAACCCTCCCTCCCTATAAGTCTTACTCAGGCTAGTATTTTTTTCTTTCATTTATTAATTTTATGTATATGAGCTACACTGTAGCTGTCTTCTGACACACCAGAAGAGGGCACTGGATCCCATTACAGATGGTTGTGAGCCAGTTGAACTCAGGACCTCTGGAAGAGCAGTCAGTGCTCTTAACCGCTGAGCCTTCTCTGCAGCACATCAGGCTAGCCTTAAACTTGTGGCAGTTCTAGGGTTGTGAATAGAGTTGTTCTGGTGAAAGCCTGGGTTCTGACAAGGCTAACACCACAGGCTCTGCCACTCACCCACAGTACGTTAAATACATAGACAATAGTGAAAACAGACAAAAGAGATTTAGTCATCGTAGCCACGTTGGGAAGAGAACTGGCACTTCGGAATCCAACACCCTCTTCGGTTCTCAGGTTTCTGTGAGCATCAAATGAGAGCTTCCTGATAAACGACTACACTTCCCAGCGTCCCTTGCGGCCAGGCCAAGGATTTCCTGGAAGGGAGGGACTACAATGTAGTTGGTAGTCGTTTCCGCCTCACAAGGATCTTCAGGGTCCTGACCTGAGGTTTAGGTTTAAATAGAAGGCAAGAGGTATGCTTAACTAAGCCATTGTGGTCGAGGTGTGGTCCAGTCATCACTGACCCATCCTTGTCTGTTCTCTCAGTTGTCACAATTAAATATCTCTCCAGGAGGCAAGTTCTTCCTTCAGCCAGCGTCAGGGTTTGCAACCTTTTCCTTCTGGGGGATTTTAGATGTCTTGGGGATCTTTGTCTCACTAGCCTGATAGTAGTCAAGGACGAGTCTCAAGACCAGCGTCACCTGTAAGGGCTGTTAGGGGTCACAGGGTTATCAGAGTGAGCTGCCAGCCTCCCAGATGCATGCTGTGGTCCTCAGGATCTAGTCCAGTTCCCTTTCACTGGGTAGCCTGCCTTTCTGAATGCAGTAATTTCTAGGGCGAACTTTCCTGTGCCTCTACTATACCCCGCTCAGGGCGTGGACTCCACCATCTTGTTCAGGCTTAGCCAGTCCCAGGCCAGGGGTTAATATGAAGACTGGTTAGGTAAGGCCTCAGCTGTAACGAGAGCCTCACCTCAGGACTCAGTCAAGTGCTTCTCTGGTAGACATTGCCTCCTGTCTCAGTAACTTTAGCTTGTAGGTAACATATTTATTATTTTTGTATTTGTATTTTGCTGGGGATCAAACCCAGAACCTTGTTCATGTTTCCGTTCTACCATCAAGCTGTGCTCAGCCCAGCGTGTGTTCTAGTTTTACTTCAGACCAGAGTTTCCCACAGTACCACACGTGTCAGTGTGTAAGCGCAAAGGCTGGTCTGCCGTTTTGAGGATAGTCCTGACTTCAAATAATCTTTCCTGATCTGCTAGTCCATGAGCCTTGTGGGTAAGGGCTCTAATCTTACCTTAGAAAACAAGTGGCATAAAGATTCGTGCTGGAATCAGTCTTAGACCTAAAAAACTTATGGTGGGTAAGAACTGGGTTAGAGCTGGCGGCTCGGTGGGTGACCGTGCTTGCCGCCAAGTCTGAGTTTGATGTCAGATTGTACGAGAATTGAGAATCCTGCATGTAAGACGCTGCGATCGCAGTCTCCAGTTATTTATAATTGGTAAGTAAAGTCGCCAGTGGCTAATAGGCAGGGAGACAGAGGCAAGACTTTGGGCAACGAAGCCAGGGAAGAAGAAGGATTTCATCCCACCATGCCGGGGAAGCAGAAGGATCCAGCCTGAGAAGTGCGGACAGAGCGACAGCCAGCATGTAAGAGGCTGGGAGTGTGGTCCGGGAGGGTTGCAGACCCGGGCGGCCAGGATAGAATATGGGGTTTAGTAAGTAATAATTCAGGAATATCAGAGGGGAGAGTGTGCTCGTCCCTTGGAGGTTGAGCTAACCAAACCATTGAGCTGCTTAGGGCCTATTAAACATAAGGCCGTGTGTGTGTGTGTGTGTGTGTGTGTGTGTGTGTGTGTGTGTGTGTGATTTGAGAATCCACAACAAGCGGGGTGTTGGTGGCACACACCTTTGATCCTAGCACTTGGGAGGCAGAGGCAGGTAGATTTCTGAGTTTGAGGCCAGCCTGGTCTACAGACTGAGTTCCAGGACAGCCAGGGCTACACACAGAGAAACCCTGTCTCGGAAAAACAAAAACAAAAACAAAAACAAAAAAACAAAGAGACTCCACAACATTGGGGCAGTAGCAAGGAACTCCTACCATCGCCGCTGGCAAGTAGAGCAAATTAATTAACTACGGCTTCAGGAGAGAACTCCCAAAAGCTGTTCCTCCATTCTCCACATAAAATGAATGGGGTGGAAGGTGGGAGGGGCCGCCCTGGAAGCCTCCTCCTCCTCCATCCAGCCCCTTTGCTGTCTTCTCCACTCTAAAGTATTCCCTGCCGGCTTCTGTGGTGCTGAGGACTGAACCCAGCGCTTACTACAGACAAGTATCTTCCCATTGAGCATTCCCTTTCTGATTTATTTTTTGTTTTTTAAACAAGGGTTCACTGTATAGCCCAACCTTGGCCTTAAACTCACTGCAGTCTTCCTGCCTCATTCTTGAATATTGGGATTACAGGCCGGTGCCACCGGGATAGGCTGCCACCATGATAGGCCCCAGTTGGCAGGTTACAGGAAATGCCTGCTGAATGACTAACAGAGGGAAACAGAAAGGGACTAGAGCCTAGGAACCTGACCTGCGCTTTAGTGCTTTCATACATGCACTTGGTATGCATGGTGACAAAGTTTGTCTTCGTGCAGGGGTTTGAGAAAGAGACTCTGACCTGCTGGTCTGGGCACCAGACACTGTCTGTGGAGATCTCTGGCCCGGTTAAAGGATGCAAGCAGGGAGGAGGAAGTGTAACCACCGCTCCACTGTTGCTCGAGATGAGATGCAGAGCCAGCTGAGGGCAGGCTAGCCAGCGAGCCAGCAAGCTAACGGACAGACAAGAGAGAGAAAGAGAGAGAGCGAGTGAGCGAGCCAAGGTGCAGGGGAACTTCTAGCAGCAAACGCTTTGGGAGAGCGTTCTCTTCGCAGGAAGTGTTCCAGCTCTTATGTAACAGATGCTCTCAGGCGGTGAAGTAATTCTCACACACCTTTATTCCTTCTGGATAGGGATCTTACATAGAGTTTTGGGGTGGCTTGGGGTCTGACAGCAGGTGCTTCCTACTGGCGTGGCCTGAGATATTAGGGATCTCTCATCTGGGTGCTGCCCCTACCTGACTGATGGCCACAACTCTCTCTGTGGGAGGCTGTGGCTACATGACAAGGGTCTGGTGTCGGGAGCAGGTGAAGCTCCTACCGTCACTTTTGGGTCCCTAGGGCTCCCAACCCACCTCTATTTTACAAGGCTTCCTCTCGGGTCCACCGCTCCACACTGACCCACAGATCCACAGTGAGTAGGTGTCCTGTCCTGATTTTGCCCAGAGCAATACAAAAGGGTGATTGCATAACAGGCTGCCCAGGCCCCAGGTAAACAAAACTGAGGGCCAGCTAATCCAAGAGGGACTCCATGGCCACCTGACTGCCAGACGATCCGCTTGGCCCCAAATAGAAGCTGGGGTGGAGAAAAACTCTGTGTTCTCTAAATAACTTCATGCCCTGCCATCTGCTGCCAAGCAGTCAGGAAGGAAGGCAACCCCAGCTGGCTTCCTTCAGGAGCCATTGAGCCGAGGGATTAACAGGGGTTTTATCTGCAGGAGAGGGCCTATTGCCTTCTCTGCAGTCAGAATGGGCCAAGGCTCTTCTACGCTGGCTTACTGAGGGTTCCCACTCCCCTCTCTCCATACGGAAGGCCCTAGACAGGAGGGAAGTCAAAGCACTTTTCTCTAGCCTGTAGCCAACCTGGTCTGGCTTCCTAATCAGAAAGTGAGACTAGAACTAGAGCTCAAACTTACGGCCTAGGTGGGTGCAGTGAAACTCAACATCTAGATGAGACTGAAACGGTGATGTGAGTACTTGGTCATCTTAGTGTTCTCTTAGCTTTCTGTGACGTGCCCAGTGCCAGATGAGATGGAGCTACAATCTCAAAGAATTTCATATTAAATCTTCCTTTTTTGTTTTGTTTTGTTTTTTCGAGACAGGTTTTCTCTGTATACCCCTGGCTGTCCTGGAACTCACTCTGTAGACCAGGCTGGCCTTGAACTCAGAAATCCACGTGCCTTTGCCTCCCAAGTGCTGGGATTAAAGGCGTGCGCCACCACTGCCCGGCATCCTTTTTTTTTTTTTTTTTAAGATTTATTTATTTATTTTATGTAAGTACACTGTAGCTGTCTTCAGACACTCCAGAAGGGGGCATCAGATTTCATTACAGATGGTTGTGAGCCACCATGTGGTTGCTGGGATTTGAACTCAGGACCTCTGGAAGAGCAGTCAGTGCTCTTACCTGCTGAACCATTTCTCCCCTCCCCTCCCCTCCGTTCCCCTTCTCTCCCCTCCCCTCCCCTCCCCTCCTCTCCTCCTCTCTTCTCTTTTGCTTCTCTTCTTTCTTTCTTTCTTTCTTTCTTTCTTTCTTTCTTTCTTTCTTTCTTTCTTTCTTTCTTTCTTTTTCTTTCTTTCTTTCCTTCCTTCCTTCCTTCTTTCCTTCTTCCTTCCTTCCTTCCTTCCTTTCCTTTCCTTTCCTTTCCTTTCCTTTCCTTTCCTTTCCTTTCCTTTCTCCCTTCCCCCACCCCAATTTTGGGTTATTGAGACAGGGTTTCCCTGTGTAGCCCTGGCTGTCCTGGAACCTACTCTGTAGACCAGGCTGGCCTTGAACGTAGAGCTCTACCTGCCTCTGCCACCACCCCAGGTTCTGGGATAAAAGGCGTGGGCCACCATGAATCAGTGGTACTAAACTTTCTTTAGTTCAGGAAGACAGTTAATAGGACTCAGTGGGTAAAACACTTGAACCAAACTTTGAGTCATTCTTTTTTCTATTACTGACAACTGTGTAAACATGGTTACAAGCTAACTTTTCAGAATTGCTTTTTTGAACATTTTACTTACCAGCAACCACACGGTGGTTCACAGCCATCTGTAATGGGATCCTACGCCTTCTTCTTGTGTGTCTGAAGACAGCTACAGTGTACTCATGTACATAAAATAAATAAATCTTTTTTTAAAAAATACTTCTGGGAGAATCTCTTGTGTACTGTATAGGTGCATCACCTATCAATCAAGAAGCTATTGGCCTGTTAGCTTAGGCAGGAAATAGGAGCCGGGAGTTCCATCAGGGAAAGCAGATTCTGGGATAGAGTCAAGGTATATGAAGAGATTCACCCCAAAGTCTGAGGAAGATGGTTGCATGAACCTGAGGAGAGAGAACTGACCACACGGCAGACCTTTGAATAGAATAAACAGGATAGCGGAGTTAAACTTGCAGGAACAAGCCAAAGCTTTTGGTCTGGGCAATAATTCATAAATAATTCAGTCTCAGAGTTGTTATTTTGGCAACTTGGTCACAGGTGAAAAAGCCTACAGTTACATATATATATTGTAATTTCTTTAGGATTTTTATTTTGTTTTTATTTTGTTTTTTTGTGTTTTGTTTTGTTGGTTTTTTGTTTTGTTTTTTTATTTTTTGAGACAGGGTTTCTCTGTGTAGCCCTGGCTGTCCTGGAACTTACTCTGTAGACCAGGCTGGCCTCAAACTCAGAAATCTGCCTGCCTCTGCTTCCTGAGTGCTGGGATTAAAGGCGTGTGATACCACCGCCCGGCTAGACTACACACTTATCTTTAGAAAGCACCCTGGATACATCCACCTGAGTGCTGTGGACTCTGGTGCAAACTGGTCACAGGGTCACATTTAAGGTGAGTAGGGAGGGTGGAAACCCATGTGAGGCTGGCCATTTGAACAGGAATCTCCATAGTGAAATGGTCCTAAGATCTAAACAAGACACCTATAGAATTGCTGTCCTCTTACTTCCAAAATATCTCAACTAAAGTTTAATCACATCCCATTTTTTAAAATGTGCCGGACTGTGCCTGATGACTTTGGGTTTGGAAAGAAAGCATCACCACAGTCATGAGGAGTCACTGTGTTCAATGTTCTGGATTACAAGGCTGTGGTTGAGAAGGGTACCTTCGGCTGACTGTGATCTCCTCCTTACTGCAGGTCTTTTAAATGCAGGCTGGGCTTCGATGGTGACGGGACTCAGGACTGAGGTCTTAAGGGAATGGGTCCTGAGGACTTTACTCATGAAGTAAACATGAGTTTACATCCACATTCTAGAGTCGATCCTAAAGGCTGGTGTCAGTAACACTGCTGAGTGTTCTAAAGGGCTTGCTGGTTTGGATTTTTGTTGTTAAAAGGTAACAACAACTTGACCAAGCTTGGAAATGCAGAAGAGCCAGCCACAGGAGAGAAGCTAAACCCCACCCGATGGGCTGAGGCTCTCCTCCGGGCACACAGGCCGCTAAGCTCCGCTGCTCCCCTCCGAAGTCTCATTCCATATAAGGAGCCCTGGGAGTGACTTAATGTGGACAATCTGGTCACTTGCCACTATTTTCAACAAAGTATCACTAAATTAAAAGAGTTGCTAAAGTCAGTATCAGACTAGTGTGGGCTCAAAGAGCCTGCACAACAGGCTACAGCTATGGTTTCTTTCTTTTTGTGTGTGTGTGTGTGTGTGTCTTGTCTTTTTTTTCCCCAATATTTATGTATTTATTTATTATATGTAATTACACTGTAGCTGTCTTCAGACACACCAGAGGAGGATGTCAGATCTCATTATGGATGGTTGTAAGCCACCATATGGTTGCTGGGATTTGAAACTCAGGACCTTTGGAAGAGCAGTCAGTGCTCATAACCGCTGAGCCATCTTTCCAGCCCTATGGTTTCTTTTTTTTAAAGTTGTATTTTATTATATGTGAGTACACTGTTGCTGTCCTCAGACACACCAGAAGATTTGAACTGGGATTTGAACTCAGGACCGTCGGAAGAGCAGTCAGTGCTCTTAACCACTGAGCCATCTCACCAGCCCCTATGATTTTTTATGAAAGGCTGGACTGCAGAGGACAGGCCACAGACTGTGGCCGGCCATGGTAGCAATGGCAGGTTGCATGATTGGTAAAGAAAATGGCAGATTGAGAACTTGGGAGTCAGCACAGACACAGGCTGGGCTGCAGTGAGATAAGCAGGAGGCCTCTGGGGTGTCCACACCACTCTGGATACTCTGAAGAACGCGTCCTTCCCATCACCCACACTCTCAGATGTACAACATTAAATCCTCGTAATTTTCAGAGCACGAGAGCCACAAGACACATTCAAATGAAACAGCTGCCCAACACAGAGCCAAACGTTGGAGTTTGTTTTATTGCATGACGTTTGCATAAGAAAAAGTCGTCTTGAGAACCGTGAGGCATCATGCAATCACTGATAAGCAGATTTTAACTGTACACAAGATAGGCAGACAATCTAAAATTGAAAAACTATTTCCAGAAAGTACATAAAAGTTTCACATGATGAGCTTTTAAATATGGTTTATATTTGTAGTTTCACATCGTTAAAAAGTGCTTCAAATGTACCGATGGGAAGCTGATCTTTATAAACGGTGATGGGTTGATGTGGGGTTAGAAACTGTAAAAACTATCTGTGTGGAATTAGAAAGCTAACATTGTGATATTCAAACTTGAATCAGTTTGCAATTCCCACTCAGGTAGATATATTAATAATCTAAAAACACCTATTCTGGAACCAACAAAAGTCTATTGAATTCAAGTTATGCACATTGGGGGATGGATCTCTGAGGGCTGCAGTGTGGGCTGGCCGCTGCTAGTCGATGTACTGCGCCATCCAGCGGAAGCCCTCTCCATAGCCCTGCCTTTTCAGCACACTGCACATGAACACTTCCAGAGGCCGGGCGTTCAGTTCCTTCAGTGACACGCTGCCCTGGAAGAGAGGAGAGTTGGAATGTTGAGGTCTCATGGAATACAAGTTCTACTCCCCGCAGACTGCAGATTCTCCTTCAGGACAAAGTGTGTCAATGAGAAGCCATGGCTGCTTGGCATCCCTTCTCTTACTCTACTACGACAGACAACATGGCCAATGAGTAGGTGACAGCGCCCGCGCTGCCACGGTACCGAGTATCGGGCGTAGGCCTGGGGGATTGACAAAAAACACAGACACGGGTCATTCTGCAAGGAGAATGCCAAAGCCTTACTGAGAGACCACCAATATATATATAGAGGCCAGGGAAGGAACAGGAGAAAACAATTATAGTCATAGGTCAGGCACCTGGGAAGTCCGTTCCACACCGGGCAGGAAGGCAGGAATCAAGCTAAGTCACGGGATGTTTTGCTCTCAAGAAACCTGTGCAAAAAGTTCAGCTGGGGGTGTTGAGCCAAGCTCTCTGGTTCCCAACAAGTAGGAAAGATGTGAGTTGGGAGGTGCAAAGGAATCAAAATAATCTGACTTGACTCTCCACGCCCAGGCCCAAGTGCTAGACACGCCTGTATTTCTCGCACTCGGGAGCCAGAAGTGGGGGGATCTCAAGCTCCAGGCCAGCCTAGGAAGTCAAGACCCTGTCTCAAAAATCCAATAGAAAAAAAATCCAAAATTTCCTTCCTGGCGTTGAAGAGAACATTCTGCAAGGTAGTGGCATACCCAATGAATCCCAGCACTCTGGGGACCAAAGTTCAAGGCCAGCATTAACTACAATGAGACCACTGCCTACAACTGGTGCGCAGCAGATTCTGACAAGGACAGCCCAGAGGGCTAAGATGTCCACAGCAGTGGAGCCCTTCCCTAGCGAGGACAGAAGTCCACCTAGAGTTAAGTTCTTCCTCTGCCATAGTTTTCCTTTGCTCTGAAGGAGCATTATATACTCAGGAGGGTCTGTTTATAAATATGACGTTTGTTCCATGGTTTATCTGGAAATATTTCTTTTAATTTGTTAAGACCAACTATGGCCTGGCGGTGGTGGCGCACACCTTTAATCCCAGCACTCTGGGAGGCAGAGGCAGGCAGATTTCTGAGTTCGAGGCCAGCCTGCTCTACAGTTCATTCCAGGACAGCCAGGGTATATGGAGAAACCCTATCTTGAAAAAAACCAGATCCAAAAAAAAAAAAAAAAAAAAGACCAACCACGTAGCTCCCAGGGTAGTCGGGTAGCCATAAACTTGTGAACTTCCTTCTTCGGGTCCCAAGTGTTAGATTTACAGACATGTACCACCATGTCCTGTGGCCTTCTGGAACTTTTCAGTATCAGCACCCCAGCCCTGGCTGGGAGCAGAGAGATGGCCAGTGCTTAAGAGCAATTGCTCTTGCTCTTCTAGAGGATGTAGGTTCAATTCCCAGCACCCATGTGGCAGCTCACCACAGTCTGTCACTCCAGTTCCAGGAGAGGCCCTCTTCTGGCCTCCACGTGCACTGGGCATATATACAGTACACGGGCACACATGCAGGCAAAACACCCATAAACATAAAGTTAAAACTTAAAAGGCAGGGGTGTTGGAGAGATGCACACTGGTTAAAAGCACTTGTTCCTGCAGAGGAGCTGGGTCCAATTCCCAGCACCCAGACGGTGCTACTACAGAATTAAATAGGTCAAAGGCAGGTACGCTGGTGCATGTTTATGATCTTAGTCTGTGTGAGGTAAAAGTAGGAGAGTCAACAGAGTTCAAGACTAGCCAGGAATATATCATGAGCTCCTGTTTAAACAAAAATCATGGCCGGGCAGTTGGGGCGCACACCTTTAATCTCAGCACTTGGGAGGCAGAGGCAGGTGGATTTCTGAGTTTGAGCCCAGCCTGGTCTACAGAGTGAGTTCCAGGACAGCCAGGGCTATACAGAGAAACCCTGTCTCAAAAAACCAAAAAAAAAAAAAAAAAAAAATCACTTAAAAACATATTTATTTTATACATATGAGTACACCACCATTGCTGTCTTTAGACACACCAGAAGAGGACACTAGACCCCATGACAGATGGTTGTGAGCCACCGTGTGGTTGTTAGGAATTGAACTCAGGACCTCTGCAAGAGCAGAAGGTGCTCTTAACTACTGAGCTATCTCTCCAGCCCCAAAAATCACTTTTTAAAGTTCACCTTTCTTAGCTGGGTATGGAGGCCCATATCTTTAATCCCAGTACTTGGGAGGCAGAGGCTGGCAGATCTCTGTGAGTTTGAGTTCAGTCTGTTCTACATAGTGAGTTCCAGGACAACTAGAGCTACATGGTGAGACCTTGTTTCAAAAAACAAAACAAATAAAATAAAAACAAAAAGTTTTACCTTTCCTGTTGTCTGACCATATAACCCAAACATCTCTCGTAACCGCTCTTCACTGATGGCTTCAGGTCTGTCAATCTTGTTTCCAAGAATTAGGATAGGCACATTGGCAATGGTTTCATCTGTCATTAGTGACTGAAACAAAGCAAATAACAGGAAAGACGAGTTGATTTAAAGCCATCTAAAAAGCTTATTTCGAAAAGATACCGACCAGCCAAGGACTCAGCCTTCACTGTATGCGCCACCCTGGCTGGCTCAATCCCACTCTCCTCACAGCTTCATGGAGCATTAGGAGCCAGAGGCCAGATTCTCCCACCTCCCTAAGGCTCTGGAGATGTTCACTATGCAAATCACTAAGGGAATATGGACACCTTGGAGGTGGGACAACCCAGTTTCACTTCTGGTTCTAAGACTAGGTTCCAATCTTGGGCAATTAGCTTCTCAGAAGCTGGAGAAGGAGCAGCAGCAACTATTTACACCCTGGCCTGAGCACTGAGGGAAGCAGCACTGTGTGTAGAGAGGACTGTACACAAGGAGGCAGCAGCTAACAGACCCTATCCTAGGATCGCAGGGCATCTCTGAATAAAGGAACGATCGGGCTGACTCAGTCAGGTGGGATCTCCTTACTCTGTGGTCCCAATATTTAGCTCTACTTGCTGGAAACTGCTGAGCCTCTTTACAAAATATCTGACCTAGAGGGGTGCAGAGAATGAACACACACCTACTTCCTTCTGGAAGTGGTCACAAAGATGGCTGGACAACTGCTGAAGGGATGGAACCCTGCGATGGTGTCAGGACTGAACAGGCATGCATACACGTGCAGGGCACACTCTGGAGAGGGTGAGCCAGGTCTTCAGAGGTGCTCCTGCTAGCACTTCCTCACTAGCCGCAGCCACTGCACCCTACAACCTCTGCACGCTAAACAGTCAGCACAGCTCAAACAGTCCCTGACCCAGACAGTCAGGCATTTATTTCCTCAGCCTCTGCTGAGAGCTGCTCTCCACAGACAGTTCCATCTGCAGCTATTCCTTCAGGCTGCCCAGAGGGAGTTCACTGGGTTTAGTTTTAATTATTCAACTTACATCAAGTTCTTCTTTTGATTCTAACAGCCTTTCATGGTCTGCACAATCCACAAGAAATACAATGCCATTGATAGCAGGAAGGTAGTTTTTCCATACTCTTCGGGCTAACAAAAACAATCAGGAGTTAGGATTTATGTGTTGGTCAAACCTAGCGGATGGTTTGATGGAAGAGTCCAACAAGGCCTCAAGAGTACTGAGGGGTTCCTTTTGGCTGCTATTTTACTGTACAGTCAACAGCCTCTTTTGTCAAAGACTTTGGTACCAAATCTTCCCCGGAATACCAAGACAAATTTCAGACTTTCCTTGATTTGAGGCAATGAAATCCTTTATTCTTCCCCATTAAGAAATAGAGTGAGGAGCAGGAGAAATGGCTCAGTGCTTAAGAGTGCTTCCGGTTCTCCCAGAGGACTGTAGCTTGGTTCCCAAAACCCACATCAGGGGACTCACAACCACCTGCAACTCCAGTTGCAGGGGAGGGGATCCAATGCCCTTTTCTGCTTCCACAGGTGCCTGCACACACATGGTGCACACTTACAGACACTGTGACTCTTATTATTAAGTTCATTAGGAAACCACTATGAAATCTTATCAACCAATTTAAGCAGTAAAAACTGTGTATGTGTGTGTGTGTGTGTGTGTGGGGGGGGGACTGGAGAGATGGCTCAGCAGGTAAGAACACTAACTGCTCTTCCGAAGATCCTGAGTTCAAATCCCAGCAACCACATGGTGGCTCACAACCATCCATAATGAAATCAGATGCCCTCTTCTGGTGTGTCTGAAGACAGCTACAGTGTACTTACATATAACAACAAATAAATAAATCTTTATAAAAAAAACAAAACAAAACGTGTGTGTATGTGTGTGTGTGTGTGAGAGAGAGAGAGAGAGTGTGTGTGTTAAGTGCAGTATTAATTTTTTGACATTTCTCATTTCTGAGGTTTTAGTGATAAGTGTGAAATCAACTGAAATCAACAACAGAGCCAGGCGATGGTGGCGCACACCTGTAATCCCAGCACTTGGGAGGCAGAGGCAGGTGGATTTCTGAGTTTGAGGCCAGCCTGGTCTACAGAGTGAGTTCCAGGACAGCCAGGGCTACACAGAGAAACCCTGTCTCGAGAAAAAAAAAAAAAAAAAAAAAAAGAAATCAAAAACGGATTGATGTTAGTGCCAAGTACAGGCTTGGCAAGTTACAAACTGTTGTATTCAAGATAGAGAACACAAGTAGGGCAGTGGTGGCGCACGCCTTTAATCACACCACTTGAGAGGCAGAGGCAGGCAGATTTCTGAGTTCAAGGTCAGCCTGGTCTACAGAGTGAGTTCCAGGACAGCCAGCGCTACACAGAGAAACCCTGTCTCACAAAACAAAACAAAACAAAACAAAACGACAAAATAGAAAACAAATTTAATTAATGAAAATATTCCAAAATAGTGCCACCAGCTAGGGACCAGATGTCCAACATATAACCTTGTAAAGACATTTCCTACTCAACTCTGAGAACATGGAGATGGGGGCTGGAGCCGTGGCTTGGTGGGTAAGTTGGATGCCCCTACTTCCAGAGGACCAAGATTGTGTTCCCAACACCCATAAGGTTTTCACAGTCATCTCTAACAATAGTCCCAGAGGATCTGATGCCCTCTTCTGACCTTGAGGGCACCAGGCACACAGGTGGTACACAGACAAGCATTTGTGCAAAACACTCACATAAATCTAAACAAAAAGCATTTTTCTTTCAGTATTTTAGAAACATTTCTCCACTGTCTTCAAGCTTACCTTGTTTCTGATGAGAAATATGCCGCTTCTCTCTTTTTTAATTTATTATTAAAATTTATTGTGTGTATGAGAGTATGTATGGGGGAGCAGAGGCACCACAGTACATGTATGAAAGTCAGAAAACAACTTTTGGGAGTCTGTTCTCTCCTTACACTATGAGGACCGTAAGGAGCCACACCCTGGTCACTGGCTTGGCAGCCACACTGCTGAACCACTGCTGGCCTGACGTGCTGTTGCCCTCTCTTATCTGCGCTCTGCGGGTTCCATGTCTTTCTGCTTTTCTCCTCTAGGTGTTCTTCTCTCAGTTAATGGCCCGAGCACCTTCATTTCTGGGTCTTAGTGCATGTTTGCATTGTGCTGCGTTGTTATTCATCCAGCTCTCTGCACCTGAGAGTCGACAGTTTTCTTACATTTGCTGTACTTTATGTGCACAAGTGTCTGCCTGCATATATGTCTATGCACCACATATGTGCCTGGTAGCCAAGAAGAACAAAAGGAATCGGGCTCCCTAGGACTGGAGCTATGGGTGGCTGTGACTCACCATGTGGATGCTAGGACTTGAACCCAGGTCCTCTGCAAGAGCGACAAGTGTTCTCAAGCACTGAGCCATCTCTCCAGCCCTAAGTTCCATTTTCATCAGAATGGAAAAATTGGGATCTGATATTTCACTTATTGTTTCCTATCCCTTTCCTGAGGAATTCCTGGTACACATGCATTTTACTCCAGCTTTTTAAATGTTTTTATTTTATGTGTATGAGTTTTGCCAGTGTGTATGTGTGTCTGACCATGTGCATGCAGTGCACACAGAAGCCAGCAGAGGGCATCAGATCCCTGGGACTGGAATTACAGATAGTTGTGAGGTATCATGTAAGTGCTGGGAATTAAAGCCAGTCAGTGCAGTAAGTGTTCTTAACCACTCTGCCACCTCTCCAGTCCATTCATCAAGTTCTTAAACTGTGGGTCAGGAAAATTTTGATAACAGTAAAAGGTTTCTGAATGTTCAAGAACAAAAAGGAACTAAAAACCTGCAGCGTCTTGACGCTGGCATGTCTGGCACTGCTGGCTCCTGTGCATTGGTGCAGAACTGGCTTCCCTGAAGCCTTGGTGATTACCACATGAATATGCACTGGGCATGTGTCACACCACACAGCTCCACACAATACTGCTTCAAATGCCTTGGCTCAGATTACAGACTACCATGTGAGGAACTCCAAGGTCTTAGCTGTGCAGACAGTTTTCTGCTCTTCTAAAAATATAATTGGGGCTGGAGAGGTGGCTCAGCAGTTAAGAGCACTGGCTGCTCTTCCAGAGGTCCTGAGTTCAATTCCCAGCAACCACATGGTGGCTCAAAACTGTCTATAATTCCAGTTCCAGGGGATCTGATACCCTCACATAGACATACATGCAGCCAAAACACTAATGCACATGAAATACATTTATAAAAAAGAAACATAATGGTTTAATTTTAGAAAGCAAAGACTTTCAATATTTTCCTACTGCTGTTCCTCAGTATGGAAATAACAAATTAATTTAGCTTTGGACTATATTGTTTTTGAATAACTTATTTTAAAAACCATTGCTTAAGTTGCTGGTTTCAGTTGCATAAAAAAATAAAAAGCCGTGCGGTGGTGGTGCATGCCTGTAATCCCAGCACTTTGGGAGGCAGAGGCAGGAGGATTTCTGAGTTCGAGGACAGCCTGGTCTACAGAGCGAGTTCTAGGACAGCCAGGGCTATACAGAGAAACCCTGACTTGAAAAAAAAATCCAAAAAACCACAAAAAAAAAAGAGGATAAAAATCATTAAATCATTGAACACTTGTATGTATAAAAATAAGTAATCTTAAAAAAGATAGAGAAAGCCGGGCGGTGGTGGCGCACGCCTGTAATCCTTTGGAAGGCAGAGGCAGGCAGATTTCTGAGTTCTAGGCCAGCCTGGTCTACAGAGTGAGTTCCAGGACAGCCAGGGCTATACAGAGAAACCCTGTCTCAAAAACCAAATCCAAAAAAACCAAAAGAGAGAGAGAGAGAGAGAGAGAGAGAGAGAGAGAGAGAGAGAGAGAGAGAGAGAAAGAAAGAAAGCCAGGCATGTTTGGGTACACTTTTACTCCTAGCACCAGGAGGCAGCAGCAGGCAGGTCTGAGTTTGAAGCCAGCCTGATCTACAGAGCGAGTTCCAGGGTAGCCAAGGCTACACGGAGAAACCCTGTCTCAGAAAAAAAAGGGAGTTTGAAAAATGTTGAAGATTCTGTCTCACAGTAAAAAATATTCAACTAGGATTTAACTCTTATGTAAAAATAAACAAATATAGCCATCTTATTAGTATGCAAATTTGTATTAATCTTTAATAAATGGTAAAATTATATATATATCAAAGAACTTTACAAATAATTCTTTGATTTATTATTAAAAATTAATTAACTAAAGTCTAAAAAACCATGAAGGTAATTTTTTTTTGATACAGGGTTTTGAAACAGGGACATCCTTGGCTGTCCTGGAAATCATTCCATAGAACAGACTGGCCTCTGTCTGCTGAATGCTGGGATTAAAGGTGGGCACCATCACTACAGGCTCAATTTTTATTCTTTTTTTTTTTTTTTTTTTTTTTTTTTTTTTTTTTTGAGACAGGGTTTCTCTGTGTAGCCCTGGCTGTCCTGGAACTTACTCTGTAGACCAGGCTGGCCTCGAACTCAGAAATCTGCCTCCCGGAGTGCTGCGATTACAGGTGTGTGCTACCACTACCCGGCTTAATTTTTATTCTTAAATTTTTTTTTTTTTTTTTTTTTTTTTGGTTTTCCGAGACAGGGTTTCTCTGTGTAGCCATGGCTGTCCTGGAACTGACTCTGTAGTAGACCAGGCTGGCCTTGAAATCAGAATTCTGCCTGCCTCTGCCTCCCAAGTGCTGGGATTAAAGGTGTGCGCCACCACCATGGCTAAAAAAATTTTTTTTTTATTTTATGTGTATGTATGTATTGCCTGCATGTATAAATGTGTACTGTGTGCGCGTAGTTCCTGTGGAAGCCAGGAGACACCAGATCCCCTGGAATTGGAGTTAAGGACAGTTGTCAGTAGCCATGTAGGTGCTAAGACCCAAACCTGGGCCTTCTGCAAGAATAGGAAGTGCTCTCTCCAGCCATGAGAAAACAACTTTTAGACTCCTCTAATGAGAAATAACTCATGACTTGAGCTTTATGGCTTAGCTGGAAAATGTTGTAGAAATGAAATTTCAAGCAAACTCCATTAGACTCTAAGTTTTATTTATATGTCTCTATTAGTATTATTGTTAATGATGTGTCTGTGAGTAAGATTGTGGAATTAGACAGAGGACAGCCTTTGGAGTTTCTCCCTTCTCTCATTTCTCCGGGAATGCTGGGATTGAATTTAGGCTTCCGGTTTACAAGGGAAGCACTCTGACCCACCGAGCTGTCCTCCCAGCTCTAGATTCTACTTCTCTGATCTTTACACCCCAGAGATGAACAGATGTGTGTCTCAATGTGCTTTCACTAGCCAAGCCACTGAAGATTTTTCAAATATATATGGCAGCAGGTTTTAAAACTATCTTACTATCAAGACTTTATGGAGCTGGGAATGAGGCCATGTGAGGTGGCATGCCCTTCCACACAGCATCAGCGCTGTGGGCTGGCACCCACACCATCACAGGCTCTACACCATTCCTTAAGTCCAAGTTTTAGGGGGCCTTTAGGTCTGAAGCATTTGCTACCTGTGCCATACCATGTGACCCACATGCTAAGTTATTGGGGTATAAAAAAAAAAAGGGACAGGAAGTCCACAGAAGTTCAGCTCAGGGTTCAGGACAGTTCTCCCACACCTGCTGCAGAAATGGACACAGAAGCACTAAGGACATCTGGAGCACTCCCAGGGAGGAGTCACACCTTACAGATGGGATTCATGAACAGAAGCAGAGGGGAGAACAAGCGGTCAGCTGTGATGGGAGAAAAAGAATGGGAAGAGAGAAAGGACCAGAGAATTCGGGATTATGACAGCTCTACGTGTTATGAAAAACAGGTGTGTGGGGTCCAAGAGATGGTTCAGTGGTTGCTGCTCTTCTGAAGGTTCTGAGTTCAATTCTCAGCATACGCATAACAGTTCACAACTGTCTAATGCTGTGTACTGGAGTGCAGATGTACATGCAAAGTACCCCCACACATAAAATACATACATATATAAAACAGGTTAGGTACTGGAGCTTTGGGGGGGGGCACAGTATCATGTGTTCATAATATGATTTTGTACCCTGAAGTAAAGAAAAATTGGAAGCTAAATTTTCCTTGTACCTCACCGATAAGCAGTTCAGGGACTTCAGCGAGTCAGAAGTTCCACGTGTCCAGTGACAGACGACCTTAACCTTTCTCTGCCTAACTTGAAGAACACGCAGTTCCAAGCTCTGAACTATAGTGGCCACACTTACTAAGTTAAGATAAAATAGAGATGAAAAGAAATAGATTCTTACCTTGCACGTGCCCACCCAGATCAAAAGTTGTAAATGTCATTCCAGCAATAGTAAGCTCTTCTGAAGCTAAATAAAAACAAGATTATTTTTACAACACAATCAGAAATCTGCCAGGCTTGTGCCTGTAATCCCAACACTTTAAAGTCAAGAAAAGCAGAAGTTTTAGACCAGCCTTGTCTAAGAGCAAGTTCAAAGCTAGCCTGGACTACAAAGACCTGTTGGTTATCTTCCATTTATCTCCTCACTGAGTACATGTTTTCCTTTAAATCCTTGGTCACTGATCTTAAATTTAAAAGAAAGAAAGAAAAAGAAGGGGGCGGGGATCAGTAAGACAGTTCATGGGATAAAGGCGCTTGCAGCCGAGCCCAGTGATCTAGATTTGATTCCCAGAAGTCCAGGGCAGACGAAAGAACTGACACCACAACTGTTTGCTGACCTCCATCTGCAGTGTGGCATGTGCCCTGCCTCTGACTAAATCAGTATAATGGAAGAAACAAAGAAGGGTCTTTCAACCTTAACTTCTCGAGATGGGTCTTATGCAACCCAAGGTGGTCTTGAACTTGCTGTGAAGCAGATTACAGGCATGGTCCAGCATGCTCAGTTTATGCAGATTAGAGACAGCTTCACACAGGGGGGGCAGTTATTCTACAACTGAGCCACATCCACAGCTGTCTCCATGTCCCTGTCAATCACTCAATCCTACCATCCTTGTCACTCTGAGTCTGTTCCTTCTGATTATGGGTCTCTTTCCTATTTTTTGCATGTCTTACTAATATTACATTGTAACATTATAATATATACTAAATTTTATTGTATTTTTAAAAGTTCATTGTAGTGGGATTTTTCTTACTCCAGATGTGGTTCTTTGGGAAGGTCTACTCCATGCAAGCACAAACAAGTAACTTTGGGAATGAATTCCTCCCATTCTCTTTCCTCCAGTACTGTGGCTGCAAGCTCTAGCCTCCCAGCTCTGGTCTCTATTTCCTCAGCTGACTGGGCTGTCTGGGTTTTCTCTCACACCTGAGTTCAAACCACCTTCTGGCACAAAGCCAGAATACAGAAGAGTCTGCTTCATTCTCTTAGGAACTACGGTCTTGCACCAGGTACTGCTCAATGCTTGAAAACAAGTGTGTGTGCATATTTCTGTCTAGTGTATAGTGGGAAAGACTTTCAGACCCTGTTATCTTCCCTCAGGGCCTATAGAGAAGTTTGCCATAATCACAACAAACAGTTACATGTAAAACTACACGGAGTCAGAGCATTAATTCTGTTAAGGAACTCTGAGCATCTGGCTGAGGCAGCACACTCCCCTGCAGTGAGCCGGGAAGCTAGGGGAGGATGAAGGACGGGGAGTCTGAGTTAGCCTGGGCTACACTCAAAACCCTGTCTCAAAGACTAAAGGAAGAATCATATGCAGTGTTTCAAGTAAGTGAAATCCTTAACAGGCCTGTGTTCAAAGTCTCTGCAGTAAGGAAAGGGCAGTGCTTGGCTGTGCTACCCACCCACTCAACGTGCTTACATCCTGCACACACTCTATTCTATCAAAGAAATGCCAATTGAATTAATTAAGGAGACTGTCAACATCTCAGGCTATCTCCTCTCCCTTCCCCATCAGCCCCTCACCTAGACCTCACCCTGGAAGCAGCTCAAGTCCATCACCACAGACTATTCTGGCTTATTCTAAAATGTTCATGTGAAGGTATCACATGGCAGGGGACTTCTTGTTGGTCACTTCTCTCATGGAATGTGTCATGACTGAGGTCTATCTCATTTCTATATTTTGAGACAGAGTTTTTGTATCCTGGCTCAAGCGTATGACTGCTGGCCTCTGCCTCCCAAGCACAGCCCACAGGAGTGCACGCCCGGCTTTCATTTCTTTCTTACAGATCCTGCTTTCCTTCTCTTTTCCGTAAATACACATTCTCAACTTTTCCACATAAACACCTCGTAGCTGAATTGCAAAATTCACAGCTAGTTACTGTTACTTTTTCTCCATATGCTTTAAATGGAAGAATCTGAGCTGGAGTGAGTGTGAGCCACAAGAAGCTGAGGCAGCGCCTGCCATGTGCCTGCCATGTGCCTGCTATGTGCCTGCTATGTGCCTGCCATGTGCCTGCTATGTGCCTGCTATGCGCCTGCTATGCGCCTGCTATGCGCCTGCCATGTGCCTGCTATGTGCCTGCTATGTGCCTGCTATGCGCTTGCTATGAGCCTGCCATGTGCCTGCTATGCGCCTGCTATGCGCCTGCTATGCGCCTGCCATGTGCCTGCTATGCGCCTGCTATGTGCCTGCTATGCGCTTGCTATGTGCCTGCCATGCGCCTGCTATGCGCCTGCCATGTGCCTGCCATGTGCCTGCTATGCGCTTGCTATGAGCCTGCTATGTGCCTGCTATGAGCCTGCTATGCGCCTGCTATATGAGCCTGCTATGCGCCTGCTATGTGCCTGCTATGCGCCTGCTATGCGCCTGCCATGCGCCTGCTATGCGCCTGCCATGAGCCTGCTATGCGCCTGCTATGTGCCTACTATGTGCCTGCTATGCGCCTGCCATGAGCCTGCTATGTGCCTGCCATGAGCCTGCTATGCGCCTGCTATGCGCCTGCTATGCGCCTGCTATGAGCCTGCTATGCGCCTGCTATGCGCCTGTTATGAGTCTGCTATGAGTCTGCTATGCGCCTGCTATGCGCCTGCCATGTGCCTGCTATGCGCCTGCTATGCGCCTGCCATGTGCCTGCTATGCGCCTGCTATGTGCCTGCTATGCGCTTGCTATGTGCCTGCCATGTACCTGCTATGCGCCTGCTATGTGCCTGCTATGCGCTTGCTATGAGCCTGCTATGCGCCTGCTATGTGCCTGCTATGTGCCTGCTATGCGCTTGCTATGAGCCTGCTATGTGCCTGCTATGAGCCTGCTATGCGCCTGCTATATGAGCCTGCTATGCGCCTGCTATGAGCCTGCCATGAGCCTGCTATGAGCCTGCTATGAGCCTGCTATGAGCCTGCCATGAGCCTGCTATGTGCCTGCCATGAGCCTGCTATGCGCCTGCTATGAGCCTGCTATGCGCCTGCTATGCGCCTGCCATGTGCCTGCCATGTGCCTGTCATGAGCCTGCTATGTGCCTGCCATGAGCCTGCTATGCGCCTGCCATGCGCCTGCTATGAGCCTGCTATGCGCCTGCCATGCGCCTGCTATGTGCCTGCTATGCGCCTGCTATGAGCCTGCTATGCGCCTGCTATGTGCCTGCCGTGCGCCTGCTATGCGCCTGCTATGAGCCTGCTATGAGTCTGCTATGCGCCTGCTATGCGCTTGCTATGCGCCTGCTATGTGCCTGCTATGCGCCTGCTATGAGCCTGCTATGTGCCTGCTATGTGCCTGCTATGCGCCTGCTATGAGCCTGCTATGCGCTTGCTATGCGCCTGCTATGTGCCTGCTATGCGCCTGCCATGCGCCTGCCATGCGCCTACTATGTGCCTGCTAGGCGCCGCAGGCTCCTGTGTCTACATTCAGATATGACATACAACAGGTGCTAAAGAAAGAGTTAGGGAAAACAAAAAGAAAGAAAAAAAAAGAAAAAGAAGTTGGGTGGTGGTGGCGCACACCTTTAAACCCAGCACTCAGGAGGCAGAGGCAGGCGGATTTCTGAGTTTGAGGTCAGCCTGATCTACAGAATGAGTTCTAGAACAGCCAAGGCTACACAGAGAAACCCTGTCTCAAAAAAAAAAATAAAAAAAATGAGAAAAAGAAAAAAGAAACATTTGTGGGATAAGTGAAGGGATTAGTACTAGCAGGCAAAGAGAAGTGAAACTACTCAATAATCTTTTCTAATTCTGCCATGTTCCCCCTCCCTTTTTAAAAGAAGAATCGAGTTCTCTTAAAATATTATTTATTTTTATTTTATGTATTAGTGCAGGTGTGTGCGTGCCACAGGCAAATGTAGGCCTGAAAGCAACTCGTTTTCATTTCTATTTTTTGAGATGGGATGTCACTATGGAGCCCTGGCTGACACAGAATTTGCTATGAAGACCAAGGTGGCCTTGAATTCATAGATCCACCTGCCTCTTCCAGCTGCTGGGGTTAAAGGTGTGCGCCACCAAACACATCCTTCAATTAACTTGTTTTTAAGCTGTTTTCTGCCTGGTTTATAATCTTTTCACTGTGACAATTACATATAAAAGTTAACCTTCTGTTTCTGCTACTGGCTCTGTACTTTCTTATTCTATAGCATAGGCTGGGCTCATGGAATAGATAGGTAAGTGCAGGGATAGGAAGGTCTGAGCATTGCTCCTAGGTCCTAATTTGTGTTCTGGGAACCAGGTCAATTACTATTTACTCAGCTATTTTAGGAACAGGATAAATAATCTTATACCTTAGCCATGAAAAGTCCCAAATCAAAAAACCTTTGAGGTACGAAGCATATATGACTCAGCATTAGTCATGGGGAAGCAACACTTACTGGGATGTAGTGTTGGGACGTGCTGGCCAAGCCTGTCATCTTTCAGCATGTGTAGCAACGTTGTTTTCCCCGCATTATCCAATCCAAGGAATACCAGTTTACCAGTTTTTTTATACAATCCTGCAGAATAAGAGCTCTGATCAGAGTGACATCAAACATGGGACATGAAAATGACTTTATATTTGACATGACTTAAAGTTATACATAGTTACTGTTAAGATGCTTGAAATGCAACTTGAGAATTCTAGAACTCCTGAGTGCTTATATGTTACCCTTCCCCTAAGAGCCCCTCTTTAATGTCTGTGCTTAAATCTATATTAAAACCCCAATAGAACCCAACTTTACCACACCTGCAATCCTAACAGTTGAGAGATAAAGGCAGCACAATCAGAAAGTCAAGGCAATTCTTAGCTCTACATCAAGCCTATATGAGACTTTGTCTCAAAAAATAAAAGGTCAAGTATGGTGGTGCATGCCTGTAACCTCAGCTCTTGGGAGACAGATCTCACCTGGTCTATATAGTTTCAGGGCAGCCAGAACTATGTAGAGAGACTGTTTAAAACAAAACAAAACAAAAAACAAAACAGGGGTTGGAGAGATGGCTCAGTAGTTAAGAACTTTGGCTACTCTTCCAGATGGACCCAGGTTCAATCAATTCCCAGCAACCAGATGGTGGCTCACTACTGTCTGTAACTCCAGTTCCAGGGGATCAGACACTCTCATACAGACAGACATGCAGGCAGGCAAAATACCAATGCACATTAAATAAAAAATAAATTATAAAAAATACTAAATGTAAAAAACAAACAAAACCCAACAATAAGCAATAATCAATTGTAACTCTGCCTCAATAAGTAAGTTTAGCATGAACAAGCTTGGCTTCCTAAGCTTATCTGTAGGTTTTCGGAACTTGTTTCTTTTGTTTTTGTTTCGCAGTGCTACCCCCAGGTCAGGCCAGGCAAGTGCTTTCTATTCTGAGCTACACCCAGTCCTCTTTTTGCTTTTAATTGTAAGACAGGATCTCACCAAATTGCCCAATTTGGCTTCTTTTTTGTTGTTGTTGTTTGGATTTGGGGTTTTTGGGTTTTTATCCGAGACAGGGTTTCTCTGTATAGCCCTGGCTGTCCTGGAACTCACTCTGTAGATCTGCTTCCCAGAGTTGCTGGGATTACAGGCGTGCTCCACCACCGGCCTGGCCCAATTTGGCTTCAAATCAATTCATTCTGTCATTCAGTCTAACTTTCAATTTGTGATCCTCCTGCCTCCGACTCCTGAGTAGTTGGGCTGAGTAGTCTGTACCATCAAGGCCCAGGGCCTTACTTCCAGATTTTATTTTATTTCATGCATATGGCTGTTCTGTGTGCAGTGCAGTGCCTGAGGAGGCCACACAAGGGTATTGGGTCCCCTAACACTGGAGTAACAGACAGATACATGAGCTGCTATGTGGGTGCTGGGAGTTGAGCCCAGGTCCTCTGGAAGGGCAGGCAGCCGATACCGTTAACCACTGAGCCATCTCCTCAGTCCCTCCTTTTCAGTTTTAAAAGAACAACTTAAAATCTACACATTATCTAAGCATGGCAACATATGTCTGTAATTTCAGCATTCACTGGTAAGATAGAGGCGGGAATCATGCCAGTTTCAGGCCAGCTGGACTACATAGCCATTCCTGTCATCTTATGTACTTAGGAGGCAGAGGCAGGAAGAACATGAGTTCCAAGCCAGCCTGAGCAATTAATTGAGTCCCCATCACAAAACAAGTTTAAAATAGCGCTGTGGATATAGTTCAGTGGCACTTGCCTTCCATATGATTTGCCTAGCATATGCAAGGCCTGGGTTGTATCCCCAGTGCAATCCAGATAGACAAGTCAATCAATGTATCTGTGATCTGGGTCTCAAACTCACAGAGGTCCACCTGCCTCTACCTCCCCAGTGCTGGAACTAAAGGTATACACCACTATCTCCTGAGCACTCAAAGGTATTTTTTCTATGATTAATTGATTTCTATCCATGAAAAACATCATCTTTCACTTTTCGTATGGTCTAGTTTCTTGAAGAGACAATGTTGGTTATTGTGTGAAGTCTTTCTAGTGTGGTGTATAGGCATTACCTTCAGTTGAGAAGGTCACCACCTCTCCATACAGTAGACACTCTGACCAGGGTCAACTTAGTTCCTAGTTATTCAAGGTCCTAGCTCACAGCCTCAGCCTCGTGAAGGCTAAGGTTCAGGTGTGCTCTCCCACACCTGGCCTAAGATTACGTGATTTCAAGGGGTGAGTCACTTGGACGTATTTCATAATCTTAAAGCTCACTTTCTTAACCACAGGCTTATGTAAAGGCGCTCTCTACAAACAAGTGCATAAACAGAGTCAAATGCAATAGCTCCAAAGAGCAAAGCCGAAGTTACCTAGAAACTGCAGCACACTGCTGAAACCACTGTAAATCCAGTCAAATATGAAGGACATATCCAGATCTTACAGGGTCTGAAAAACAAAGTTTAGTTAGACTCAACAGTCAGCATGGCCAACATACACAAGACACTGACAGATGTTAAACAAGTCTGCAGAATCTTCTAACATTCCGTAAGTGTTAGGAACTATAATGCACTGAGAGGCCTCAATGCATAAAGACAGCTATGGCCAAGCCTGATATGCTCAGTTCAGTCCATGAGACCCACATGGTAGGATGGAACCAACTCACAAGTTGTCCTCTGACCTCTACACATATATTGTGGTGCACATGAATGTGTGTATGTGTGCACACATGAACAACAACAAATACCTGTTACCCAGGCTGACAGAACCTCATCTGTGCTTATGCATAAATTTCAAAATGCCATTAAACTTCAGGCCAGGACCATTCTTTGTCCACGGAAGGAACAAAATAAATGACAACAACCAGGGATAGGGGAAAAAAAAAAACAAAAACCAAGAGCCATGTGTAATGGCCAAAAGTCTAACGCCAGGACTCAGGACAGAGGTGGATCACTGCAACTGAGGCTGGACTGGTGAACATAGCAGTTGTAGGCCAGCCACAGCTATATGGTGAGATCTATTTCTTAAAAAAAAAAAAAAAAAAAAAAAAGAGTAAAGGAAATAAATAAATTAGGTTGCAGTATAAACTGGCATGACAACTTCAAACTCTGTCAGAGCCAAGCCTGGTGGCCATACTTGTAACTCTAGCCCCTGGGAAGCTCAGACAGGAGGATAATGAATTCAAGGTCAATTTAGACTACAGGGTAAACTGTAAGATTGTGTGAGGGGCTGGAGAGCTGGCTCAGTGGTTGACGGCACTCCTGAATTCAGCTGCCAGTGCTCAGGAGTGGCTAACAACTACTCCAGCTCCTGGGTTCCAATGATCTCTTCTGTCTCTGAGGGTATTGGTCTGTCTCTCTCTCTCTCTCTCTCTCTCTCTCTCTCTCTCTCTCTCTCTCTCTCTCCCTCTCCCTCTCCCTCTCCCTCTCCCTCTCCCTCTCTCTCTTTCTCTCTCTCTCCATCCTTCCTTTCCTCCCCCCCTCTCCCCCTCTCTCTCTTACACACACATAAATAAACTCCTTAAAGATTTTAAAAAGACAAATTTTGGAAACAATCTGTGCTAAATATTAGATATGAGCTATTTATCAAATCTTTGTTGTAAGAGCTGAGGGCTGGGGAGAAAGAAAAGGGAGAAAAGAAAAAAAGATGTTAAGTTTCCATTCCTGATATCTGAGGTGGTAAAAAGCAGGAGAGTCAAGAATTTAAGGTCATCCTTGACTGCATAGTTAGTTCAAGGCCAGCCTGGGCTACAAGTGACTCTGTTTCAATAACAACAAAAAAATAACAAAAATTAGTAAGGCCAAATGTAGTGGTGCAAACCTTCAATCCCAGGCAGGCGATCTCTTGAGTTAGAGGCCAGCCTGCTCTGTTTACTGAGTTCCGGACTAGCCAAAGCTATATAATAAGTAGTTTCCAAACTAGACTTGGTGGTACAAGTCTGTAAGTCCAGTTACTCAGGGGGTTGAGGCAGGATGGTCTCCAAATTCAAGTCTTGCCTGGACTACACTGCATGCTCAAAACCAAGAGCTTGGCAGACTTATCTAGACAATGTCTCAAAAAGAAATAAAAAGCCTGGGATCAGATGTGATGGCAGTTAGCCGGTAGAGGCAGGAAGAGGAGGGGCCAGACTCAGTCACACAGCCTAGGCTTTCTGAGACCCTCTCAAAATAAAAACAAACAAACAAACCCATCCCATTCTCTTATCTCCTATGCTATGTGCATGGGCTGGTGAGATGGCTCGATGGATAAAGACACCTGCAGCCAAGCCTGTGGTCAGAGTTCAATCCGTGGAAACCACCCCCTGCAAACTATCTTCTGACCTCTACAAGGACACCATGGTGAGTGTACCTCTCTCCAATAAATAAAATGGCAGCTAAAAAATTAGTGTAAAGAGTTTATCTAGAGCCAGGCGTGGTGGTGCACGCCTGTAATCCCAGCACTCTGGGAGGCAGAGGCAGGCAGATTTCTGAGTTCAAGGCCAGCCTGGACTACAGAGTGAGTTCCAGGACAGCCAGGGCTACACAGAGAAACCCTGTCTCGGAAAAAAAAAAACCAAAAAAAAAAAAAAAAAAAAAAGAGCTTATCTAACATACGTCATATTTTTTTGAGACAGGGCTGGCTTCTGTGTAGCTGCCCAGCCTCCTTCTCCCTGGTGCTAAGATTTCTGGCATGTGCCTTCATATGTAACTCCTCTTCACATGGCGATCAGTTCTAGGTGACAGATATAGTCAGGGTATGTTATCTTTCTAAATTTTTCAACAATTAATCATTACCACATGTTAAACCTTTTAAGTCATAGTAGAAAACAGAATACAATTCAGTATTTATGCAACATAGCTTGGCAAACTAATGGGGTAAAAGAAAAACAGGACAGAAAGTTCTTGAGAGAAGATCAGAGACACAGAAATGCACTTTCACAGGTCAACAAAGTTAACTTTCTAGATGTGAACAAAGAACTCTGAACCCTGGGCCAGGTCCCAACCTTGGGAAGGCTGTGCTCTTTGTCATTCTTTAGACATGTCCTGTTTGCTTTTTAATCATCTCTGCAGTAGGCTATCAAATTTGACATGAGTGGCTAAAGAGGGAAAGGAGCTGTACTGGCTGGTTTTGTGTGTCAACTTGACACCAGGCTGGAGTTATCACAGAGAAAGGAGCTTCAATTGGGGAAGTGCCTCCATGAGATCCAGCTATGGGGCATTTTCTCAATTAGTGATCAAGTGGGGAGGGCCCATTGTGGGTGGTGCCATCCCTGGGCTGGTATTCTTGGATTCTATAAGAAAACAGACTGAGTAAGCCAGGGGAAGCAAGCCAGTAAGAAACATCCCTCCATGGCCTCTGCATCAGGTCCTGCTTCCTGACCTGCTTGAGTTCCAGTCCTGACTTCCTTTAGTGATGAACAACAATGTGGAAGTGGAAGCTCAATAAACCCTTTCCTCGTCAACTTGCTTCTTGGTCGTGATATTTGCGCAGGAATAGAAACCCTGAGTAAGACAGGAGCTAAGTGGCCCTTGTACCCCTGCCACCTTAGAGCATGAAAAGGGAGCAAACCCACCTGCAGCTTGTATGAGTCCAGCTCAGTTTTCTGAGATACTTTAAGTCCCAACAATGGACTCTCCCTTCTCTTCTTCCCTTTCTTGAACTAGTCTGAGAGGGCTTGGGGGGTGGGTGTCAAACCAGGATCTCAAGCATGCTGGACAAGTTCTCACCCACAGAGCTTCATCCCAAGCTGTTGCAGGATATTGATCACACTGTGACCCCCCAGATTGTGTTATTTACTGGAAAAACCTGGTTTTAGTTGAGGTGTGGCTCAGCCTCAGCTCACACCTTTAATCCAAGAGCTTTCTGCTTGATTATTAAAAACAGTCAATCAAAGGTCAAGAGCAGAGCAAGCAACCAGTTGACAGGAAGTGAACACAGGATTATTAAGAAAAAAACCAGAGAATAAGAGGAAGTCAGGAGGATGGATAGAGAGCTGCCCAGGAAGTAGACAGTTGGGAGGTTTTTTGAGATGTCATGAGAGAGGGGCATTCCTGGTGGGACATCAGCTGACGTCATCTGGATGCTTTTTATACCTCTGAAGTAGCAGGCTTTCACCCCAGCATCTGGCTCCCAAGTCTTCATTGATAAAATTGAACGATTGAGCCGGGTGGTGGTGCACACCTTTAATCCCAGCACTTTGGGAGACAGAGGCAGGTGGATTTCTGAGTCCGAGGCCAGCCTGGTCTACAGAGTGAGTTCCAGGACAGTCAGGGCTACACAGAGAAACCCTGTCTTGAAAACAAACAAACAAACAAACAAAAAAACAAAAAAAAAATTGAACGATTGAAACACCTAGCCCTTTAGTTTAATTTGGGGCAGGGGGCTGGGTCTCACTAAATTTCTCAAGCTGGCTTCCAACTCACAATCCAGCCTCAGCCTCCTGAGTATCTGGAATTTTTTTTTTTTTTTACCTAACTCAATTTTTTTCTGTTGTTGTTACTGTTGTTGTTGTTGGTGGTGGTGGTATGTGTGTGTCTGTGTGCGCGCGCGCGCATGCATAAAACAAGTGTTTTTCTTGAGATAAGGTTTCTTTCTGTAGTTCTGACTGTCCTGGAACTCACTTTGTCAACCAGGCTATACTCTAACTCAGAGACCTGCCCAACACTGTCTCCCAAGTGCTGAGTCGGATTAAGTTTGCTGCTGTCACTGCTAATACCTGGCCAAATTTTGTTTTTATAGCCCAAGAATTCCACTTTGGAATCAAACACATGGAAAATCTATGGGTGCATCAGTAAGGCAAGAGTGAGAACCCTGAGCAGGATGCTGATTCGTGAATCCTAGCACTGGGTGGGGATGAAGCAGGATCGTGAGCTCAGTGACAATTAGGCTTGCACAGACTGTTCCAGGCTAGCCTGGTTATACAGTGAGACCCTTCCCCTCAAAGTTCCACATCCTCCTACCATTATTGTCAGGATGACAGGGACACTGAGATGTGTAGGGGCTGTGTAGGGTGTAGGCATGGTATGCACAAGGCTCTGGTTTCAAGATCCAGCACCAAAATCCCAAACAAAGCATGGAAAGGGCATTGGTCCTGAGAGAATAGACATGAAAAGTTTATCTTCCAAGAGACTTGAAGATGCCATATTTTATCAAAGAGAATCATAAAGCAATAGAATATGTTACTTTATTCATGTTCTCTGAGCTTTTGTTTAGTCTGAGGTCCTGAGATACATTGCTAAGAATATAAAGAGGGATAACTCATGTGGCTCTACCTCTCAAAGGGGCTGTAGAGTGCAACCTAGCTACACAAATACAATTTGGACAAAAACTGCTAAAACCCTATGTGTTAGGGATTTACTCCTGTGAACAGACACCATGACCAAGGCAACTTTTATAAGGACAACATTTAATTGGGGCTGGCTTAACAGTTCAAAGGCTCAGTCTATTATCATCAAGATGGGAGCATGGCAGCATCTAGGCAGGCATGGTACAGGAGGAGCTGAGAGTTCGACCTCTTCATCTGAAGGTCACTAAGAGAAGACTCACTCTCAGGTGCTAGACAGAGGATCTTAGAGCCCATGCCTACAACAAGGCCACACCTCCTAATAGTGCCACTCCCTGGGCCAAGCATGTTCAAACCACCATATTCTAAAACACAGGCTCTCACTTATAATTCCAGCACTTAAGCTAAACAACAGGCTCATCAGTAAAGAGCATTGGTTGCTCTCTCAGAGGACTTCATTTCAGTTCCCAGCATGCACAGGACAGCTCACAATCACCCAGAACTCCAGTTCCAAGGTATCTGACCCCTGATCTCTGAGGGTACCAGGCACACATGTGGTACACATGTGCAAAATACTCATATACATAAAAAATAAACCAAATAAATCTAAAAGAAGGAGGAGGAAGATTGTTGTGAGTTCAAGGGTGGCCAGTCTTGGCTACATGCTAAGAACCAGGTCATCCTGGACTTCAGGGGTTTCAAGGCTCATGCCTGTACCCTCAGAGTTCGGGAAATGGAGGCAGGAGGACCAGAAGTTCAAGATCATCTTGGTTATATAGCTAATTTGAGGCCAGCCTGGGATAAACAAGATTCTGTCTTAAAATGACAGTGATAGAGAAAGCACGTTCCTTGCCTCAGCACCTGCATCTAACCAGCCCAAGTCTACGGAGTCCTGACAAACGCAGCTCAGCTATATAAGGTGGACCAACACATGTGTGTTGTTAGCAAAGAATCCTTCATCATGTGTCCTTCTATGTGTTTGTTTTAGCACAACATCATCTCTCCTATGTCTGCTTCAGGGAAACGTTCCTTCATAAGTCTGCCTTAGTCTTTCATCTGTGTCCATGTCAGGAAAACACTCTTTCACATGTCTGCCCCAGCAAAACACCATCAACACAACTGATTCCAAACAACTATTAAGTCTCCACTTCAGGTCTGTGGGTAGAAGCCTGTATTCTTAGTTACTTGGGAGGCTAAGGCAAGAGAATCTTTTTTTTTTTTTTTTTTTTTTGGTTTTTTTCCCCCGAGACAGGGTTTCTCTGTATAGCCCTGGCTATCCTGGAACTCACTCTGTAGACCAGGCTGGCCTCGAACTCAGAAATCCACCTGCCTCTGCCTTCCCAGAGTGCTGGGATTACAGGCGTGCGCCACAGCCGCCCGTCTTACCTGTTACTTTAGTATAACAATTTATGTGGCAAACTGTGCATTGACTCTATACACCCTGTATGATGGATAAAAAGCTTCTACAAGTTTTGTTTTGTTTCGTTTTGTTTTGTTTTGTTTTGTTTTGTTTTTTTCCGAGACAAGGTTTGTCTGTGTAGCCCTGGCTGTCCTGGAACTCACTCTGTAGACCAGGCCAGCCTCGAACTCAGAAATCCACCTGCCTCTGCCTCCCAAGTGCTGGGATTAAAGCGCCACCACCGCCTGGCACTTCTACAAGTTTTGAGCTGAGAAATAATTCAACCAAATTCCTGGCCTAGTATTCCAGAACTTTCTCTACTTATCTCTTAGTTACCTTTCCAAGATTAACACATATTACTTCCCTTCTTGTAGTTTTCCCTGGGTCAAAATACTGGTGACCCAACTTTGTCATCAGAATGTCCCTCTAATGTCTGCTTAAAATCCTCCTGCCTCTGATACCCACCAGTATGTTATGAATAAGTCATACTTGGCATGACCTTTTAGGGAAAACAGGGGTGGACCATGGAATGCTGGAAGGCTAGAAGAACCAGAGGAGTGAGTAGCAAAAAAAGCAAAGATGGTAGAGACACCAACTGCAGTTGCGGAGAAGGCACAGCTGGCTTCAGTTCCACAAAAGCAACTTCTGACTTCCTGAGAGGCCTTCAATGGAGCTGTGTAGCAGGAGGTAAAGCAGATCGATACTATCTCTGCTTTAAAGTGTGACTTTGAATGAGTCACAAGTTTCTTCTGAAATACCTGCTGGCATGTGGTAAAGCCCAGGCAAGCTAACGCGCCACCCCCCACTCCCCACCCCCACCAGGAAGAAGGCTCAACATGTAAAAGAGCTGGCCATGAAAGCTTCACATCCAAGTGTGCTCCCTAACACCCATCTAAAGCCAGATGGTGGCCCACATTGGTAATCACAGTCCTCCTATAGCGAGATGGGAGACAGGCAGGACATTTCCTAGGAGTTTGGGGCCGGAGGGGGGGGCAGGTAGCCTGGAGTGGAGTACGCAGCACAGTAGCAGGAGCAAGAGAGACTCTGATTCAATGAGCTGAAAGGTGAGACCTGACTTGCCGTATGCATTCTCTGACCTCCATGCCAACCATGCCTGCCTATCTGCACACACCACCACAATGCACAAAGTTAAGCTGGGTGCTGTCATTACTGAGCCATGTATAAGAACAGAGGCTACATACAAGATAGAGGGACAGTAAGATCCTCTTCCTCGGTCTAAAAGTTTGAACCACAGGCTGGAGTTGGCTCAGTGGTTAGAGTGGCTGCTCTTGCAGAGGACCCAGGTTTGATTCCTAGTACCCACATGATGGCTCACAGCCATCTGCAACTCCAATCCCAGAGGATCTGATCCCCTCTTCTTAAATCTACAGACATATAGTACATATAACACAAATACAGGCAAAACAGTGGTACACATAAAACAAATTTAAAGGTTTAAAAGTAAAATAGATTTTGTTCAAAGATTTATTTTATGTGTATGAGCACACTGTAGCTATCTCCAGACACACCAGAAGAGGGCATCGGATCCCATTACAGATGGTTACGAGCCACCATGTGGTTGCTGGGAATTGAACTTAGGACCTCTGGAAGATTAGTCAGTATTCTTAACTGCTGAGCCATCTCTCCAGCCCCCAAAAAGATTTAAAAAAAGAAAAAGAAAAAAGTTTGAAATGGATGTGATAGAATACTTCTATAAATCTCAGCACTGAGGAGTCTGAGGTGGGAGGTCCTAGGCCAGTCTGAGCTAGATAGCAGAAGTCTAAATATATAAATACATTTGAAATGGAATGAGAAAAATAAGATTTTCTTCTTCAGGAAGAGGGAGGGTTGGGTAAAATGATAAACTGAAAGGAAAAAACTTTTGGAAGAACTGGGCACAGGGTACACACCTTTAACCCCACCTAGGGAGGCAGAGGCAGGTGGATCTCTGGGAGATGAGGGCCAGTCTTGTCTACAGAGTGAGGTCCAGGACAGAGAGCTACATAATAGAGAGAAAGGAGGGGAGCTGATGAAGTCTGACTAGAAGCTCGCACTGAGAGCACCCCTTTCTGTATGGGTCGAAGGAAGGAGGCCCAGGGAATCTGTGGAGTTGACAGGAATCTGATGATGTCGAGGAGTGGAGTCTGACAGCACATGCCTGCAATCCCAGAGTTTAGAAAGCTAAGCTAAGGGCTGGCGAGATAGCTCTGCAGGTAAGAGCACTGACTGCTCTTCCGAAGGGTTTGAGTTCAGTTCCCAGCAACCACATGGTGGCTCACAACCACCCATAATGAGAGCTGACGCCCTCTTCTGGTGTCTGAAGACAGCTACAGTAAATCTTTGGGCTGGAGCGAGCAGGGCAGATTGGAGCGCCTAAATTCAATTCCCAACAACCACCTGAAGGCTCACCACCATCTGTACAGCTACAGTGTACTTATATACATAAAATAAACAAATCTTTTTTTAAAAAAAAAAGAAAGCTAAGCTAAAGGACTGACTTTAAGGCCAGCTTGGGCTACACAGATACTGAAACCTGTCTCAAAAATAGTGGGAGTGAGGAAGTTTTGAAATATACAGGACAGGTACTGTAATGGTGGGTCAAGTTAAATGATGGTTCAAAAGGCCAGGGGTATCTGGGGAACATACTTACCAAGAGCACGAGAAGAGCAGGATTTGAGCCCTAGCACTCAGTTTATTTATTCATTAATTTTAGTTTTTCAAGACAGGGCGTTTCTGTGTATCCCTGGCTGTCCTGGAACTCATTCTGTAGACCAGGCTGGCCTCAAATTCTTGCTCCCTCGTGCTGGGATTAAAGGTATTTGACACTACTACCAGGCCAGCACTGAGTTTAACAGAAAAAAAGTTGGAGCTCTGACAAACATTTCCAGCAGTGCCAACCAGCACTGATGTGTTTCCCCTCAACCATACCACCTCTGTGATGTTGGGCTTTAGAAAATTCTCAGGACAGAGGAAAAAGGGCCAAGTGGGGAGAGAGGGCTCTGAGTGTGACCCTGAAGCAAGAGGGGTGAAGAGAGCCTGAGGAGAACACTGGGAGAGAGGGCCTCACAGTGAGAGGCCCTGGCGAGCTGACTCAGTCCAGGCTGAGCAGAGAAAGGATGGGTATAAGAACAGAGGTGACCAAAGGCAGGCTTCCTCAGAACAGAGCCAGCAGAGTAGAGGGAAGGTCTGGAAAGCAGCAGGTAAACTGCTGTGGTAAACTGGAGAGGGTGAAACAGACCAGGGTGCATCAGAATAGGAAGGGCAGAGTTCAAAGAAGTTCTAGTCTGGGTGGTGGCAGCTCTAAGGTCAGGCATGGAAAGATAAAGACACATTGGGGTGAAAGGTGCAGGAAGCCAGGCTAGGAGGTGCCACATCCACGGTGACAGGTCTTAGACTCATCTAAAAGAACAGAGGGCACTCTATACAAAGCAGCACTGAGGCAAGAGGCAAAGTCTCTACTGGGATGATAGTTTGTCAGGGAGAACTACAAAAAATGGTGGAGAGTAGAACAGGAAAAGGATTTACCTTCATGAGGTTGCCACCAGTCTATGTTATAAAATCTAACCTCAGAGAAATTACCTACTTACACAGAGAAATTCGACAGGAGAAAAACATTCATAGTTCTATAAAATTACAATTTACTAAACCCTCAAAACAAGCCAGGAATTAATAAAATAGAAATTGCTCTTTATTTCTGTCTTCTTCAAATTGAAGTTAAAAAAAAAAAATCCAGCTAAGAATAAAGTCACTTAGCTACAAACAGACACCTGAGCCCCGGGAACAGGTTACACAACCCAGGAACACATCACAGAGACGTGAAGAGCAAAGGTCACTGACAAGGAAACACACCACGTCAGCAGATTTATTTATTGCATGAACACCAAACAGGAAAAGGCTGTGCAATCTACTCAGGTAACATGAAAATCAGAGCAGCGCACAGAACTCAGGTTACAGATCGCTGCCTAACACTCTTTCTTGTTGAACTCGTATGGGTAACTCTCTACATGAAATGTTCACACGGCAAATCTTGAGAGCAAGCAGATTAGTGTTGTCAAAAGGGGGAGAGGAATCTGGGCAACTGCTAATGGGAACTGGGTTGCTTTCAGAGGTGAGGAAAAACATTCTAGAATTAGTGGTGAAGGTTGTGTAACACTGTGACTATACTGGGAACACTCTGCATACTATAAAACAGAGATTATTATGGTATGTCAAGTCTAATTCAACAAAGCTATCATTCGATATAAACGCAAATTTAAAAACCTTTTTTTTTTCTAGAGCTGAGGACCGAACCCAGGGCCTTGCGCTGGCTAGGCAAGTGCTCTACCACTGAGCTAAATCCCCAACCCCCAAATTTAAAAACCTTAAATGAACATTTTATGTTTATAAATTATTTATGAGAAAACAGAATTCTTATTCTTGAAGTTTTAATTTTTTCCTGAGGACAAGTTCCCATGTAGCTCAGACTGGCTCCTCCTTCATTCCCCAAGTGCTAGAGTTGTAAGTATATGCCACCATGCCCAACTTAATAACTTTTAATATGAAAGAAATCAATAGCATTCTCATTTTAAAATCTACTGACTTATATGTATGTGTGTGGGGGGGGCTCATGTACCATGCACCTGTGTAGAGGTCAGAGGGCAGCTTTGTAGACTTGGGCAGCAAGCACTTTCACCAGAGGAATCACTTTGCTGGCCCCGTTTCCATGTTCCACATGAATACATTGTCACTGAGTACCACTGTAACAAGTATTAGGACAGTATCCTGCAAACACAGGCACAAACCGACCAGTGTGGCACTCACCTGATCATAGCTCTAGGCTAAGGCAGAAGGGTCCTGGTTTGAGAATAGCATGAACTACATCATGATTCTATTTTTATTTTTGTTGAGTTGGGATCTTACTGAGTAACCCTGGTTGGCCTAGAATTCACTGTGTAGACCAGGCTGGCTCTGAGAGATCTGCCTGTTTCTGCCTTCCCAGTGCTGGAATTAAAGGTATACATCATCACTCTTGGAAAGAAGAGTTAGGTATGGTGTGCTTGCCTGTAATTTGTAAGTCCAACAGTCGTGACATGACAGAACGTAGTGAATTAAGGCCAGCTAATGGACTAAAGATATTAGCTCCAACAGACAACAAAGATGACCAAAACCAGCATAGCAAACATGAGCAAGATACACCAGGATGGAAAGTCAAAATAGGGGCTGGGGGACAGTTCAGAGGTCAGACCTCCTGTTCCTGCTGACCCAGGCTCAGTTCCCGGCACTCACATGGTGGCTCACAACATCTGTAGCTCCAATTCCAGGGGATCTGATGGCCTCTTCTGGTTCACAGGCATCAGGCATGCACACAGTACAAATGCATACATGTAGGCAAAAGACCCATACACATAAATACATACAGGCAAAATACCCATAAAATAAAATAGAGCTTTTAAAAAGTCACAATAAAACTCATCATTTTGTATGCTAACTTAGAAAAGAGAAAAAGAAAAGAAGGACCAGCAAGATGGCCGTGGGTATGACAGACAAGCAGACCAGAGTTTCATCCCTAGGACCCACACACTCACCACTGACTTCCCGGGGTCGTACTCTGCTCTCTACATGCTCAACACGGCACATACAATCCCTCCCTCGAATACAAGACAGAGAGATAGCATGCTATCTGTAATCTAATTTACCACTAGAAATACAAAGGCCAGGCTGGAGACACAGCTCAGTTAGGAGAGTGCTTGCTTAGCTTGCAGTTTGGCAGCACATAAACCAGGCATGGGATAGCATATAGGCCTGTAATCTCAGCACTTGGGAGGTAGACAGGAGATCCAAAGTTCAAGGCCAGCCTGTGCTACCAGGTAAAACTATACTTGACCAAGTTCTGTTGTTATGGTTTGTTGATAGGGTCTCACGATGTAGCTGGCCTGGAACTCTCTATGAACCCCAGGCCAGCCCGTGCCTGAGGGCTGGGATTAAAGGGATTCACAATCATATCTGCCTTGACTATGTTCTGTACACTGAATTTCAGAAGCATTCTGCTTCACACATGTTCATCCTAAAACAGCTTACTGGACAATAACTTACCCCAGCTCAGTTCCTAATGCAAAGCAATTGTGTGAATTAAACTTTTTTTTTTTTAAGATTTATTTATTTTATATATTTGAGTGTACTGCCACTGTCTTCAGATGCACCAGAAGAGGGCACCAGATCCCATTACTGATGATTGTGAGCCACTATGTAGTTGCTGGGAATTGAACTCAGGACCTCAGGAAAAGCAGCCAGTGCTCTTAACCACTGCGCCATCTCTCCAGCCCTGAATTAAATACTTTTTAATTCATATAATTTTTAAAAAGTGGGTACTTGTTTCCTCTGGAGAAAAGTGACACCTAGTTGAAAGAATGTTAAATCCACAAGAAATACGGCTTTAAAAGTGAAGGGGGAGGGGCGGGAAGAGTGAAATGGGAGAAGAAGAAGAAGAAAAAAAGCCCTCTGTCAAAAGGATAGTAGAAAAAGGGAAGAAGGGGAAAAGAGGAAAAGAGGGAGAGAGAACACTTGAGAGGCTGATGGGGGAGGATCTAGAGAGATGCTGGACTACAAAGCAAGACCTAGTCTTAACAACAAAAAGAATGTCGTGAGACTGAGAGGTGAATTTGGACTTGCCCCTAGCAGACTAAGACAATTCAAACTTGTATAACAAACCTCATCCTCAAAACACCAACAGACGCCTATCCAGACGGCTCACTAGGTAAAGGCTATACCAAGCCTGATGTCTAATTTCAGAAACCCACACCTTTGCATGTATTCCCCAATATGATCTTTAACACAGGCACACTCATAATATATAGGTAATAAAATATTACCAATATTAATAAAACAATAATCAACGTTTTTTTTCTAAAAAGTACATACAATGGAGAAACTTCAGCTTTATCGTGATTTGCAAAAAGGTAAATTTCAATGAGTTTCAGCCAACTTTGTACTTGAGAGGGGGCGGAGATGTGGTGAATCACTACTATAGCACTCTAGGTTGTAAGTTTCGAATGAGGTGGCAGTGATGCCCTCGTCTGATAGACTGTTCCTTTGTGACAAGTCATGCTTACGCTTCTACTCCAATAGCACAAGGCAAAGGAAGGCTAGAGCGTGCTGTATTCAAACTGCAAAACTTCAAAACCACAGAATCGATGCTCTAGCATCTTGACGACAAGTACACTTTCCTTCTCTGTAAACTCAGAAATGCCTGAGGAGTATCTTAACACTGGGAACGAGTTTGTTTTCTTGAGATAGGATCTTTCCAGGCAGGCTTGGCACAAATGATGCCCCTGCCCTCTAGAGGGTGGAATTATAGGGTCAGGGTGCCTGCTTATGTTAAAAAAAACAAACAAACAAACAAACAAAACTTTAAAAGGTCAAAATATTTTGGTCACAAACACAAATGTACCGAAAGAAGCAATGGTAGGCATGCATTGCACTGTTTTACTGATGTCACTCATCACTGGCAAACTGTAAAGTCACCCTTATTGGTCACCTGTAAAATAACTGACAGGAGTATCTTCCTTAGCAGACTTCGGTGTTGTACAGGTGGCACCTTCTTTTTCACTACAACTACTCGGACCAATATTTCAACAAAGGACACACAGATCATCAGGGCAAGATGCCACCCACACAGAGCTTGAAGTAAGAATATTCAGATACGTGACAGTGACAACAAGTTCAATTTTCTTCATCCCAATACATTAAACCCCTGGTGAATTTTATTCCTTCAGCTAACAAGGCTACACTTGAATGTTTCAAAATAAATTTTATCTTGTCGGAAAATCTTCCCATTACTATCTTTCCCCTTCACTCAACTGGGCTTGAGCTATGGGAAAACGATAATCACAGAGTATGAGGAGGCTCAGATGATCCCCACACTTACTGGGACAACATAGAGCCGTCCCAGCCTCTTGAGCCCTCAATGACACCCAATTCCTCATCCTACAAAGTGGGGAAACTGAGGGCCAGGGGAAGGAGAGAGGCTCCCGTGCGGTACTGTCACTCGCTCCTGAAATACTTGCCGTATGACAACCACTGTTTTACCCCAAAAGCCACCAGAGCGGTTCCCCGCATGTACGGACCGGAGCTGTCCTCCCTCACACTGGGGGGAAAACAAAAACAAACAAACAAAAACCAGGCTCCCCATTCGCGAAGGACCAGAGAGACAAATCTGGGCGAACGTACAGCCTAAACAGTGACCTTCCGGAGGGCCACAGCTGTCGCCCGCTCTCTTGCCCGGCGAGGGCACTGCCACTCACCTGCGACTCCAGAGAACGCAACCCTGCTCCGTGCTCGTCCTACACTCTCCAAGCTGGCTGTGCAAAGCGCTATGGCTGCCAGGGCCCCCAGCTCTCAGCTCCTTCCGGGTCGGCGGGTGCCTCGCTAGTGACAGTCCGCAGTTCCCAGGCTCCGCTCGCCCTCAGTTCCGCCTCCTTGCGCTCTCGCCACCAATCCCTCTGTGAGTGTGTGTGTGTGTGTGTGTGTGTGTGTGTGTGTGTGTCCTGCGCTCTCGCCACCAATCCCTGTGTGTGTGTGTGTGTGTGTGTGTGTGTGTGTGTGTGTGTGTGTGTGTCAGTAATAGCGGGCAGTCTACCACCTGCCACCGTTTAATTATTTTTATTTTGAAACAGAATCTCACAAAAGTTGCTCAGGCAAATTGTGAACATATCATCTTCCTGCACTTGCTTCTGAGAAACTGGGATCGCAGCCTTGTAGCCCCAGATTCAACATGGCATCTAGTACCTAAGACTGCATTTGTTGAGAGACCCTTGAGTTTCTGCTGGGATGTTTTACTTCTTGCAGTTCTTTGGAAAGCCCACATGCTCTTCGACGTGTCTCCTTTTTCCTCTGAACATCCCTTTCTCTTAACCCCCATGCTTGAGCCTATATTAAAATGTCTTGCCAGGCGGTGGTGGTGCGTACCTTTAATCCCAGCACTTGGGAGGCAGAGGCAGGCAGATTTTTGAGTTCAAGGCTAACCTGGTCTACAGAGTGAGTTCCAGGCCAGCCAGGGCTATACAGAGAGACCCTGTCTCAGAAAAAAAAAGTCTTTATTCATTTCCACCTGAATACACCTTTTATAGGGGGCTAGCTGGAAATAGAACTCAATGGTTGAGTTCCTGCCTTAGCTTATAAAATTCTCTGGGTTCAGTCCCCTGTACCACACAAAAAAATGTGGGTTATGTTTATCTTGTTTGAGAAAGGGTCTCTCTACATAGCCTTGGCATCTGCGATCAAGTGACAAGTAGGAGTTTAATCCCTGGAACCCACAAATTGAATAAAGAGAATCAACTCCTGGAAAGTTGTCATCTGACTTCCACAGTGCACCATGCTGAACAAAGGAGGACATTTTTATTATTTAAAGTATGGAAGAACAGAAAAATAAAAGTTCAGATCACTTTTGAAGAGTCTCAGTATTACCATATTACCAGTTTTTACTTCATGGGCAGTGTTGTAAAACACAACACTTGGTCTGTCCACACATGAGTTCCAAGGTTTCTAGTCACTTCAGCCTTTGGTTCCTGTTTCTGCAGAATTGGGACTAATTAATATTCAGAAGCAATCAGTGTTTTGAAGAAACAACCATCGCAAGCCTGGTGGTGCACCCCTGGAATTCCAGTTGGAAGGCAGACATGGGAAGGTCAGTAGTTCAAAGTTGGCCTCACTTGAATACACAGCAAGTCTGAAGCCCATAAGGACCACATGAGACCCTGTCTAAAACCAGACAGAAGAACACACAGAACACAGTAAATAAGGAAACGGCATTGGGAAGATTTACTGCTTAACTCTTAAGCTAGCCTGAGGTACTGGGTAGTGGTGGTACACACTGTCAATTCCAGTATTTGGGAGGCAGAGGCAGGCGGTTTTCTGAATTTGAGGCCGGCCTTGTCTACAGAGCTAGTTCCGGAACAGCCATGGCTACACTGAAAAACCCTGTCTTGAAAAAACCAAACCAAACCAAACCAAACAAAGCCAAACAAACAGAAATAACAAAACGAAAAAACCTAAAGGGGAAAAAACCAAAACAGCAAAGCCCTAGCCAGAGACAATGGAGAACTTTAACTCTCTAAGTCTTAGAGATGTTAGCCAGGCATGATGGCACAAACCTTTAGTCCCAGCACTTGAGAGTCAGAAGCATGTGATCTCTAAATTCAAGGCTAGCCTGGTCTACATAGCAAGCTCCAGAACAGCCAGGACTAGAGAAACTCTGTTTCAAAAAACTAGAAACCTTTTAGAGGTTTTGACTGAAACAAGAAAAACATAGAACTGTTTGGAGCAGTTTCACATGGCAACAGCACACAGGTTATATTAAGTCAAACTGAAAGCCGAGATTAGTTTAGCAAGAGGCATCTGCAGTGAGACAGGTGAGGGATAACCAGGGCCTGGATTGGGTCAATGGGAAGAGAGAAACAGGGAGTCAAAAATAAGAAAAAAAAGTATATTGTAAGGTTGCATGTGCTTAGCAGGGATAAAGAGATAGCAAAGTCTGAAATTTTAACAGGGATTAGCAAATAGACATCTCTGTGTGACACAGTGTATTATAGGTCCTGTCATCTTTGCTTCCCAGTAAATACAATGCTAGTCATTCCTCTCTGTAGTCTTTGCTACTTTGTGAGTTCTTCTTTTCCCACCCATTATCTGCTGCCCCCCCCATTTCACCCCCTACCACTAGATTGGAGAGAAAGAAGAATAGAGGGGGGAGAGAGAGACTTGTGAATCTATGTGAATCTAATTTCTTTTTTTTTTTTTTATTTCTTTCTTTCTTTTTTTTTGGATTTTTGTTTTTTTTTTTCGAGACAGGGTTTCTCTGTATATCCCTGGCTGTCCTGGAATTCACTCGGTAGACCAGGCTGGCCTCGAACTCAGAAATCTGCCTGCCTCTGCCTCCCAGAGTGCTGGGATTACAGGCGTGCGCCACCACCGCCCGGCTTCTTTTTGTTTCTTCTTTGAACACTACTAACAAACTGTAGACAACCCCCATGAACAACCACTAACTACACCTATTGGGGCTCTAGCATTTATATAACCTCTAAAAAGTTCCCAGAATTCCACGCAGTACACAATCCCAGAAACTATCTGCAGGAGGCAGATATCTGCTTGAGCATGAGGCAAATCAGTCAGTTGCTGCAAAGCAGCCCCATACTCCACACTTCGGATTTAAACAAAAACATATTTCTGTGTTTTTTTAAAGGAACCAAAATTCTGCAAACTATTGCTATACTCCTCCTATCAGTTATTCTTACAGCAACTAGAAATGTTTTTAATGAGTCTTTATCTTGGTGGTTCTCAACCTTGGAGTCGCCTAACAACCCCTTTCACAAGGGTCACCTAAGACCATTGGAAAACATAAACATTTATATTATGACTCATAACAGTACCAAAAATTATAGTTATGAAGTAGCAGTGAACATGAGGTGGGGTTTTTTTTTGTTTTTTGTTTTTGTTTGTTTGTTTGTTTGTTTGTTTGTTTTGTTTTTCGAGACAGGGTTTCTCTGTATAGTCTTGGCTGTCCTGGAACTCACTCTGTAGACCAGGCTGGCCTCGAACTCAGAAATCTGCCTGCCTTTGCTTCCCAAGTGCTGGTGTTACAGGCATGCACTACCACGCCCGGCTGAACATGAGTTTATGGTTGGAGTCACAACATGAGGAACTATATTGAAGGGTCTCCGCATTAGGACTAAGGCTAAGAACCACTGTCTTAGCAGGCTGGGAAGGCAGAGGCAGCAAGGCTGGGTCATGAGGCTTTGAGGTTGTGGGCAGGGCTTCTGAGTTTATGCAGCAGGAGATGAGAAAAACCTCTGAGAGGAATTTTAAATAGCAGGCAGGAGGAATGGCAATACGTTTTGGAGAGCCAGAAGTACCTCTCCAGAAGTGTCTGTACCTGGGAACTTACAGTATGGACCAGGGAGAAAGAATCCAGAAGAAACATTCCAGTAGTTTTTGTGCAGGGTGCTGTAAGCTCAGCACACTGGGTAATGAGATCAGGGCTGTCATAAAGGAGCCCCCATGAGCCAGGAAGCACCTTGGCCTGCTGGGTAATGGCTGTACCTGTGTGTGCTTCACAACAGCCGACCTCACACACAAGCAGGTGTCCTGGTACAGGCAAATGAGGCCAAGGAACTGTTTCTAAATTGGAGCAGGGAAGTTTTAGAGAATGAAACTGTTGTTTGAATAAATGTCTATAACTGAAATTGTTCTGTTTGACCAACAAGCAGAATCAAATTTTGTTGTTGTTAGAGACTGGGTCTCTCTACATAGCCCCAGCTGCTCCAGAACTATGCAGACCAGGCTGGCCTCAAACTCATAGAAGTCTACCTGTCTCTCCCTCCCAAGTGCTGGATTATATGCATGCACTACCACGCGTGGCCTCTCCTCAGGATCTTAAAGTTGACTAATTGGAAGGTAAAATGCATTCAGAACTTAACCATAGTTTGGGTGTTAATAATAGCAACAAATAAATTTAGAAGTGGAACAAAATTGTTTATTTATTAATAAACTATTTATAGCTATTTAACTAATTTAACCAATCAGGTTATTTACTTTTTAAAATCTGAGCACAGAGATATTGCTTAAATGGGACAAAGTTCAAAGAAAGATTGATTTAACCAAATCAAACCACTGTGCCAAGATCAACAAACCAAGATAATTCCAAAGGAGTTGAACATAAGAGAAGATTAAACCAAGGGAAGTTGGAAGCCATGCCTTCAGCATTTACCTCTTTGAAGAGAGACCTCACTAAGGGCAGTTTCTGAGTTCTATGTTCTCTTTAAAGCAAGGCTTACATTCTTGTTCTGGTTGTTCTTGTTCTGGTTTACTGTTTTTAGGTATGTGGTTTGAGATTTTATCACCGATGTTCTTAGGTGAAAATTTGATTAAAAGTATCAGCTTTGACCGGGAGCAATGGTACGTGCCTTTAATTCCAGCACTCAGGAGGCAGAGGCAGGCGGATCTCTGTTGAGTTTGAGGCCAACCTGGTCTTCAAGGCAGTACCAAGAGCTACGCCGGAAAAACTGTCTCCAAAACAAACTAAATGGGGGCTGGAGAGATGGCTCAGCGACTTAGAGCACTGACTGCTCTTCTGAAGGTCCTGAGTTTGAATCCCAGCAACCACATGGTGGCTCACAACCATCCCTCTTCTGGTGTGTCTGAAGACAGCTACAGTGTACTTACATATAATAATAAACAAATCTTAAAAAACCCAAAAGGGTATTATCTTCATCCTAAAGAGGAAGCCTATCTGGATCTTGAAATAAGGGCTGGAGATGGCTTAGTAGCTGTGAGCCTAGAGGACCAGGGTTCTTTGTCCATCACCCACATCAGGGTGGTCACAACTTTCAACTCCAATGCCAGTGGATGCAGTGCCCTCTTCTGGACTCTGTGGGCCTCTGTGATGTAAATACTTCTGTGTGGATACCCATACATACAGAAAACAAACTATAAGTCGTTTAAAAAAATTTTTTTTAATTGCACTCACAGCAGATATATTTTAGTATGCTTTGAGGTAAATATTAATAAAGGTAAGGATAAATTTGTATATGTAGCTACTGCTTGCTTCTTGGGTCTGACAGTAGTTTTAGCCTGCTCTTTTTCTGTAATGCTCCGTAGCAGGCATTAGATATTAGATGAATTAGGTAAGGTGTACTTTCACCTGAGGTTGTGAAACTCATGGCATATGTTTCAATCAGCAGCACACATCTGTGAAGGACTTTGTCATCTGCTTGGAGCAGGAAAAACCAAAGTAGACTGAAGGTAGCTAAGATCACTACTGATATCCCTAAGTATGTTGCGTAACCAACCAGTTTCTACTTCTCTTTGGCCTTAAAAGTCAGAAAGTTTGCTTGGGGGTAAAAATAAAAGCAACCCACAAACTACTTGCCCAGAAAGGAAGTTTGAATTACCCACCTTAATGTAAACTTCCATAATGTAAACTGCCTTTAATTTTTTGGCTTTTCGAGACAGGGTTTCTCTGTGTAGCCCTGGCTGTCCTGGAACTCACTCTGTAGATCAGGCTGGCCTCGAACTCAGAAATCTGCCTGCCTCTGCCTCCCAGAGTGCTGGGATTACAGCGTGCCACCACTGCCCGGCTGCCTTTAATTTTTTAAACTCAGGGCTTCTTCTTACTCTTTACCAATGGCCTACATATCTAACCCCTTTTAAAGAAACTGAGTCCCGATAAATCGTCCAGGCTGCTCTTGAATTCAAGATCTTCCCGCCTCACTTTCCAGTGTCCAGAACTACAGGAATACAATACCATTAACATTACTAAATATGATATTTAGTCTGGAGCCTCAGTATTAACTAAATACTTGTTGTCAGAAGTTGTGTAGCTCAGTGGTAAAATGAGGGCTTCCCTAGCACATTGGACTCCATTGTCAACACTGGGATGGGAGAGGGAGGAATGCTGATTCACGTGTGGTCGATGTACTTCGGGGTGACTATGCTACGAACAAGCTAACGTCAAAATCAATCTTAATCCTCCAGTTGAAAAGAAAAGGCTTCCTCCTTAACGTCATCAGACATTTTAATTTTGACCCAGGATCTTTACTCCAGCTCTGGCTGACTTGACTAGGCCGCTTTTGAACTTAGAACAACACTTCTGCCTCGACCTCCCGACTGCTACCATGTCCCGTCCATGACACTTTGACGTACACACGTATTTTAACATCTCTTTTGAAAATTCTCTTGCACTCTACACCTGGCAAAGCCTCGGCCGAGCCACCGGGGGCAGACGATGACATCGGTCGTCTCAGGTAATCCTCAAAGAATCCCGGAAGAGGAGCCGGGTCTCTCCTATCCCACCCAATCGACCTCGTCGGCACCACCCTCAGGTCCCTGGTTTGTCAGGAAGGTGACGTTCTCCACGCCGGGGATTTTCGTAGTGGTGACACGGGTTATTTCCGGCGGGCGGCGGGAGTCAGTGACGTGGCAGGCGAGTCCGTGCACCGTCCTCCGGGCCTGGACACGGGACTGTCAGGTGGCCTCGGGGCAGCTCCCCCGGGACAGAGAGCACGGCCGCAGCCTCCAGCCGGAACCGGAAGTGCCACGTGTCCCCACTGTGCCTGCGCGGCCGGCGGCTCCGCCCAGGGCCTCCCTCCTCTCCGGGTTTGGCTGCCGCCTCCGAGCCGGGCGTCCGCAGCCCCGCCGGCCCGACTCCGGATCCTCTCCGCGCCGCGCCCTGGCCGGGTCGTGGCCGCCGGCGGGCTGAAGAGACCGAGGCGGTATGCCTCGACTTTGACGCGCCATCCCCGCGTGTTCCGCTTCTCCGGCCTTCAGATCCCTTCCCTCGGTTTTCCTGTTGGGGTTCTTGGGCTCGGAGCTGCGCTCGACCCTGACGGCTCCGTCCTACCCTGAGATCCCCGGGCGTCATGGCCCAACCCAGGATCCCGGCTGCCCGCAGCGCCGCAGCCGGCCTCCAGGCCCAGAACGGAGCCGCCTCTGCCTCGGGGTCTCCCTACACCAACGGTGAGTGCCGCACGGGGGCGGGGAGGACGGCACGGCTCGGGCTAGGGGACGAGGCTCAGACGGCCTGGCCCCGGGAGCCGTGGTGGACATGCACCTGCAGATCCGCGCTGGTGGGACTGTTTCATATGTATTTATAGGTTCAGCCTGCAAACAGTAAGCACCTGCAGTATGCAACGTCCGAGATAAACAAGAGGTGAAAAAGAATCGTAGACGAAATCAGTTCCCAGAACTGCCTTATGGAGGTCATAGTATCTGGGTGTCATCACGCTCTGCGCCACCTCAGTCCTGTGTCCTGGAGGGCAGGGTTCATTTCGGGTCTGCGGGCTCCGAAGTGCAGGAGGGTGGTGGGTCGTGCTTATTAATAGGAATTTGCAGACATGAATGAATGACTCCACCTTTGGCAGACCCCTTTAGGACTTGCTCATCTCTCCAGGGATCTTTCTTCAAGGATCTTACGACTGTCCCTGGGGCCTCCCGTAGTGTTTTTCAGTTGTGGAAGAACCAAATAGATGGGTGGCTAGGGCTTCGTTTCTAGGGCCCTCCTCTCATTTAGAATGTAAGTTAGTCACAACTCTCTGAACCCTAGGAGGGTGTACATCTGGCACTAATTTATCATTTGGTGGGAGAATATCTTGTAATTGGATGCCTCTTCTAGGATTCCTGAAGCTTTCCTTTCAGCGTGATTTGCTAAGCTTATTTTAATTGATATAATAAAGACTCATTTTCTGCCTACTTACAAATTAGCCTACAAATCTTTGCTTTATGGGAAGAAGACAGGGAGAATAATACTAAAGTACTTACTGTGCCCATTTGAAGTTGGAGAAAATAGCCAGTGACTAAAATTGCTGGTTACAAATGCATTTAGAGAAGACTACTGTTTTCTTTACAAAGAGGGTTCTTTGTAAGATTTAAAAATGTCGGGGGGGGGGGGCGGGGGGGGGCGGGAAGGCAGCTATGTGGGCAGGGCAAGAGAAGCTAGGAACCACTGACAGGCTTTTAACTTGAATTGCTTCTTAAGTTTATAGTAACAGATTATATAAATTACATTTTCTTCTGTGACACTGACATTTGCACAGAAGATGTCTCCTGTAAGGGTTTTTCTTATGAATTGCACTTAAATAACAAATACTGTAAATGTGCCAGTAAGCTTACATGCAAGTAGAGCTGTGAGGATTGTGAAATGTTTTTGCAGGAATTGAATCAGTATGTTAGGCTGTGTTGGAGATGTTCCATTGATATTTATGTGTTTATTTATTTATTTATTGACACTGTGCCGATCTTATCTCCAGTTTGCCTGAAACTTGCGGCAGTCCTCTTGGCTCAGCTGCTCTAGTGCTTGGATTGCAGAGCTGCAATTTCCATATCCCACTTACTTTGTTAATTTGGTCAAAGCCAAGCATGTACCTGTTGCACATCTATGTTCTGACCTTGGGCATACGAAAGAGCACTCCTGTGTGGGTTGTTTAGAGCCATTTGGGAATTCAGATATGGAATAGTAATTGTGGTTCAGGGTGGTAGCAGCTGCAAAAAAAAAAAAAATGTCCAATAGGATTGGAGATGAGACTGTAAGCATAAACTGCTTGAGCTATCACTTTTGCCTTTCTTATTTTTTTGTTCTTGGTGGTTAGGGTGATTTTTTTTATTTTTTATTTTTTTTTACTTTTGAGGTTATCATATAACTGCATAATTTATGCCTTCCCCTTCGTCCTCAGTCTTTTATAATAACCTTCTTTACTTACTTTTGTTTTATTGAAGCAGGGTTTCTCTGTGTAACAGCCCTGGCTATCCCTGGATTTATTCTGTAGACCAGGCTGGCCTGGAACTCAAAAGATTCACCTGCCTCAGTTTCCCAAGTGGTGAGATTAAAGGTGTGTGCCACCACTGCTTGGCTATAATAATCATTTTTAAAGTTTTTTTTTTGTTGTTGTTGTTTTGTTTTGTTTTGAGTCAAGGTCTTACTTTATAGCCCTGGGTGGCCTGGAACTTCCTATGTAGATCAGGCTGGCCCGAACTCAGAGATCACCTGCCTCTGCTTTCCAAGTGCTGGCATTAGAGACTTGTGCCACCAGAAGAAGGTCCTCTCAATTTCTTTCTTTCTTTCTTTCTTTCTTTCTTTCTTTCTTTCTTTCTTTCTTTCTCTCTCTCTCTCTCTCTCTCTCTCTCTCTCTCTCTCCCTCCCTCCCTCCCTCCCTCCCTCCCTCCCTCCCTCCCTCCCTCCCTTCTTTCTTTCTTTCTTTCTTTCTTTCTTTCTTTCTTTCTTTCTTTCTTTCTTTCTTTCTTTCTTTCTTTTTCTTTCTTTCCCTCCCTCCCTCCCTCCCTCCCCCCTCCCTCCCTCCCTCCCTCCCTCCCTCCCTCCCTTCCTTCCTTCCTTTCTTTCTTGAGACAGGGTTTCTCTGTACAGCCCTGGCTGTCCTGGAACTTACTCTGTAGACTAGGCTGGCCTTGAACTCAGAAATACGCCTGCCTCTGCCTTCCAAGTGTTGGGAGTACAGGCGTGTGCCACCACTGCCTGGCCTCAATTTCTTATAATACCTTTTCTGTGTGTGTGTGTGTGTGTGTGTGTGTGTGTGTGTGTGTGTGACAGGCTCTTACTGTGTGGCCTTTGTGGATGGCCGGGAACTCACTATGTAGGCCAAACTGCCTCTGTCTGCTGAGTACTGGGATTAAAGGCGTGCCCAGCCTATCGTGCCCATTTTTGAAGTTTGTTTTTAGTGGAAGTGTTGTCAGTCAATGGCTGATCTCGGGTGTTGGGTGGTTGTTTTATTCCTTCTTTTATTCTGAGAGTAGGGTTGTGGTACTGAATGTAGGCTGGAGGTGAAATGGAGAACAGTCGAATGCTGACGTCTATGCATGTTGATCTCATGCGAGTCAGTAATTGCTGCTTACACATTCTGTTTGGGTTTTGTTCTGTTTGAGACAACGTTTCTCTGTAACCTTAGCTATCCTCTGGAACTGGCTTTGTAGATCAGGCTAGCCTTGAACTCAAAGCACTCCTGGTAGTTATATTTGAAAAATCTTGAGATGTTGGTTTATTGTACATGTATAAGTTAACATGTTACCGTACAGTTACATCTTAAGAGTTCATTTAGATTTAACCAAAACACAGCAAGAGTGGCTTTTTCCATTTTCTGCACATTGCTTTTTTTGCTATAATCCTGACACTAAGCCATTTTGCTCTATGATAGATTATTATGTTGTATTACAACCTGGAATATCTAGAAAGGTTTTTTTGGTTTGTTTGTTTGTTTGTTTTTTATTGATATATTTTTATTTACATTGCAAATGATTTCCCCTTTTCTGGGTCTCCACTCCCCGCAAGTCTCATAAGCCCTCTTCTGTCCCCCTGTTCCATCCACCCCTTCCCACTTCCCTGTTCTGGAATTCCCCTATACTTTTGCACTGAGTCTTTCCAGAACCAGGGGCCACTCCTCCATTCTTTTTGGACATCATTTAACTTGTGGGTTATGTCCTGGGTATTCAAAGTTTCTAGGCTAATATCCACTTATCAGTGAGTGCATACCATGATTGATCTTTTGAGACTGGGTTACCTCACTTAGTATGATGTTCTCCAGCTCCATCCATTTGTCTAAGAATTTCATGAATTCATTGTTTCTAATGGCTGAATAGTACTCCATTGTGTATATATACCACATTTTTTGTATCCATTCCTCCGTTGAAGGACACCTAGGTTCTTTCCAGCTTCTGGCTACTACTTTTTTTTTTTTTTTAAGATTTATTTATTATATATCTAAGCACACAATAGCTTTCTGTAGCTTTCTTCAGACACACCAGAGGAGGGGGTCAGATCTCATTACAGATGATTGTGGGCCACCATGTGGTTTCTGGGATTTGAACTCAGGGCCTTTGGAAGAACGATCAGTGCTCTTAACCACTGAGCCATCTCTCTAGCCCAGAAAGGTTTTTAATAATGATTTGTGTATACATATATCCACTGTAAAAAAAATTGATAGTGAGGCTGTAAGACAACTATCTCATTCTGACTGCCATGGTCAGGGTAAAGGAGATATGAGCTCCATCATTGTGTGCATCCTTTGCTGGCTGTTTGAATCAACCTGTCAAGGCGTTAGAGACTGAAGCTTTATTAAGACGATTTCTTTGTAATATTTATGTAATAGTTACCTTTTACATATAGAACTAAAGCTGAGAGAGATAATATTCTTTCCCTTTCCCCTGACAGACTCTAATTTTATGAATTAAACCCTGTAACTTAGAGTCCACATAGTGTCTAGCACACTGGAGAGTCATAATTTGGGGGTTGAAGAGATGAATCAGTGGTTAAGAGCACCTGCTGCTGTTGCGGAGGACCAGGGTTCAAGTCTCAGCACCCACATAGTAGTTCCCAACCATCTCTTAACTTCAGTTCCAGGGTAGGGGTCTACCACTCTCTTCTGGCCTCTGTGAGCACTAGGTAGGCCTGTGGCGCAAGATGTACACACACACACACACACATACACACACACACACACACACACACAAATAACCTATACTTTTTTTTAAAAAAGAAATAGCAGTTTTATTGAACAAAAGCTTTAGAATCAGGTGTTTTGCTGTTTAGTTCAGCGAATATGTATTCATTTATTCATAGTAAGATTAGAGCACGTTTTCAACTTATACTTCAATTTATTTATTTTAAATCTTGTGTATGTGTGTGTGTTGGGGGGGTGCCTACATAGGTCAAAGGTATTGGATCCTGTAGAACTGGAGGTGAGGTGATTGTGAGCCATCTGACATGGGCTCTGGCAATTCAAGTTGGATCCCCTGGAAGAGCAGTACCTGCTCTTAACTTCTGAGCCATTTCTCTAGCCCCCATTTTCAACTTAAAAAATATTTTTATTTTTGTATGGCCATACATTCATGTTTCTGTGTGTATGTGTGTTTGACACACACATATATATACATATCTGCACACATATATCTATGTATATATGTATACACACACACATGCATGTATAGATGTTACAAATGTGAAGGTGCCCTCAGAAAGTAAAAAGGGGCATCAGGTCCCCTGGAGCCGGAGTTACAGGCAGCTGTGAACCACTTGACATGGGTGCTTGCCACTGAATTTGGGTCATCTGGAAGAGCAGCAAGTTCTCTTAATGTCTGAGCCATTGGTTCAGCTGCTTATATGGGAAGTCTTTAGTCATGAAACAGGCTGTGAATAAAGGAGCTGTCTAGACTTTTCTACTGGTTATTGTGGCTGAGCTCCATTGTTTTCAGAATGGGCAGTAACTGGGCTCCCAAAGTTGTCTCTGTGCTCTCTAAGCATTTACCACATTGAAGGCCAGGTCTAACACTCAGCGTAGAGTGCCTCTTTAGCATGTAAGGCTTTAGGTACTTTCTGCACTTCAGAAGCCACAAGAATGTAACACTGTTGCAAGCATGCAGTAACCATTGAACTACTCTGTCTCTGCTGATAGAGACATAGTAGCAGGAACTCTGCTCCTATGTCTGCCTGTCGCAGTGCTCCCAGGCACTAGCCAATAGCGTGGTGAATGTCCTCTAATTACATACCTACTCTTCTCCTGATCCCAGGACCCAGATCCTTGAACTAGTGTGGGAATTGGGGATCAGGGCCTCACTTTTGGTTCCTTTATAACTATAACTACAACAAATAGTTGCTGACAATTTTTAAGACTGCTTCTTGCTTTATTTCCCTGTTGTTTTCTCCCTGATCTGAGTTTAAGTAAGGGGTAACTGACTAATTTTCTTTTGTTTTTCTTTTTCTTTTCTTTTCCTTTCCTTTCTTTTTTCTTTTTTCTTTTCCTTTCTTTCCTTTCCTTTTCATTCTTTTCTTTTTTTTTTAACTTTTGTTAGTATTCTGTTCCTATTCCAGCATGGACTTTCCTGTTCTCCTTTGTCATTATGATCTGTCAGTCTCATAGTCCTCTCTTTCCTCCTGTGTGTGTATGCATCTGACAGGTGCTTACGCTTGTGAGGCAAACACTCACCACTGAGCTAAATCTTGAACTGTTCATAAATGTCTCATAGATCCCGAGTTGCTCCTAGCCTACCTTTGACTCTCAGGATTTGCTCTCCCCTTTTGTTACTGTTTGGTTGTATGGTGTTGAGGAGCAAAGCCAAACTCTGCATGCTAGCTAGGCAAAGCAAAGGGTTTCATTGCTAAGCTACAGCCACAATCTACCCTGAACCCGTGCTGTGTGTGTGTGTGTGTGTGTGTGTGTGTGTGTGTGTGTGTGTCACGACCAGAGGCCGGAAAAAGGTGTCTAATCCCCCGGAGCTGGAGTTACGTATATTTGTGAGCCACATGATCTGGGTGCTGGGACTGAACTCCAGTCATCTGAAAGAGCAGTAAGTGCTCTTACATCTTCAGCCCTTTCTTGTTTGGTTTTTGAGACTGGGTCTCATGTAGCCCAAGCTGACCTCAAACTATGTAACAAAGATTTCCATACATTTCTGATCCTCAGACCTTCACCTCGCAATGCTGAGATTATAGGTATATGCTGGCACAGCTTTCTTTCCTTCCTTTTCTTTGACGAATTCTTCAAGTGAAACATGTATTTTGATTAACAATGTGAATGAGGTACTAACTTAGATCCCCTGAGGCTGACTCTATAGTTGTGAACTGCAGAGTGGGTGCAGGGAATTGAACCCAAATTCTCTGTTAGCAATAACCACTGCTTTAACCACTTGGCCACCTCTCCCGCCTCCTAAATAAATTTTAAATTAGTCATTCATATGTGATAGTTGGCTAATTTAAACTGCCTGATAATAGTGGTTCAGTATATAATGTATTAGTGGATGAATGGATTAAGAATAAGAAGGTCTCCAGTCTGCCGGGTGACGGTGGTAGTGCACACCTGTAATCCCAGCACTCTGGGAGGCAGAGGCAGGTATTTCTGAGTTTGAGGACAGCCTGGTACAGAATGAGTTCCAGGACAGCCAGGGAAAAAAGAAGGATCTGTCTGCTTCCTTTAGATTTTGTTTATTTATTATGTGATGCTGAGGATTGAACTGCTCGGGGAATCGTGTACTGGGCAATCATTCACTGTACCAGCGAGAAGCATCCTCACCCCTTTCTCTAGTTTTTAATTTTGAAATAGTTTTGGTGGGTTGTTCAGGCTGACCTTGACCTGGTTTTGTAGCCTGGGTAGGCTTTGAACATGTGATTCTTCTACCTCAGCCTCCCAAATTACAGGCCGAAACTGCCAGGGCCAGCCTTTTCTTCTACCTGGACCTTAATGTGAAAGAGGCAGTTAATTCAGTGTGTTCTTAATTGTTTAGTAGGCTTTCAAAGGAAACTTATTAAGTCATAATTTTTATATTAATTGTGTAATATTATCAGAAGTATTCTTTTTATGTTTGATTTAATGAAGAATAGTAAGGACATCAATTATTTGAAAAGTTATCTATCTCAGTGGGATTTTGTTAGTTTTGGCATAGTTAGGGATTGAGCACATAGTCTCACATAACTAAGAAACATGCTACAGTGCAGCTAACATACCCAGGCACTCCTTTTCCCATTTTAAGACTTTATTTTGAGGCAGGGTCTTGCTGCCAAAGCTGGCCTGGATGCCTATGTGTACCTATATGTATGTATACCCCTCCCTCTGATTTTCTCTTAGAACAGATTCTTACTGCGTAGCCATGATTGGCCAGTACCACTCTATATAGAACTGTCTGGCTTTCCTTGGATTTGATGGGATGCTCCTGCCTCTGCCATCAAGGTGTTGGAATTACAGGTGTGCCATTCCCAGTTCCTATCAGTGATTTCTAAAGTCCATTACAAAATCTGTATGAACTCTAAGTACACGAGGCATATACTCTTTTAGGTACTAGGATTCTGTAGAGTGAGTTATTTATTTTTGTCAGTTGGGAGAAGTGATGTAGTGTCTCCTACTGTAGCTCAGGCAAACCTCCAACTCACAACAGTCCCCTGGTAGCTGAAGTACTGGGATTACAAGTGTGAGTTACCTAGCCTGGCTTCTACTGAGTCCTGTAAAACAGACATTTACTAAGTTTAGTCCTGGCTCTAAATCTGTTCCCTCACTGCAGGTTCTTCGATGATGAGGAAGCTGCCGTTGGTGTGAAACACTTTTCTGCACTGAACTGACCCTCTTTCACTTTCCTTCATCTGATGTGACCTCTGTGGTGGTTTAGTGAAAATGTGGTTCATAGAGTTTGGCACTATTAGGAGGGTGGCCTTGTTGGAGGAAGTGTGTTAACGGGTGGACTTTGAGGTTTCAGATACTCAAGCTAGACCCAGATTGCGTCTTTCTTTTTGCTACCTGTGGATCCAGATGTAGAATTCTTGGCTCCTTCTCTATTGCCATGTCTGGCTGTGCTGTCTCCGTGCTTCCCGCTATGATAATAGACTAAACCTTTGAACCTGTAAGCCAGCTGCAATGAAATGTTTTCTGTTATAATAGTGGTTTGAATATGCTTGGTCCATGGGAAGTGTCACTGTTAGGAGGTGTGGCCTTATTGGAGGAAGTATGTCACTATGCAAGTGGGCTTTGAGGATTCCTATGGTCAGGCTCCACTCACTGCAGAAGAGACCCTCCTCCTAGTGCCTGCAGAAGACAGTCCTCTCCTGGCTGCCTTCTGATCAAGATGTAGAAATCTCAGCTCTTCCAGCACCATATCTGTCTGCCTGCGGCCATGCTTCGGGTCACTGACAATAATGGACTGAACCTCTGAAACTGTAAGCCAGCCCCAGTGAAATGTTTGCCTCGGTCATGATGTCTCTGCACAGCAATAGAAACCCAGAGAGATGGCTCAGTAGTTAAAAGTACTTCTGCTCTTAGAGAGGATCCAAGTTCTAGTGCCAGCAGCCATACCAAGTCACTCACAAATACCTGGAACTCAAATCTAAGAGGCTCCAACACCCCTGTGGGCACCTGCATCCCATACACATATAGACAGCACACACATAATTAAAAGTAATAAAAAGAAGTCTTTAAAAAAACAAAAACTGGAAAAATATTTGGTGTATTTATTATTTTGGTTTGATTTGGTTTTTGAGACAGTGTCTCACTATGTAACTCTGGCTGTCTTAGAACTTACTATGTAGAACAGGCTGGCCTCCATCTCTGAGATATATGTATGTCTGCTTCCCTAGCACAGGGTTTTTAAAGCCTTCTTCTTGGTGGAAGGAGGAGATGGGCAATAAGGGGAACAAAGAAGTTAAGAAATAGCTGCCCCTCCCCCATTGCTCTAAGATAATGGAGTGCAAAAACAATGAATGAGGAATAAATTGTCCAGTAATCAGTGTGAAGGGAATGTTGAGTGGATGGAATGTTACTGCAGGCGTTTCCAAGCTCTTGTGAGGTCGGTGGGGTGGGAGGGGCGACACTTACTGTTGCACCTGGAAGAGGTCAGGAGTAAAGGAACAAGCACTGTCACTCCCTCTGCTTCCCTCACACAACAGAGAACCCTCTTGTGCCCCTGATGGGGTGTGAGCACATGCAGTTCTCCAATGGACACAACCCAACCTCTCCTATTCAGTTGTGACCCCATCCACCCAGAGATATCCAGATCCTTCAGGTCACGCATAAGTTGCTTCAGATGCCAGCACCAAGTTAAGGTTTCTGACTTGTGCTTCTGATTGGCTATATCAGTGAATCCCATGACCCTTCTGCTTGGATGCAGACATTTGGTAGACAGCTCACAGAACTTTTTTTTTTTTTTTTTTTTTAAAGATTTAGTTTTTTTGAGACAGGGTTTCTCTGTATAGCCCTTGCTGTCCTGGAAGACGTTGCTGTCCTCTGTAGACCAGGCTGGCCTCGAACTCAGAAATCTGCCTGCCTCTGCCTCCCAGAGTGCTGGGATTATAGGCATGCGCCACCACCGCCCGGCAAGGAAACATTAATAATGAACAGTAGAAAGTCCATATGAGTAGCTAGATTCATAAGAGCAAGTGTGGGAAGGGCAGCCTTGTCTATGTACAGGATGGGATAGCTTTATGACAGTGACCAGGCGTGTAGTATGGAAGGACCCCCACACCTCCTTTTTTGAGACAGGGTCACTGCTACCCAGGCTGGCCTCATACTCTGGTCATAGAGATCTTTCTGCCTCCATTTTTAGAATTCTGAGATTATAGGCATGAGCTACCACACCAGGCATTGGCATGCAGACTTAAAGAAAACCTCCCTCCCTTCCTCCCTTGCTCCCCCCTTCCTTCTTTCTTTTGTGATGTATGGGGTACCATATGCTATGGTGCACAAATGTGGAGGTCAGATGATATCTTCGGTGAGTTGCTTTTCTTCTAAGCAAGCATGGAAAATGCTTTTACTTGATGAACCATCTCAGTAGCCCAGATTTCAGAATATTACTACCCTCAAAGACAAGGCAAACCCTTTAGCAATCCCTTTAGGGGATTTAGTGCCCCAGCCATGAATTAGCCTTTGGGTTTGGGTTTTCTTATTCTGACATTGTATATAGGTTAATTATACAGTGCATGTATAATTAAAGCCTTCTGTGTCAGTCTTCTTAAATATTTTTTTTAAAGATTTATTTATTGCTATATGTAAATATGATGTAGCTGTCTTCAGACACACCGGAAGAGGGCATCAGATCCCATTACAGATGGTTGTGAGCCACTATGTGGTTGCTGGGAATTGAACTCAGAACCCTGGAAGAACAGTCAGTGTTCCTAACCGATGAGCCATCTTTCCAGCCCTGCAGCACTTTATTTTTATGACCAAATCACATCCCATTGTATAGATAGATGTATCCTACTAGGTTGTCCTTCATCTGTTGATGGGGTGGTTGTTTCCACATTAGTCACTGTTCTATTGCTATGAGGAGACACTATAGCCAAGGCCATTCTTTAAAGGGGAAGCATCTAATTGGGGGCTTGCTTAGTTTCAGAGATTTAGTCACTGTCATGGTAAGAAGCATGGTGACACACATGGCACTGGAACAGTATCAGAGCTGCATCCTGAACTTTAGGCCCCAGGAAGAGAGAAAGCTGGACTGGCGTGGGCTTTTGAAACCTTAAATCCCATCCCCAGTGACGTACTTCCTCCAACGAGGCCACACCTACTCTAACAAGGTCACTTAATCCTTCTAAGATAGTGCCACTCCCTAATTACTAAGCATTCATATATCTGAGTATATGGGAACATTCTTATTCAAACTCCCACATACCACTCCCTGGCCTCCCATAAGTTTATAGTCATATTTTAATGCAAAAATGCATTAGTACAACTTCAAAAGTCCATCTGTGCTCTGTTTCAAGAGTTTTTGTTGTTGTTGTTGTTTTTTTGTTTTGTTTTGTTTTGTTTTTTTGATTTTTTTTTTTTTTTGAGACAGGGTTTCTCTATTGCTCTGGCTGTCCTGGAACTCACTCTGTAGACCAGGCTGGCCTCAAACAAAGATCCGCCTGCCTCTGCCTCCCAGAGTGCTGGGATTACAGGCGTGTGCCACTACTGCCTGGCTTGTTTCAAGAGTTTTAAAAGTCCAGAGTTCAGCCAGTAGCACATGTCTTTAATCCCAGCTCTGGGGAAACAGAGGCAGGTGAATCTCTGAGTTCTAGGAAAACCAGGGCTTTACAGAGAAACCCTGTCTTGAAAATGCGCGCATGTGCACGCACATACACATACACACACATACACACACATACACACACATACACACACACACACACACACACACACACACACACACACACGGCCAAAGTTCAAAGTCTCTTCTCCGAGACCCATGGAATTCTCTTAACTGTAAGCCTCTATAAAATCAAAAGAAAAAAGCAGATTACATACTTAAAACATACAATGACACATGACCATTCCAAAAGGAAGGAAAGGAAGTGTTAGTATAATTTTAAAGGTGATAGTTTTTTTTTATCAACTAACTCACACATAAATGGGACAGAGACTATAAGATTTATTTTCTCAAGCTTTACAGCACAATAACTGAACAGTATTAATGTATTTTAATCCTCTAAACTAATCTGGCTACCTCCCAGCCAAAATCCCCTATATTCTTGTATTTTAGTATTAATCTGGCTCTCTCTGCCCCAGGTGTATTCCCATGGTATCTCCTTGACCCTTTCCTCATATGGAGAATATCCCCCTCCTCCCTTCCCTGGCTGGGATCAGAGGTCCAGTCCTAATCTCTTCTCTGCTCAGCCATTGGCTAATCAGCTTTTATTGACATGCCAGAGAGTAAATAAATGTTTATACAACATTGAGTCAGGGGATACTTAGAATAAGCATTAAAATGTCATGTCTGGATTGCAACCAGATATAGGGGCATAGAAGTCAGCATTTATATAATACAAGTATAATCTTTATGCAGTGCACAAAGATTTAGTGAGGAAATATGGGGCAAAGCAAGACTAAAACCAGCAGGGCAAACTTGAAAATCTGCATCTCTATTTCGGAAATCAGAGTGATCTTCAATTCTCCTTGGCAAGTATTAAACGAATCTGGTATCTCCATCTTCTTGGAGTCTGCAATAAAATCCAGGTCTCATCCAGTGGTCTCTCTAGGCCTCCATGCATAGGGACATTCCTGATACACACCAGGCCTCAGGGACTTTCCTTAGCCTCAGAGGGAGATTCCATAACCCTTTCTTGTATCCTTGACTCTAAAGCCAGAATCAGGTGGCCAAAGCTGCCCAAGTTCAGCTGCTTGATGGTGCTGAAACGTGGCCCCTCTTCAGTTACATCTGTACCAGTTTTCAGTGGTAGATGCTTTCCTTCACTGCCTAAGCTTTTCTTTAAGTCCACAAATTCTTTAAATCCATAAATTCACAAGCTGGAAGCCAAGCTGAATTGGGTCTCCCTGAGATCACCACTCCCTCTTATTGCATTCAGCCTCTGGCTTTTCTTTAAAGTGTTTATTTCCTTGAGCATTGAACTTAGCTCCATTACACTTCCTGGTGCTCCTTTTCTCCTCAAACTGAACATTTTGTATTTCTTCTTGCCTTGCTTGCTTCTTTTCACGGTATAGATCAGGCAGATCTATAGGAAAAGGACAGAAAGCACCCACATTTTTTTGTCAGGATATCACAAGAATGGTCTCTGGGATTAGAAGCTTTGGTCTTGGCCGGAAGGTGGTGGCGCCCACCTTTAATCCCAGTGCTTGGAGGCAGAGGCTGGTGGATTTCTGAGTTGAGGCCAGCCTGGTCTACAGCCTGAGTTCCAGGACAGCCAGGGCTATACAGAGAAACCCTGTCTCAAAAACAACAACAACAAAAAAGTAAAAAAAGAGACACTCTGATCATGGCAACTCAATTAAAAAAAAAAAAAAAAGCATTGGTTTTCTGAGTGCTATTTGCTACTACTCTTCCTCTCTGAAATTTCTTGTGCTTTCCACAGTCCTTCATGCTCCTATTTGGATGACCCATTAAGCCCTACTTAAAGTATCCAACTGCTTTCTAGTTTAAATCCCAAAGTCTTCCAGATTCCTCCAACAAACAGCAGGGTAGAATTGCTGTCAGTAATATCCCAATCTCTGGTACCAACTTCTGTCTTAGTCATTGCTCTGTTATTCTGAAGAGACACCATGACCAAGGAAGCATTTAATTAGGGACTTGGCTATAGTCTTAGATGCTTAGTCCATTATTATAATATGAGGGAGCATGGCAATACCACAGATATAAGTAGTGCTGCTCTGAACATCTGTGTAAAGCGACTGCAGTCTAAGAGGATTGCCAGACCATACGATAACTTTAAAGTGTAGGCAGCAGGGATGGTAGCTGCATGAGTTGGCATCCACAAGCATGCCGGCTTGGTACTCTATCTGTCTTGTTTTAACCATCCTGGATGGTGTGTTTCTTTTACTGTTTTAGTTTTCATTTCCCATTCTTTAGTGGCTATTATGTTGAATAAATGTCTGATTTTAGATTTATTTTTATTTATATGTATGTGTGTGTCTGTGTGAGTCAGTGCATGTGTATGTATGTGCAGGTGCAAGTGCCTTTGCCTGTATGGGACCAGAAGAAGGCCTAAGATTCCTTAGAGCTGGAGTCCTTGTGTTTCTGGTGCACTGGCTTGTTCTATGTGCTGAACCAGAGTCTTCATGATTGTACATCAAGTTCTCTTACCTATTGAGCCATCTATACAGCCCCAAATTAATATCTTTTCAAGTCATTATTAACATGTATGCTTTTTTTTTAAAGACAGCTTCCCCTATTTAATACCCTTGGCTGACCTGGAACTCACTTTGTAGACCAGGCTGACCTCCATTTTACAGTCCTGCCTCTGCCTCCCAAGTGCTGGGATTGAAGCAGTGCTTCTCAACCTCGCTAATACCTTCCTCAGGTTGTGGCCACTTCAATGATAAAATTATTCTCATTGCTACTTCATAACTAATTTTGTACTGTTATGAGTTATAAATATCTGTGTTGCACTTAGTCAATCCATGTGAAAGGGCCCTTTGACCTTCAAAGGGGACATGACCCACTACCTGAGAACTGCCAGATAAAAGGCATGTACCACCCTGCCAGGCCCATGTATGCTTTCTTTTCTCTATTTTTTTTTTTTACAGATTTATTTATTTAATGTATGTGAGTGCTCTATCTGCATGTATACTTACATGCCTGAAGAGGGCATCAGATCACATTATCTTAATATGACTTTTAAGATCCTTCTGCTTTGTTTGTTTTTTGTTTGCTCATTTGCTTGCTTGCTTGTTTGCTTGCTTGTTTCAAGACATAATTTCTTTGTGTAGCTCTGGTTGTCCTGGAACTAGCTCTATAGATCAGGCTGGCCTCAAACCCACAGAGATCCTGCTGCCTCTGCCTCCCAGGTGCTGGGATTAAAGATGTGTGTCTGGGTGGCTGGTCTCCTTATTTTGACTTTTTTCTGGTCTCCTTATTTTGATTTTTTCGAGACAGAGTCTCACTGTATCCTAGGTTATCTTGAAATTTACAATCCTCCTGCATCAGTCTTCTGAGTGCTATACTTGCTACCTGCTCCTGGGTATTGAACCCAATATCTTTTGTAGGAATCATACTCTTAGTATGTATGTATGTATGTATGTATGTATGTATGTATGTATGTATGTATATATGTATGTATTGTTATATTTGTTTACAAAGCTAATTTTTCTCCTGTCTCTTCTAAAGGTCCTGTCCAAAATACACTGATGTCTTCACAAGTGTCATCAAGCCAAGGATATGATTCCCAACTGCCAGGATCCTACCCTCGTCCGATACCAGCAAAGACTTTGAATCCATTCTCTGCACAGTCGAACTATGGTGGTTCTCAGGGATCTGGGCAGACTCTTAATCGTCCACTTGTGACTTCCAGTCCAGTACCACCTCCACTTCACAGTGGTCCTCTTCCCCGAATGCCACTGTCTACTTCTCAGAACCCAGCTGCTACACCAATGCCTTCTGGTAGCTTTCTTCCTGGAACCAACCCACCCCCACCTTTGAATTGGCAATATAACTATTCAACCACAGGACTACAGACTAACCATTTTCCTCATGTAGCTCAACCAGCTGTACCTGGGAATACAAATTTAACAGCAGATCATCAGTATGTTTCTTCTGGAGACACTGCACTTCAAACCAGCTTCAAAAAGCCAGGTACTCATGGAGGAATGTTTGAAATGTAGAAATGGAAAACTTGCTTTTTTAGGTTTGGACTCAATGTTTACAGCCTTAAGCCTTATAGAAAACAAATGTTTTTTTGTTTTTTGTTTTTTTAAAATCAATTAGTCTTTAAGTGAGTTTCTTCTCACACTTTGACTTAATAGATTGCTTACATTCCTGAGCTGTTGCTGCTTTTGCTTTGTAGGTATTTTGTTTTTCTTTTTTTGTAAGGAGACAAGATCTTGTTAGTTGCATATGATGAATTGCAACTCTTTGTCTCAAGCAGTCCTCTGCCTCAACCTCCCAAACATCTGGTTCTCCAAGCAATTGTTCTTTCAGTCCCTAAGATTTCCAGGAACTTATATTTTTGTGCAGTCACTTTCATAGGACTGAAAGATGACAGATGTGGTGGCACATGCCTTCTTAAATCCCAGCACTTGGGGGTATACACGCATGCAAAACAGGTTTGGCGGTGTCCTAGAAAATAACTATGTAATGAAAGTTACTTCTAGTTATTAATGGAAATTAATTTCAGATGATTGCCATGGCATGACATAGTCACAGTGAGAGTGAATGGGACTGGGGTCTAACAGTTGTTCTCAGATTAATTTGTCTCTCTTTTTCTTTTCTGTCTTCTCTTTGAGGAGACAGGTTGTTCTGGAGTTTGGGTCATTCTTGCCCTAGAGTTTACTAAACAGCTAAAGATGACTTTGAACTGAGCACCTGCCTTTACCTCCGCAGTGTAGTGATTACAGATGTGCACTACCCAACCTAGGGAGATGGGAATGTGCTAAGTCACAGATAATGTGCTCTGCGATTACTAGGACCTTAGTCAGTCTCTATAACTACCCACCCTACCCCCATAATGATTACTTTTAGCAGCTAACAAGCTGTATGCTTGATGGAAAAATATCTGTTTATAGTTAAGGGAATATGAAAAAAGATAGAAATTGATACTAGCTCTTCGTTTGGAAATTGTTACTGGTTCATTTTCTCAGAGTACGTGCCTCTGAATAAACCTGAAAACCTCAGGTTGAGGAGGTGGCTAAGTGGGCAGACGTGCTGATCCAGGCTTGACAATCTGAGTTTCATTGCCAGAACAGTTAGCAGTAGAAAGGTTAACTCCAGAAAGTTGTTTCTGACCTCCATGCAGGTGTAGCATGTGGCCCTGTCCCCCCTTACATTATACATACAAATGAACACTTTTCTGAGTTTTCTGAGCATGGTGGCACATGGGAAACAAGGCAGGAGGACCAAGGCTTGCTGGGGCTACACAGTGATTAAGAGTGCATATTGCCTTTTTTTTTTTTTTTTAATGTATATGAGTACACTGTAGCTGTCCTCAAACACACCAGAGGAAGACATCAGATCCTATTACAGATGGTTGTGAGCCACCATGTGGTTGCTGGGAATTGAACTCAGGACCTCTGGAAGAGCAGCCAGTGCTCTTAACCGCTGCGCCATCTCTCCAGCCCACATATTGCTTTTGCAGAGTCAGTTCCCAGCACTCAGGTGGGGCAGCTCTGGAGGATCTGATGCCCTCTTTTGGACTCCACAAGCATAACACTCAAGTGTCTAACATACCTTAAAAAAAAGAAAAAAGAAAAACCTTTTTAAAAAACTCCACAAAAACCAAAAGGAAGCATTAGCCAGGGTCCATGTGACACCAGTTTTCTACTAAACTATTACACACATTTTGTTATTTAATCATCACTGCAGAACAGAGTTGAATATGATGGGACTTGTCCTCTTTTGGGGAGCTGAGTTAGGAAGATAATGAATGTCAGGCCAGACAGGGCTCTGTCTTAAAGAAAACGGTTTCATGGCGGCGGCTTGAGAAATATGAAGCTTGGGCTACTTGCTCAGTGCACAAAAACATAGTTTGGGAGAGTACCTGTGTGGGAACTATCTCAGGGGCCTGGGAGATGGCTCAGCTACTGAGAATGCTTGCTGTGCAGGCCTGAGGGCAGGTGTGCAGAGCTTAGTACTCACACAACAAGCCAAGCAGTCTGGGACACCTGAAGCTACAGCTCTGTGGGGCCCAGTACCCTCTTCAGGCATTGGACCCTTGCACAAACGTGTACATACACAAACACAAATAATAATAAAAATAAATCTAAGAAAATGGAAAACTATTTCATCTACTTTTTCAGTTGCTCAAAAGGCTTAGGCAGGAAGATGACAGGTTTTGGAGGGGCTCATCCTAGGAAACATCTCAAGAAAACAGTCAGCTACAGCATGCAGGAGGCAAAGGCAGGTGGATCTCTGTAAGTTGAAAATTAGATTGATCTATACAGTGAGTTCCAGTCCAGCCAGGACTACAAATGAGATCCTGTCTCAAAAATAAATATATAAATGTAAGTACAGCCTTGGTGATAAGGGTGCATGATCAATAACCTAAAATTTCCTCGACCTGTAGGAAGCTCTAAGGCAGAACACTTTGACTCCAGCATAGATGTGGTTAGAAAAACATAAAAAGGTCCTTAAACTTTGAACATTCCTATACAAAAGAAGGGGTTGGGAACTTAGGTACCGTAGTGGCAGGCTGAAGCAGGAAATCATAGCTCAAGGACAGCCTGTTAAGACTGTATCTCTACAGAGAAACAGAGAGAATGTGGGCAGGCTGTGTAAACTATGAATATGAAACTAAAATAAATGTATGGTTCCCGAATAATCCCAGGTTTCATTTCTGTGTTTTGAACTTGTATTTGAGAGTCTGAAACTAAAAACTCTACTATCGAGCTGGGTGTGGCAGTTTACTTGTAATACTGGTAACTTGGAGGTAAGCCAGGAGACTGCCACGACTTTAAAGCCAACCTAGGGTACAGAATGAGGTCCTGTCTCAAACACACACATGCCGTGTGCATGTGCACACTGCAGAGATAGCACACTGGGTTAAGAAGCACTGTCTACCCATGCTAGTAACTTAAGTTCTATCTCCACTAACATACATAGTAAACAACTGTCATTACATTTTTTTTTAAATGGCTAGAAGTGGTGGCGAGCCCCTTTAATACCAGAGGCAGGTTGACCTCTGAGTTTGAAGCTAGCTTTGCCTATACAGTGAGCTTCAGAGCCCAGCCCAAGTTACCCAGTGAGGCCCTATCTCTATATACAAACACACACACACACAAAAAAAAAAAAAAAAAAAAAAAGGAAGAAACAGATTTCTGAGTTCGAGGCCAGCTTGGTCTACAGAGTGAGTTCCAGGACAGCCAGGGCTACACAGAGAAACCCTGTCTTGAAAAACAAAAAACAAACAAACAAACAAAAAAGAAAGAAAGAAAAAGAATGGCAGGACTCGGGTTTTCAGGCTTGGTGCCAAGCACCTTTACTTACTGAGCCATCTCACTGGCCCATGTCTTCAGAGGACAGAACAAAGTGGACTCAAGTGATGGTTAGGGGTGCTTTCTGCTCTTCCATCCAGAGACCTGAATTTGGTTTCCAGCACTCTTGTTAGATGGTTCACACCACTGGGAACTCTAGCTCCAGAAGATCTGGTACCCTCTTCTGAACTCTGTAGGCATATACACACACTCATCTCACACACATAGACCTACATAAAAACATAAAGACAAATGTGAAAGAAAACATACACAAGAAAGCCCGTGTTTAAGTTACACCTGTTTCTAGTCCTCACATTCTAGGTTCTGTTTTTTTTCTGCCTTGTTTCACCCACACTTTAGTTAGCTTTAGGCCTCTGAAAAGGCCAAGTGCAGAGCTCTGACGACGCTTGGTATTATAAATCAGTGCTGATAAACTTTACTTGCCTGGCACGTGCCAGGCTCTGGAGTCAGTCCGCAGCAGTGAAGAAACAGGGATTACTCAGACTCTTTTATGACCTGGATTAGTGGTGCACACTTTTAATTCCAGGATTTTTGAGGCAGAGGCAGGTGCATCTCTTGAGAATTCTAGCACAGCAGGGCCACATAGAGGAACCTGTTTTGAAAGCCTTTTTTTTAAAAATCTCTTTTATGAAATATAACATTCTGAATTTAGAAATGTTTAAAAAGATATGAAAAGCAACAGTAAGCTAGCTTGTTTTTGTTGCTGTTGGGTTATTTTGGGGGGGGGGGGTTATTTATTTATTTATTTATTTGGTTTTTTTTTTCCGAGACAGGGTTTCTCTGTATAGCCCTGGCTGTCCTGGAACTCACTCTGTAGACCAGGCTGGCCTCGAACTCAGAAATCCACCTGCCTCTGCTTCCCAAGTGCTGGAATTAAAGGTGTGCGCCATCATTGCCCGGCATTGTTGTTGGTTTAAATTTCTTGTTTTGTTTTCAAGACAGGGTTTCTCTGTGTAACCCAGACTATTCTGGAACTCACTCTGTAGACCATGCTGGCTTTGAACTCATAGTGATTCACCTTCCTCTGCCTCTCAAGTGCTGGGATTAAAGGTATAAACCTCTACCGCCTGGCTTTAAATACAAATCTTTTTTTATTCTAACTTGTGTTTTGTTAGACTTTAAGTCATTGAAACTTTGTGGTTAGACCATTTTTGGTTTCAGACATTCTTTTAATGCTAAGTTGGGGAGTGTTCCTAGCCCTGTGTTCTTTTTAATTGTGTGATTGTCTTAGATGTATGCTTGCTTTCTTGACAAGGAAGTAGCAGGACTACAATCTTATCTTTACTTTCCCAGAGCTACACTGATTAATCCTTGCTAAGACCAATGATGTTTATTAATAACAAAGGTTTTTCCATTGGTTCTGGAGAATTTAACAGCATTAAGATGACTTTTTCAAATTTTTCATATTTGGCTATGTTTGTTCTTTGAGTCTATAAAGTACAGGTGTACTATAAGTAAAATGTATTAACTATGTCAGTAATAAGTATAAAAAAATGAGATTTTATTTTGGTTTGGTTTTGCTTTTGCTTTTGAAGTCTTAGAACCAGGTGTGGGGGGTCCATGCCTAATAGCCCTAGCACATGAGACACTGTGGCCGCTCAGCAGCCAGAGCATAGGTTGTTCTCACAGAGAGGCCCTAGGTCTGGCTGCTGGCACCCACATCAGGTAGCTCACAACCATCATCCCAGCACCACGAGATCTGATGCACTTTTATAGTCCCTGGGCACTGCATGTATGTGCTTCACAAACATACATACAGACAAAACACCCACACACATACAATAAAATTAAATAAATAAATCTTTTAGAAAACAACCCAGTCCTCAGGAGGCTGAGGTAGGAGGATCATGAGTTCAAAACTATATAGTTCGGCTTTGTCTCAAGACACTGGAGCAGTGAGAGCTGAGAGTGGGGCTCAGGTGGTGGAGGTGGAGCGTGCGCCCATCTAAGCTCTGTCTGTGCCTCCTGGTTGGTTATACCAACCAGGTATGACCGCTTGCACTCAGGAGGTAGAGGCCAGAGGATCAACATTCAAGGTCATTGTCAGCCACAGTTACTTGAGTTCATCTGTGCTATATGAAGCGCTGTTTCAGACAGACAGACAGACAGACAGACAGACAGACAGACCGGCCGACCAACCAAAGAGCTGGAGTGGTGGCTCCATGGCTAAGAGTGTTCTTGAGATCAAGTCCCAGTACCCACATAGTACTCAAAACTGCTATAACTCCAGCTTCAGGGGATCCAGTATCTTCTGATTCTTACCATCGCAACATACATATATGGTGAACATACATGGCACTCTTTTTTTTGGGGGGGGGGGTTTCAAGACAGGGTTTCTCTGTGTAGCCCTGGCTGTCCTGGAACTCACTCTGTAGACCAGGCTGGCCTCAAACTCAGAAATCCGCCTGCCTCTGCCTCCCAAGTGCTGGGATTACAGGCGTGAGCCACCACCACCTGGCTCATACATGGCACTCTTAAGCACACACACATTCACATAACTAAATAAATCTTAAAATTTAGATTTTTGTGCATGAGTGTTTTGCCTACATCTATGTAAGTGCATTATATGCTTGCCTTGCATCATGCCAGAAGTCAGCATTGCATTCCTGAACCAGAAGTTATAGACAGTTGTAAAACCTAGTATGTGTTCTGGAAATCAAACACCATCATCTGCAACACTCTATTTGTCAGTGTGTGAATGTATGAGTGTCATGCTGTACGTGTGAAGGTCAGAGGATAGCTTGAAGAAGTTGGCTCTCTCCTTTTCTTTTTTAAAGGTTTATATATTATATATGAGTACACTGTAGGTGTCTTCAGACACTCCAGAAAAGGGCGACAGATCTCGTTATTTGATATGATAAAATTGGCAAATTTTATTCATTTTAATTTATTCTTACTATTTCTTATGGCCTCTTAAAGTTTTTTATGATCAGTTAATGAGGAAGATAATCAGAATATTCTGTTACCCTAGATGATTTGGTGCTAGAGAGTGTGTGTGTGTGTGTGTGTGTACACGTTCTATGGGCTTACTATGTAGCCCAGGCTGGCTTCTAGCTTGCTGACTGATCTTCTTATCTCAACCCCCGAATGCTGAGATTATATGTGGCTTGTTTATTTTTATTGTTTTAAGTACTGACAGATATGAAGAGTTAGAAAATGTAGACTCTGCACATAGAGTTACAAACTCAAGAAGGTAGTATATTTCTATTAATTTATTGATGGCTATTTTTATTAAAATGTTGGTTTAGAAGTCTACTTGGTTTTAGTAAAGATTGTTTGGAACCTTTGACTTAAGTTCTTACATGACGAGAAAAACCCATGTTTCCATAGGTTCTGCACTTCCCTTACAGACTCCACCTCTGCCTCCCACTTTTCAGCCGGGAGCTCCTCCTGGGCCCCCTCCCCCTGGAGGCCAGCCTCCCAGCCGGGGCGCCATGCCCCAGAAAACACCTCCTCGGGCTGCGCTCCCGCCTTCAGTTAACTCAGCTGCCAGTCAAGAGGGTAAGTGGATGAAAGGCAAAGCCCTGCTCAGAATCTCAGTTCAGGGCAAAAAGTGAGTGCGGATGTGGTCTGGATCCCATGCCTTAGGATTAGGTTTCTAGAATACATTCCTGTTAAAAATACTTAGGATCGGGCAGTGGTGGCGCAAGCCTTTAATCCCAGCACTTGGGAGGCAGAGGCATGTGGATTTCTGAGTTCAAGGCCAACCTGGTCTACAGAGTAAGTTCCAGGATAGCCAGGGCTACACAGAGAAACCCTGTCTCGCGGGAGGGGGGGGGGAAGGGTAGGGGGGAAGGGTGGGAGAGTGGGAGGGGTGGGATTAGGATCCTTCTTCAATCGGTAAGGGAAAAAAGTTCCTTCCAAGACTCATGTTTCTTTTCCATAAAGTTACAGCTACATCTTAGTTATTTGAAAGATTTGTATATTTGGTGGCACACATGTACCTTTAATCCCAGCAATTAAGAGTCTGACTTAGAGGCTAGCATAAGGTGCATGATGATATCCCATCTCAAAAAGCAAAATTTAAAAGGCTTGCATTTTACTTTATTTTATTTGTTTTTGTTTGTTGTTTTGCAGTGCTGAGCAGCAAACCCAGGATCTTGTGCATGTTAGGCAAACACCCTACTATTGTGCTGCAGCCAGCCAGCCAGTCAGCAACTTCCTTTAAACACATACACACACCTTCCTTCTTTCATTCTGTGTTTGTGTAAGTGTATCCAAATGTATGTCTGCACCACATGCATTCTGCCCAGGTAGGCCAGAAGCCATTCAAGTTCTTTACAGCTGGAGTTATAGGCAGATTTGAGCCTCTAAGTGGGTGCTGGAAATTGAACCCAGGGGCTTGTGTGTGCTAAGCAATCTTTCAACCACTAAGCTATATTCCTAGCTCTTCTCCTGACAGCATTTACATTTTTATTTTCACATTTGAGCTTTTTAAAATTACTATTTAAGGTACATATTTATAGAGTAGAGTGTGATGGTTTGATAGATGTGTAATATGTAAAAATCATCATATAGTTAGGATACCTGCCATCAAACACTTGACATTTCTTTGCTTGGTGAACATTTATAAGCATCTCTTTTTTTTTTTTTTTTGGTTTTTACAGGGTTTCTCTGTGTGGTCCTGGCTGTCCTGGAACTCATTCTATAGACCAGGCTGTCCTCGAATTCAGAAATCCGCCTGCCTCTGCCTCCCAAGTGCTGGGATTACAGGCGTGCGCCACCATCCCCGGCCATAAGCATCTCTTCTACACCAGGCCTGGTGGTGCACGCCTATCAGCATGTGGTAGCTGAAGCAGGAGGATCTTAAATTTGAAGCCAGCTTGGGCTGTATAGTGAGAGCTTGTCTCAAAAATAAACAAAAGCCTTCAAGATACTCTAAAACATTGCAATTGTTTTTAACATAGTCACCTTTATATTTTGTAGAATTCTAGAAACTGTCCTAACACTAATTCTGTACTTGTTAACCAACTTCTCTGTTACCTCTGCTAACATCATCTGGTTACAGTTCTCTGCTTTCATTCTTTGAGATAGCTCTTTTAGTCTCTGTGTATGAATGAGAGTATACAAATATATACTAGTTCTCTTTCTGTGTCTGGCTTCTGTCATTTAACATAGTATTATCCTAACTGTTATGGCTAATACTTAACTGTGGAGATACTTCCCAGTTTCTTTATGTTTATTCATTGCTATTCATTTTAAGTTCATCTCATATCTTGGCTATTATATGGATTGTTCAGTAAGTGAGAATTCAGGCATCTCTTTGATATAGTAATTACAGTATTACTAATTTTTGTTTTTTGAAGCACTTGGGTATTTTTCTGTAATAGTGTACTGTTTCACATTCCCAGTAGCAGTGTGGAAGAAGAGTCCTGCTTCCCCAGGTCTTTGTCAGCATTTGCTTGTTTGGGAGTTTAGCTGTTTGTGCATATCTTTCTGTTCCTTTCTGATGGGTTCTCACATAGCCCTCACTAGCTAGCTTCACTGTGTAGCCAAGGATGGCCTCAAACTCTTCATCTTCCTGTCTCCACCTCCCAAGTGCTAGGACTGTAGATTATTCACTAGTCTTTTATTACATTTGTGTGTGTGTTGAATACAGCTTGTGGGCGCTGGTTCCTTCTGTTCAGATGTCTCCCAGTGGTGAACTCAGCTCATCAGTCAGGCTTGAACTGAACCATCAGACCCCTGGAAAGATTTACTTTCATTATTTCTATGTATGTGTCTATGTGTGGGTATGTGCACATGTGTGCAGTGCCCCCCCCCCACAAGAAAAAAGTACCAGATCCCTCCTCTGGAATTGGAGTCCTAGGCATTTATGGCAAAGTTCTGGGAACCCAATTCAGGTCCTCGAGAAGTACTCTTAGCCACTGAGCAGTCTCTCTAACTAGATTTGTCATGTTTGTATTAGTTTTGTTTTTGAGATGGGGTTTTACAATGTACTGGAACTCACTATGTAAACCAGGCTGGCCTCAAACTCAGAGTTCTGCCTGCTTCTGCCTTCCCAGTGTTTAGGATTAAAGGCGTATTCTAAAGGCATGTGCCACAGTACCTTGTAACATTTGACATTTTTGATAGGCAGAAATTTAAATTTTTTTCAAAGGTTATCTAAATTTTTAGATAGTAATTAATTTCTTGAAGAAACTATAGCATTCATTCTTATTTCAATCTTGTTGATGAATTTCCTTTTAGGTATTGCATCAAATGCCAATAATGGATCTATGATGGCTCATAGTACTTATGATGAAATTGAAGGAGGCGGCTTCTTGGGTGAGATGCTATGAGTGTTTCTCTTCTCTCATTATAGAAGTAATGTGTGTTGGTTGTAGGGAACTCAGAGAAGAAAGTTCAGGCTCTGAGCCTGTGAACACTGGCGACAGTTTCCCCTCCAGACGCTGAGCTTCTTCATCTTGGAGCTGGAGCTTTAGGTGCTGCTCCTTAACCTGTGGCACCATGTTAAATCCATGTCCCTAAGTGTAACTTAGGGTGTAGTCGAAAGTGAAAGTCAAAGTAGTGGCGCACGCCTGTAATCCCAGCACTTGGGAGGCAGAGGCAGGTGGATTTCTGAGTTCGATGCCAGCCTGGTCTACAGTGAGTTCTAGGACAGCCAGGGCTACACAGAGAAACCCTGTCTCAGGAAAAAAAAATGAAAAAAGAAAAAAAGAAAATTTAGTTTGAATATAAAATATATTATATAATATGGAAGTGAATTAACCATGCTAAACTTGTCTATATGTTTATGGCTGTAGTCTACATTAATTGAATTGAGATCATGCTCTTGTTACTAATGATTGTTTCTCTTTAAGTTGATAAATGAAACAATAATTCAAAAACTGAAGTTATAATTTTCATAATCTAATGGATCTTTACTGTGATTTTAAGTATCTGGAACATAAGCTAGAATTTAAAAGTTCCCTTGTTTCTAGCAACACCACAGCTTGTTAATCAGAACTCTAAAACAAGCCGAAGTGTGGGCTATGCCTACCCCTCCCTGCCGCCGGGCTACCAGAACAATGCTCCACCTGTGGCCGGAATGTCACCTCCCTCCCTCGGTTACCCAAGCGGCCCCCAGGCCTTTAATCAGGTAAACTTTTTTTTTAAGTATATTTTTTTACCTTTTCACTCAAAATATAAACATGAAGAAACTTTTAAAAGATATTTTGAATATTTTATAATCATTTAGAATAACAATATTTCATAATACTTCTGTATTGCATATTTCTCTAGACCTTAGCTGAGCCCTACAGACATACAAAAGTTACTCACTTTAAAACTGTCTGCAGACTCCCTTAGGTGCTAATCATTTAACTGCAAGCATGAGTGGTTTAAATCTACATCCAGAGGGTCTAAGAGCTGTCAATCTTCTTCAAGAAAGGAACATGCTTCCTTCGACACCATTGCAGCCTCCAGTCCCAAATTTGCTTGAAGACATCCAGAAACTCAACTGTAACCCAGAGTAAGGCTTCAAATACTGTTTTTGATAAGCATGGCAGTATCCATGTTCATAGGTTGTCTGGTGTGCTTTTTTTAGGTGTTTGAATCAGCGGTCCAGGTAGTCTGTTTAACATAGGACTCTGTTATTGCTTACCTGAAATTTGCATGCTCTAAAATAAGAAATGGAGTTGGCTGTCTCTTACAGAGTGCAAGCATCCTGCTTCCTCAGTCTGCCCACTTTCTGAATTGCCCTGTGATTTTAGCATGCTTTCCCTAACACTTTGCATTTCCTTACTGTTCTCTGAAGCTTTCTCCCAGCCACACGACTCCTATTCACCCTGTGTGACCTCTAAGCCAACTAACATGGCAGCTTATACAAGTTGCAGCTTGCCTGGCTTGGTGTTCTCTTTTAACTGGAACTTAAAAAGAAAAGGGGGAGGGAGAAGACAGTGGGTTTATGTCCCTTGAATTGCTTGTTGCTTTTATTAGCTTGAATAAGACTTTTATATCTATATTCCAAACAACATGGTTTAGGTTTGTTTGTTTGTTTGTTTTGAGACAGGGTTCTGTGTTTAGCCTCTCTGTCCTGAAACTCTGTAGACAAGACTGGCCTCGAACTCACAAAGATCTGACTGCCTCTGCCTCCCAAGTGCTGTATTAAAGACATGTACCACCAACACCCAGCTTGGCTTCAAACTTTATTCCCTTTAACTTAGTCTCCCAGATCTGAAGACATTATACTCAACTCTTTATTCCATAAATAATTTAAATGTATGTTGTAAAGATCCAAAAATTATGCAATCTGTAATTTTGAAATAATTTTAAAAAGCTTTAGTAAGACTGCTCTTCACTAAACTTTGACCTGGTGCAGTGGTGTGCTACTGCAGTCCTAGCTGTTTGGTAGAGTTATAGGAGAATCACTTGACCCTAGAAGTTCAAGACCAGCCTAGGTAGCATATCAAAACCTATCTAAGAAATAATAAATACATTAAGTAATTAATTCATTTTAAAAGGTTTTTGTTTGAGAATTTGAATCATTACCTACTAATTTCAAGGTAAAATTAATTACTAGTCCAGACTGTTTTACCAGGATGAACCTATTCTTTTTGTTTGTTTTTTGAGGTTTCTCTGTGTAACGTCCCTGGAACTTAGATCCGCCTGCCTCTGTCTCCTGAGTGCTGGCATTAAAGGCATGCACCACCACTGCCCAGCCTATGGTTAGTTTCTAGAGACATAGTCTCCCCATGTTAGATGCTGGATTCCTAGTTATGTGTGGTCACACATGGCAATTTAAATATTTTAATACAAAAATTTAAAAGGTCTGTAATTCATTTGTAATTTGATCTAATAACCAGAGTATTAAGATAGGTACCTTTTATCTTTTTTCTTTTTCTTTTTGTCCTAAAATTATGAATGCAGCAGCAACCGACATGTCCTTTTTTTTTTCTCCCCCAACAGGTTGTTTCGATGCACACTGACTAATGTCCCTCAGACTCAGGCCTTACTGAACAAAGCCAAGCTCCCACTAGGGCTGCTGCTCCACCCTTTCAAGGACCTAGTGGTACGCTTCTTTTTTGTGTGTGTCTTGAAGCCCTCTTTGTAGACAAGGCTGGCCTGGAACTCACTGAGATCCAGCTGCCTCTGCCTACAGAGTCCTGGGATTAACAGGACTAAAGGTGTGTGCTACCACAGCCAGCCCAGTGGTATGTTTCTTCAGAGAGAATAGATGTGGAAATTATCTAAGTGGTGAAGTATCTTTGCAACAATGTAAGGATAAATATAAAGTCTGTTATATGACAGAGTTATTTTCTTTTTTAATTTCTGATTCAACCAACATTATTATTTTTATTTATTTATTTATTTGGTTTTTTGGATTTGTTTTTTTCGAGACAGGGTTTCTCTGTGTAGCCCTGGCTGTCCTAGAACTCACTCTGTAGACCAGGCTGGCCTCGAACTCAGAAATCCGCCTGCCTCTGCCTCCCAGAGTGCTGGGATTACAGGCGTGCGCCACCACTGCCCGGCCATTATTATTTTTATAACATTTGTTGAAAACAAGGTAAGCAAAGTATTATTGAGAAATCCAAGGGATGCTACATAGATGGACAGAACTAAAAAGATGGATCCAGGCTTAGTGATACACACTTGCGATTCCAACACTCAGGAGGAAATGAGGGTTTTGAGTATTTATTTTAGTTGTAAATTACCATTAAAATAGTTTCTCCTGGGCTGGAGAGCTGGATCAGTGGTTAAGAGCACTGACTGCTCTTCCAAAGATTCCTGAGTTCAGCCTGGCAGTGGTGGTGCACGCCTGTAATCCCAGCACTCTGGGAAGCAGAGGCAGGCGGATTTCTGAGTTCGAGGCCAGCCTGGTCTACAGAGTGAGTTCCAGGACAGCCAGGGCTATACAGAGAAACCCTGTCTTGAAAAAACCAAATCCAAAAACCAAAACAAAAAAGATTCCAAATCCCAGCAACCACATGGTGTCTCACAATCATCCGTAATAAAATCTCGCCTTCTGGTGTGTCTGAAGACAGCTACAGTGTACTTACATATAATAAATAAATAATATTTTTTAATATTCACTTATTTATTTTATACATATGAGTACACCACCATTGCTCTCTTCAGACACACCAGAAGACCGCACCAGACCCTATTATAGATGGTTTCGAGCCACCATGTGATTGCTGGGAATTAAACTCAGGACCTCTGGAAGAGCAGTTGGTGTTCTTAACCACTGACCCATCTCTCCAGCCCAAATGAATAAATCTTTAAAAAAAAAATCGTTTCTCCCAGCTTCCCAACTCTGCTACTCCTGGAGTGAAGTCAACTGCTCTAAGTTTATAAATAAAATAAAATAAATAAAATAGAAGTTGTTCCATAATCCAAAAAAAATGAAGATCACTTATGTCCTAATTGACCAGGACGTAAATATGATCACATGCTGAATATCAGTGTGTGGGTTTTATTGTTGGATAGGTTGATTTCAGTTGTGATAGTGGAGATTATAATGAGGGTCTCATGCATACTAGACCAGTACTGCACACCTGAGTTAGACTACCCAACTCCTTTATTGACCTTATTTGTTTGCTTGAAGATGCTGTTGTGCCCTGTAGTAGCCCTGAGTGGCCTGCTGCTTGTTATGTAGCTCAGACTGGCCTTGAACTGTTAAGAATCCTCTTGCTGGGGCTGGAGAGATGGCTCAGCGGTTAAGAGTCCTGACTGCTCTTCTGAAGGTCCTGAGTTCAAATCCCAGCAACCACTTCGTGGCTCACAACCATCTGTAATGGGATCCAATGCCCTCTTCTGGTGTGTCTGAAGACAGCTATATTGTATTCATATAAATAAAATAAATCTTAGCAGCCGGGCGGTGGTGACGCACGCCTGTAATCCCAGCTCTCTGGGAGGGCAGAGGCAGGCGGATTTCTGAGTTCGAGGCCAGCCTGGTCTACAGAGTGAGTTCCAGGACAGCCAGGGCTACACAGAGAAACCCTGTCTCGAGAAAAACCAAATCCAAAAAACCAAAAAACATTAAAAAAAAAAAAAAAAATCTTAAAAAAAAAAATCTTTAGGGCTGGAGAGATGGCTCAGTGATTAAGAGCACTGACTGTTCTTCCAGAGGTCCTGAGTTCAAATCCCAGCAACCACATGTTGGCTCACAACCATTAGTAAAGAGATCTGACACCCTCTTCTGGTGTGTCTGAAGACAGCTACAGTGTACTTACATATAATAATAAATAAATAAATATTATATATATATATATATATATAAATCTTTAATTGTAGTTCCTGGAGGTCAGACACCTTCTTCTGATCTCCACAGGGACAAGGCACTCATAAAGTGCACATGCATACATGTAGGCCAAAAATAAGTAAATCTAAACTAAATGTTTAAAAAAAAAAAAAAGAATCCTCTTGCCTCAGCCTTTAAAGTGCTAGAGTTACAGGTATGGGCAACAGTGCTCAGCTTCCCTTATTGAAGTATTTTAAGATTAAGACTGAAAATTTCTATTTTTTATTTTTCCATTGTCTGTGTGTAGAATGTAGCTGTATGAGTTCAAATGCATGTAGATGGAGATAAGAACAGCTTTTGAGAGTCAGTTCTCACCTCCCAGCCTTACTGAGACAGGGTTGCTCTTGCTTCTGCTGTGCTGTGAACTCTGGGCTAGCTGGCCTAAGAATTTCTGGGTGATTCTCCTGTGTCTCCCTCCTACCCCGCTATAGGATTGGTGGGGTTACAGGTGCTTGCCTCACCATCCAGTTTTTGACATGGGCTCTGAGAATCAAATGCAGGCTGTCAGGCTTCTACTGCAAAGTGCTTGTAGATCCCTGACCCAGAACTCTTAATAGAGATGAAAACCCTTAAAGACTTTTTGGTTTTTTTGAGACAGGGTTTCTCTGTGTAGCCCTGGCTGTCCTGGAATTCACTCTGTAGACCAGGCTGGCCTCGAACTCAGAAATCTGCCTGCTTCTGCCTCCCAAGTGCTGGGATTACAGGCATGCATCACCACTGCCAGGCTAAAGACTTTTTTAAAAATGCATTCTTGAGATAGGATTTCTCTGTGTAGCCCTGGCTGTCCTGGAATTCACATTGGATACCAGGCTGGTCTGGAACTCAAAGAAAGTTCTGCCTCCTCCAAAGTACTGCGATTAAAGGCATAATAGGCCACCACCACACAGTTAATTAAGTAGACCTCTTAATATAAAATTAAAAATCTGTAACAGTTTCATTTTTCATTGTTTTAGAATGTACTTTCTTTCCTGGGAGCTGAGACAGAAGGATTATGTGAGTTCAGGAGTTTGAAACTAGCCTAGGTAACATGGTGAGACCTCTCTAGTCAAAAGAGAATACTTCCTTCTCCATCTGCCCTGAAAACACATTGTATCATGTGTACTGTGCACTGCCTTGGTTCTGCAGTGAGAATTTTTAATGGAAAGAGGAGCAGTTTTCTAATAGATACATTTCCTTGTGGATTCTACCCACATGTGGTGGTGTGAGATTAGTTCTTGCTTTGTAGCCCAGACTTGCCTCAGACTTGCTGCTGCCCTCCTGAGTTTCCTCTAGCACAGAGGCCCTAAGTGTGAGCATCAGTGCCCACACTTTCTGTACTAGCTTTCACTCCAAAGTTAAAGTCTCACTAGTCATTTCCAGATGGACTAACACCTTAGTTCTATATTTTTTTCAGCAATTACCTGTGGTCACCTCCAGTACGATTGTGAGATGCCGTTCATGCCGGACTTACATCAACCCTTTCGTCAACTTTCTTGATCAGAGAAGGTGGAAATGTAATTTATGTTATCGAGTCAATGATGGTAAGATTTTTTGAAAATTTTCTTAGCTTGAAATAAAAAAAATTTTTTTGTTTGGATGACAAACATAATTTGCTTTGTTTGGGTAACACATACCTTTAATCCCAGTACTCAGAAGGCAGAGGCAGGCGGATCTCTGAGTTCAAGGCTAGCTGGTCTACAGAGTGAGTTCCAGGACAGCCAGGACTACACAGATAAACTGTCTTGGAAAAAACCAAGGGGAAAAAAAATAAGCCCATATTTGTATTGTGTGTACATGTGTAGGTATGAGTCTCTGGTGGATGCAGGCCCTGGAGGCCAGAGGCATCTGCTTCCTCTGCAACTGGAGTCACGGGTGGCTGTGAGCTGCCTGTTATGGGTGAGGGGAAGTGCACTGGGGTCATCTGCAAGAGCAGTGCACACACCTAACAGGTGCGCTGTCTCCTGGCTCCTTAAAACATTTCCTGATTTTTATTTGCCATGTAGAGAAACCAGATAATAAAAATATGAAATGACAAGAGAATCAGGCATGGTGGTTCACCATTTTAATTTCTGAACTCCTAAGGCAGAGGCCTGTAGATCTCTGAGTGGGAGACTGGTCTGATCTACAGAGAGACCCTATCTTAATAGACATAGAAGTAGGACATGATCCTGTAATCGTAGCCATTAACAAGTCTGATAGGAATGATGAAAGTCTAGCTCAAAGAAAAACAGTCCTTTTATTAACTTGGTGTACAGATAATCAGTTCCTTAGTTCGATAGCTAACACTTTTTTTACACCTTTATACTTAGAAATACGTATATGCTGTGGGGCAGAAATGGGATAATTATCATTTTGAGACTATATTTTACATTTATTACATTGAGCATATAAATGGAATAGTTCACAGAATGGTTTAAGATTTTTGTTTTATTTTGAGCTAGTCTCAAATCACTGTGTAGTTAAGGATGCCCTGAACTTCTGAAACCTCTTTCCTCTACCTACCAGGTGCTGGCGTTATAGGTATATGCTGCTGATCCTAGTTTATGATATGCTGGAGATTGAGCCCAGGACTTCCTCTGTGTTAGCCCAGCACTCTGCCGGCTCAACTCTCTCTGGCCAGAAATACTTTATTTTGAAATTATTTTGTGTGACTTCCACCACCACCACCCCCAGGACAAAAGAAAATAAACCCATAGAATACCGGCTGCTTTTTGCCCTCACTGCTGTTGGACAGAGTATGGCAGTCCTCCGTCAGTTGAATGCCCTGTGATCAGTAACCGAAGAGGTGCATTCTCAGTAACTACTGTATAATTTATATTTGAAGATATCATGTAACCAACAGCATTCTGTTTGAATTCTTAGCACTTGAGAGGCAGAGACAGAAGGTCGTCCTGAGTATTATACAGAGAATTCAAGGTCAACCTGGGTTGCCTCCATAAGACCTTGACTCAAAAAGACAGAAGGGAAAATTTTAAATGTCTTTCTGAAAGAAATTTCATTAAGAGTTGGTGTCACATGCCTGTAATCTGAGCCTTTGTGGAGGCCAAGGCCAGCCTGGGCTACAAAACAAGACCAAGTATATTTTTTACTTTATAAAAATTCAGTGAGAGACTGAGGCCAGGGGATCACCACCAAGCTAGATGCCAGACCAGGTTACATAGCAATAAATACCGGGCCAACCGGGAGCACAGTGGGAGTCCTTGTGATATAATTACCGGGAGCACAGTGGGAGTCCTTGTGATATAATTAGTGTTAAGTTCACCTTTAAAATCTGAAGTGTAGCCAGGCGGTGGTGGTGCATGCCTGTAATCCCAGCACTCTGGGAGGCAGAGGCAGGCGGATTTCTGAGTTTGAGGCCAGCCTGGTCTACAGAATGAGTTCCAGGACAGTCAGAGCTATACAGAGAAACCCTGTCTGGAAAAAAAAAACCAAATCCAAAAAACCAAAAAAAAAAAAAAAAAAGTGGAGTAATGAAGGACTGAAGCAGTGGTAAAGGCTGTAGCCTGCTGTGTATGCTGCTGAGCTGCTTAGTAAACTATAGTTTACCCTTTGAGTGCATAACGATTTTAGGTTGATTGTGCTTGTTGTGATTTGTTTGCTATTTTCTTCATCGTGTGTGTCTAGCTTGGTGGTGATGCCCTGGCCTGTCTCTCACGCGCTGAGATTACAGTCATGCACCACCTCATGAATTTGTGTGGTTGGGTTTTTTGAGTCCCCCAGCCTAAGGATTTTAATCTTTTTTATTTTTATTTATTTATTTTTTAAAGATTTATCTATTTTATGTATACGAGTACACTGTAGCTGTACAGATGGTTGTGAGCCATCATGTGGTTGCTGGGAATTGAACTCAGGACCTCTGCTTGCTCTGGCCCTACTTTCTCTGACCCCAAGATTTACTTATTATTATATCTAAGTACACTGTAGCCATCTTCATACACATCAGAAGAGGGTGTCAGATCTCATTACGAATGGTTGTGAGCTATCATGTGGTTGCTGGGATTTGAACTCAGGACCTTTGGAAGACCAGTCAGTGCTCTTAACCACTGAGCCATCTCTCCAGCCCAGTATTTTAATCTTTAAACAATTACTGGGAACCTAGGTTTAATGACAGGTAATTACTAACATACTCTGAGCATAGCGAATTTTAAGTAGAGGCAGGCGGTTGGTGCTGTATAAAAGCAATTGGTGCTGATTTAACTTGCTGATGCCTTACGGCTCTACCCGGGAGAGTCGCCTCACTCTAGGAGCAGCCTTCTGGGTCAAAGGTTAACGTCTATACAGTTGGGAGATTTCTGAAGAACAATGGGCATTTAATGACTCTTTAATCATCTTTTCAAGCTTATTTGTAAATGAGCCATAAGGATTTCGACAAGACGTTGGGTGCTGAGAAAGTCACAGTGATTGTGGTTGTCTGTGAAGCCTCTTACTGCCATCTGTCACAGGAGGAGTTTGAATAGTTTTGAAAAACTCAATTTGTTCCTTTATTTTTAACTTGGATTAAATTAATTACAACACTAAATTAATAAAAATGCAAGGTATTGAATTAATCCCTTTGTTAATAAATTGTTTGTGTTGCACAGTTCCTGAAGAATTCATGTACAACCCTTTAACCAGAGTTTATGGAGAACCTCACAGAAGACCTGAGGTCCAGAATGCTACCATTGAGTTTATGGCCCCTTCAGAGTACATGGTGAGCGCTCTTTTTCTTTCTTTCTAGAGCAGGGTGTGTTGGTTGTTTTGTTTGTTTTTGATGTACTATGTAGCTGTGGATGGTCTGGTATTTGCTTGTTAACTGAGGCTAGCTTCAAAGTTCCTATGATTCTGTTTTAGACTTCCAAGTAATGTGATTATAGTTACAAGCCATAGCCCCAGCCATTACACTGCACTTTAAGTAAAATAATATAATATCTTTTAACAAAGTTCTCTTTCTTAGCTGAGAAAGTATTTGTTCAAAAGTAGAAATGCTTGCTCTACAAGCCTGATGACCTGAGTCACCTCCCAGAGCCCACACAAAGCTGTGAGGGGAAAACCTGATACGACATTTTGACTTCCATACATGGGCTATGATGTGCATATACCTACACATAGACACATTATACGCACATGTCATGCACATACACGCATGTAGTTAGATTACAATATTCAGAGAGTAAAGGTGTGTGTGAAATTCTACTTTTGTATCTTGTCTATATCAAGAAATTTGTAATAATATTGGGATCATATTTGTATCTCAGTTAAATCAGACTTATGTGCTTTATAAATAATTCAGTATAATCTTAGCATTCAGGTGGTAGAGGCAGGAGGATTAGTTCAAGCCTGAATTACACTGGAGTTAGGCTAGTGTGGGCCATATTAAATCATTTTCAAAAAACAAACAGAAAATGGGCTGGAGATATATTTAGGGGTTAAGAGCTTTGGGGCTGGAAGGATGACTCAGCAGTTAAAGAGCACTAGCTGCTCTTCCAGAGGACACAGGTTCAATTCCCAGCATCCACAAGGCAGCTTACAACTCCTGTAACTCCATTTCATGGGGATCTGACATCCTTGCACATTCATACATGCAGGCAAAACACTAATGCACATAAAGTAAAAATAAAGAAGTCATTAACAAAGGGGCTAGGTGCCAGGCAGTGGGAGTGCACACCTTTGATCCCAGCACTTGGGAGGCAGAGGCAGAGGCAGAGGCAGGTGGATTTCTGAGTTCAAGGCCAGCCTGGTCTACAGAGTGAGTTCCAGGATAGCCATGGCTACACAGAGAAATCCTGTCTTAAAAAACCAAAAATAAACAAACAAACAAACAAACAAACCCAAAGGGGCTAGGGTTAAGAGCTCTGACTGATCTTGCAGAGGACCTAAGTTCAGTTCCCAGCACTTATGTGGCAGCTCACAATGTCCTGTAAATGTGGTTTCAGAGGATCTGAGGCTCTATTCTGTCTTTTATGTGTACTGCATGTAAGCAGTGCACGTATGTTCGTGCAGATACTCACATATACACAAAAAGTTAAAAAACCCAAAAAGCCGAGGTCTCTTGATACTCTTTACTGAGCCTTAATTGTATCTAAGCAAAAAGGAATATGGAAATGATGCTAACATGTAACACCAGCTTGACTTGTCTAATGAGCATAGTTCTCTATTTTTCTGTGTGTGTGAGTGTGAGTGTGTGTGTGTGCGCGCGCGCACGCATGTAAACCAAAGATCAGCCTCCTGAATCATGCTTCAGGTGCCATCCATCATGCTAGTTGCTTTTCGTTTGAATAAGGTCTCACTGTGTAGCTCTGACCTGTCGTGGAACACTTGATACCAAACTGATCTTGAACTCATAGAGATCCACCTGCTTCTGCCTCCTGAGAGAAGCTAGGATTTAAGGCATGCATCACTAAGCCAACCCACCTTGGTTTTTTGAGATAGGATCTCTTTTTAACCTCACACTCATTGATGAGGCTAGGCTCATGCTTAGAAAGCCCAAGGGTTGCTCCTTTCCCTGCTTCCTCGTCCTGATTACAGACTCATGCCGCCAGCCTAGATTCTTCGCATGGGTTCTGGGATTAAACTTGGATCTCATGCTTCTGTGGCAGCACTTCAGGAGAGCTGTCTCCCTGGTAGGGATGTATAGAGTAATCTTATTTTATAGCCTATATGTGAGATTTAGTCTATTTTACTATATAATTTATAAGGGTTCAGTCTTTCTTTTTTTTAATTGAGTCACTGAAGTTATTGGTAACAATTCTCTGCCAAATTAAAGAACCCAAGCATCTGCTGGGTGTGGTGTTATACAACTTTAATCCCAGCATTTAAGAGGTAAGGGCAGGTAGATCTCTTGAGTTGAAAGCTAGCCTGTTCTACATAATAACATAGGACAGCCAGGGATACATACAAACCCTGTCTTGAAAAACATTAAAGAAGAGGAGGAGGAGAAAAAGAAGAAATGTGTTCAGTAGACAAATCAAGCAAACATAAATGTATACATTATCAAACAATTATGAGGTAAACCAGTTGTATTAGTACTATTTGGATGAAGGCTGTATCATTGGTTGCTGCAGAGATGGCTCAGGAGTTAAAAACCCTGGTAGACATCCCGAGGACCTAGATTTGATTCTCAGCACCTCAGGAGAGGTGGCAACCATCTTGTAGCTCCACCTGCAGGGGCCCCAGCATCCCCTTCTGCCTTCCAGGCTGCCTGCACATGGCAGCAGCAAACTGCACACTGAGAGCATTGCCCACACTGCCGGAAGCCCTGTGACACGTGTGTGCCTTCCTGCCTGGAGAAGTCTCTTCTGAGCTATGCCAGACACTTCTCTTTCTTTAAATTTGAGATGGATAGTATCTTCAAATGAGCAGTTTGTTTTCTCAAACGTGTATAAGTATGTTCTAAAGGCCTGCTTAAACAGTTTACCTTAGGCCTTACGTAGCCCCCGTGTAGGTGTGAAGTGCATCTGTGCTCAGGGAAGTGGGTCCGTCTGCTGCCTCCATTTTAATAATATTTATGTAGTAGTTTTGTTGTATGTGACCCCCATCATGCGAATATAAATGTAATACTGCTGTATAGATTTAACTGAGCTCTTTTTCCTTCTAGTTACGACCACCGCAGCCTCCCGTGTACCTCTTTGTATTTGATGTATCTCACAACGCAATAGAAACTGGATACTTGAATTCAGTTTGCCAGAGTTTGTTAGACAATCTGGATCTGTAAGTGTCTTAACTCAGCTTAATTTGAAACAGCTAGTGTCTTCAAAATGAACAGTTAGGTTTGGGGAGTTTTGTTTGTTTGTTTTTGAGACAAGGTTTCTCTGTGTGGCCCTGGGTAACAGAGAACTTGATCAGTAGATGAGGCTGGCCTCAAACTCAGAGATCTACTTGCCTCTATCTCCCCAGTGCTGGGATTAAAGGCATGTGAAACCCAGTGGTTTTAAAGGTACTTACATAATTACGTTCTGAAGGACCACGTGGATGGGTTCGCTTAGGCCTTCCTCCCTGTGTACCGTGAAGAGGACTGTGAGCAGCTTTGGTGCCATCACCATCAACATGCCGCTGGGCTGCTCCACGGAATCCTCTTTCACTCCTTTCCTTGACTCTTTTCTTTCCTTCTTTCTTTTTTGTTTTTTTGAAACAGGGTTTCTCTGTGTAACAGCCCTGGCTGTTCTGGAACTCACTTTGTAGACTAGTAGACCAAACTGGCCTCGAACTTACTGAGATCCGCCTGCCTCTGTCTCCCTACTGCTGGGACTAAAAATATGCATCACCACACTCAGGACCACTTGATTATTCAAGCAAATTTTGGCCATCATGTCATTTTGCCTTTAAAGTGTAAGATAGCACTCTATAGTCAAGGCAGGCCTCGGTTAGTCTGGCCTTACACTTTCAGCAGTCAGTCTTCCTGCTTTGAGTGATTCCTGCTTCCTGATTGAGTGCTGGACTTATAGACATGAGCTCTGTGCCTAGCCATGGTATGATTTTTAACACCTGGTTCATTATTTTTTTATTCTTACTTGTCTCAACCAATTTGCATCATAGCCTCACTAGAGTAAAAGTTCAAATAGTATACATGTGTTCCATTTGGTTGTCATAGTTGTGTCTCTTAAAAGAGCTGTTTTAAATGTTCTATTCACAGGATATATATAACATATAAAAATTATATGTGTAACACAGGATAGGCCGGATTCCCCACAAGCTCAGGAACTCCCTCATATTGGCCAAGGGCACTCTTGCCCCGCCTGTGTGTTTATATCTCACAGTCTAAGCTATCTATGGGAACCAAGCATGGGAAAGGCTGGACGCTTGTTCCTCTCCGTGAAGAAAGTTTGTTCTGTATGTTGGGTCCTTTAAAAGATACTTTTGATCCTCTTTGTTCTTTTTGGGTTTTTTTTTTTATTTATTTTTTATTTTGGTTTTTTGGATTTGTTTTTTTCGAGACAGGGTTTCTCTGTGTAGCCCTGACTGTCCTGGAACTCTCTCTGTAGACCAGGCTGGCCTCGAACTCAGAAATCCACCTCGGTCTCCAAGAGTGCTGGGATTACAGGCATGCGCCACCACCGCCTGGCTGATCTTCTTTGTTCTTAAAGGCATTAAATAATAGAAAAGTTTATGTACTTGTTTTAAATAGAGGTAGTAGCTTAATTTATATTGCATGTAATTTTCTTTCTTTTTTTTTAATGAGTGTTTTGTCTGCTTGTATGTGTGTGTACCACATGTGTGCCTGGTGCCAGAGAAGGTCAGAAGAGAACATTCAGTCTCCTAGAACTGGAATTACAGACAGTTGTAAGCTGTCATGTGGGTGCTGGGAATCGAACTGGGTCCTCTGAAGAGCAGTCAGGGTTCTTAACCACTAATCTATCTCTCCAGCCCTACAATGCAGTTTAAAATGCCATATCACAATTTTTTTTTGAAGAATTCTTTTTCCTGTGATGTTGGACACTGAGCCCAGAGCCTTATACCTGTCTGCCAAGTTCTCTACCACTAAGCTAAATTCCCAGTCCCAAGCGTTCTCTATAAAATAACTTGAATTTGGGCCCAGTTTTTAAAACTTTTTTTTTTTTAAATCACATATACCAAAAAAATTTACACCTTTATTATAGAAGTAACTGATTTTAAAGTGCTGCAGTTTTGCTGCTTTTTGTTGGTTATTTGCTTGAGGGAGGGTGTTTTCACAGCAGGTAAACCTTGGCTGCTGTGAGCACCTGTGTATGCTGGGCTACTCTCTGTACTATTGCAGTGCATGCTTACAGTGACACCAAGCAGAGAGAGAGAGAGAGAGAGAGAGAGAGAGGCAGAGAGAGGGAGAGAGAGAGAGAGAGGCAGAGAGAGAGAGAGAGAGATTGAGAGATTGAGAGATTGTGAGTATGAGTGTGAGTATGTGTGAACAATGATTAAAACTTTTTTTGTGAATTTGTTTCTAGGCTTCCTGGCAACACTAGGACAAAAATCGGTTTCATAACATTTGATAGCACTATCCATTTCTACAGTCTTCAGGAAGGTCTCTCCCAGCCTCAGATGCTAATAGTTTCAGATATTGACGGTATGTGTTATATTCAAACTCACTCAACTGCCTGGAGAGTTGGCCCTTTCAGAAATGTTTCTTGAGGTGTTTGGTGTGTCAGGAATGTGTGATGTGACTCTAGTATAATGAAGAGAAAAAAAATTTTTTTTAGAGCTAAACCCACTGAATAGCCCAGGCTGGCCTTAAACTTGTGTGTACCACAGGGCCAGGCTGAAGAGAAGGCTGATGGGGTTATGGGAGTCTTTAAGTCCAGTATCATTTGATCAGGGACCAGAAGGGTTATAGAGGAGAAATGATTGCCGAGGAAGGAAACAAAATCAGCTTAATGTTAGAGCTTGTGGGAGATGTGGCTGTGTCTTTCCTTTTGAACTACCTGAGGGCTGTAGGTGTTGCTGTGTGGGAGAACTCCTGCCTGTGCCTCACAGACAGCAAAGGAACTTCATCACCGACATAGGATGAAAGAAAGCCGCTGAAGCTCAAAAACAGACCCTGGGAAACAGTCAGTGATTTATTACGTCAAGGCTATTCAGTGAGGGAAAACTGACGTAAAGAAGAGTCAACTTGTACTGTTTGAAGAAAATGAAGTAAACCAATTACAAGCACATGCTTGTAATCCCAGCTCTGGGAAGGAGACAGGAAATTCACTACAGCCTAAGGCCAACCTCATTACATTGTGAGTGCCAGGGCAGCAAGGGATAAATAGTGAGACCCTGTCTCATAAAAAACAGAAAGAAGTAAATTTAAGAGTTAAAAATATGCCAGGCAATGGTAACGAGCACCTTTAATTCCACCACCGGGGAGACAGAGGCAGGAGGATCTCTGATGACTTCCTACAAGTAACACACAAACACAGGCAAGGTAGAGGGGAAAGCAAAAACACATAATTGGTTGTTTTCCATGTTAAAAGCTTTCCCTGAGCTGGCAGGTTGACGTACTAGTTGAAGATGTTTGTCCTGCAACCCTCCTGACCTGAGCTTGACACCTGGAACCCGTACAGTAGATGGAGAAAACAGACTCCTATGAGCTGTCTTCTGAACTCCAGATGCATGCTGTGCCTCTCCCCATATTGCACACAAGCAAATATATAAATAACCTTTGCTGAAAGACTGGAGAGGTTCAGTAGTGAGTGCTTGTCCAACATTCAAGGATCCCCAACACCACGTAAAACCATGTGTGGTAACTATGCCAGTCAGTGGTGATACCTGTAATCCTAGCACTTAACTCTCAAAGGCAACCCAGCACTTAGAAGGTTAAGACAGCTGGATTACTGAGTTCAAGGCCAGCCCAGCTTGTTCTAGACAGCAAGTTCCAGACCAGCTGGGCCTACATAGTAAAGCCCTGTTTTTATTTGTTTGTTTGTTTTGTTTTTGTTTGGTTTTTTTTTTTTTTAAAGTCAGAAGAATCCAAGTGCAAGCTCATCCCTAGCTACACAGAAAGGTCAACAACAGTCTAGAATATATGTGACTCTGTCTCAAAAACAAAATGAACTTTTGATAGGTGTGGTCGCATAGACCTGTAATGCAAGCCTTTGGAAGGAACTGCAGAGATTTGAAGCCAGCCTGAAGTAGAGTAAAGCCCTGTCTTAAAAGGTTTTGTGGCTGGGATTTCACTAAGTAATAGAATGCTCCCTTCACACATGCAAGTCCCTGGGTTTAGTCCCTAGAACTGCAAAAGAAAAACAAAACACCAGTTTACCAGGGAATACTCTAGAGGAAAACTGCCCATAGTGTAGGAAAAAATACTTGTAATTATGTATCTGATAATGAATTTTTTAAAGGTGTATTCATTTTATTTATATGACTACACTGTAGCTGTCTTTAGACATACCAGAAGAGGACATTGGATTCCATTACAGATGGTTGTGGTTGCTAGGAATTGAATTCAGGTCCTCTGGGAGTGCTCTTAACCTCTGAGCCATCTCTCCAGCCCCTGATAATAAGTTGGTTTTTCTTTAAAATTTATTTATTTTATCCATGAATATGTGCCTCTTTGTCTGCTAATGTCAAAGACTGGGTCCCCTGAAACTGGAGTTACAGGTAGTTGTAACCTCCTGACATGAGTACTAGGATCTGAATTAGCATCTTCTTTGAAGAACAAATTTCTTAACCTACTGGGCTGTGACTCCAACCCTAAAAATGAATTTAATGTGGAGAATAAATTCAAAATATATTTTTCTTAGGAATTAAATTTCCTTTTCTTCAATGAAATCAAACTAGGAAGAGAACATGTGTGCATGAAGAATTATAAAGAATTTACATGTTCATTTTCTCATCTATGAAAATGTAAGGATTTTTATGAAGGTACTAAACATTAGTAAAACATTTTTGTTTTCAGACAAGATCTCATGCATACTAGGCTGGCCTTAAGCAGGAGTTTTTCTTTTTCTTTTAACAGTGATTTATAAGCTGGACACTGTAGTGTATACTTGTGGTCTCAGCACTAGAAGACAGAAAGATGATCCAGGCCAGTTTGGGCTACCTAGTCAGACCCTGTCTCAGAACCAAATGAGGGGCTAAGGAGATAGCTCTGTCAGAAAAGTGCCTGCCTTGGGAGCTGTGGGTCTGTTCCTGCCTATGGAATCCCAGGCTTGAAGGGCAAAGTCAGGTGGATCCCTGGACCTTGCTAGCCAGGCAGTCTAGCCTAATTGATTGGCTCCAGGCCAATGAAAGATCTTATTTCAAAGGAAGTAGGTGGTATTTCTGAAGATGCTACTCTAAACTGTCTTTTACCTCCCCACCCCCACTGCACTGGCATAGACAACATGTGGGTATTAAAAAATTAAACAAACAAACAATAGCAAAAAACACTACCAAACAAGTAAATGAAAGACTGGATATTCTGAGAGGCTCACCTGAAGTGATGGAGTGCCTTCTAGTTCACCCGCTTCTGTATACCATTAGTAGGGGCACTGCTGTGCAGTTTCCTTTAGAAAGAAGCATTGCCTGCACAACAAAAAACATTTGTCCCTTATAAGATTTGCCTTGGTCATGGTTTCTCTTCACAGCAATGGGAACCCTAACTAAGAGAAAAGTTGGTACCAGGAACTCAGGTATTTCTGTGATAGGCCTGACCATGCATTTGTTTACAGGAATGTATATTTTGGGATTTTGAAAAGTAGTGAACACTTTAAGTGGGGCTTAATGGGCCATCCTAGCAGGAACATGAAAGACATTAGTACTGATGGTGATTTGAAAAAGACCCTAATACAAAAAATATTAGTAAATTATTACTTCAGATAAAAAGAAAGCATTACTGTATGTTCCATCAAGTGCCTTCAGAGTTATGCCAGAAAGTAGTATTGGATCCCCTGGAACTGGAATTACAATAGTAGCGAGCCACATGGGTACTTGCAACTGAAGCTGGGGCCTCTAGAAGAACAGCTAATGGTCTTAACTGTTGACCCGGCTCTCCAACCCCACAGCTGTCTTTCTCATACTCAGAATGTGTCTTTGGCAAGGCGTAGTTACTATGCATCTTTCATCCTAGCACTTGGGAGGCAGAGGCAGGTAGATCTCTGTGAGTTTTAGGGCAGACTGGTCTACTTTAAGAGTTCCAGGGCTGTACAGTAAAATCCTGTCTAAAAAAATGAAGAGGAAAGAGAAATAAATAATAAAATGAATGCTTCTTTACTCTTTCAGATGTTTTTATACCTATGCCAGAGAACTTACTAGTAAACTTAAACGAAAGCAAAGAGGTAAGGCACGCCTTCCTACCTGCCAGGCTTACGGTTAACACTGAATGCATATTTCTGGAATGAACTTTTTTAAGTTTTGCTTTTCTTTGATTTTAGGCTGTGTAGCGCTTTATATCTACTCTTAGTTTACACTCATTAGACGGGCAGTTCTTGAGGTCAGCCTTGTACTGGTTGTTTTTACTCTAAGGCAGCAGGTTCTCTGGTGGAACTGAAATCGAGTCTCTTCCCTCGGGAAGAGCGCCTGGAGGGGCCTGTCACGCAGGCCAGGCTGTGTGGGAAGAGGGAGGGTTGCTGAAAGAACGCTGCTGGTCACTGCGGAAGCACATAGCCAGGCTGCTCTCAGTGCTTTTGCTTTTCTGATTCACAGAGTGTCATTGGGTCAGTTCAGAAGAAACTCTTATTACCTGCCTGGAAATTGCCATGACATAATACAGTGAGAGGTGAACAGAATGTGTCTGAAGGGGGGATGTGTCTACCCTGTACCTGCACATATGCCGTAGGGTAACATTTAACTAGCAAGTCTGCTCTCCACTGTTGTCTGGAGACTGTGCTGTAGCACAGAGTATTTTTCCCCATTAATTTTCTTATTTGTACAACCTAACTTAATAGGCAGTTGGTTTTGACTTTGTTTTTCTTTTGTAGTAACACCACTAGTTTGCATCGGTACTGGATATCTTAGATTTTGCAACAGGAAAGAGTTAAACTCACTTTGGAACTTAAAAGAATAAAGTTTGCAAAGGTGATAGAGAAAGCCATGTTTTGTGGCATTAAAGTAGATAATCTTCTAAATTGTGATGGGTCTTTTACATCCATTCTGGACTTACAGTCTTGCTGGACTATTGCATGTGCAGGAACTGTAAGGCCCCAGTTCTGATGTCTTGCTTGCCAATTTATAATGTTTATTTAAAATGGCTTTCTTGTCATTGACCAACTTCATTGTTTATTGTAGTGTCCATAGATTCACAGACCATCATCATGATCCATTGTCCTGTCTATTGTATTAAATAATGATATATTGTGAAAAAATTTCATTGTAACATTCTTGAGTCTTCTTGCTTATTTCACAAGCTTGTCCAAGATTTACTGAAAACGTTGCCACAAATGTTTACTAAGACGCTGGAGACCCAGAGTGCCTTGGGTCCTGCACTTCAGGCTGCATTTAAGCTGATGTCACCAACCGGTGGTCGAATGTCTGTCTTCCAAACACAACTCCCAACGCTTGGTGTAGGAGCCCTGAAACCACGAGAGGAACCCAACCAAAGGTCATCTGCTAAGGTTAGACCACCAAGAGGATGGCCTGGTCTGTGCCTGAGCTGTCCTTTTGACCAGAGCTTGTTTTCCATTTGTTTTATTTTTCAGCTGTGAGGAGGAGGGACTGTTGGTAATGAGTAAAGAGTTTCACTTCTGTTTCTACATAACTATCCTATCATTTTCTACACCTGCCTCATATATCTGTGCTTTATTATCTTTAATATATTAGGCTGTTAGAAATCCAACCTGCTTTGATAAGAATGTCTGGAAGACCAAGAGAATTTACTAGGGGCAAAGTGGAACCAAAATGACCATTACAAATAGTCCCAGAACTTGGGAGGCAGAGGCAATTAGGTCTCTGTGAGTTTGGGACCAGCCTGGTCTACAGAGTGAATTATTCTAGGACAGCCAGGTATAGACAGAGAAACCCTGTTTCAAAAAACCAAATAAAAATAAAAAAGAAAGAAAATGGTCATAATTTGACAGTCTAACCACCTAACAGCCAGGGATTGCTTCGGAGCTCCTTTTGTGTAAGAGGGTTAGGAATTTGCATTTCCAAAAAAGATAAGAAACCATATAACTTAGTTCCCATGTCATTCCTGGCCAGACAGCTTAAGTCCTAACGCCCATTAGAGAGAGAGGCTGCCCTTGAGAAACTGATTCCTTCCATCCTGTCTCTCTGTAAATGAAGAGACTAACTGTGCACATGGGATCAGTAGCATCCTCATCAGATGGAGACGTTACTAGGCTAAACTGGAAATAATCCTTACCTTTGTCTTTTAATGTCATTATTATTACAAAGTTAATAATTACTATAAAATAATAATTACTGTAATAGAAGGTTTTCTTTCCTTTCTTTTTTTCTTATTTATTTCTTCTAAATAGTAAACAGAATAAACATAAGCCCTCAGCAAGTACTTTAACACTATGGTATTAACCTGACTATGGATTTATTTTTTTGATGAATTTAAAAATTTCTCTTTATATTCTACAATTAATAGGAAATACACCTGACACCATCCACTGACTTCTATAAGAAATTGGCCTTGGACTGTTCTGGGCAGCAAGCGGCCGTGGACCTATTCCTTCTCAGTGGACAGTATTCCGACTTGGCTTCTCTAGGTATGTTCCTGCCCGCCCTTCCCTCCCTCCCTCCTGCCCTCCCTCCCTCTTGTTGTCATCGTTGTTGTGTTGTCCGAGACAAAGTCTCAGGTAGCCCATGCTGACCTTGAACTTCCTCTGGGTCCCAAGGCAGCCCTGCTCTCCTGATTCTCTTGCTCTTCCTCTCACATCATGGACTATGCTGTCACGCCCAGCAGTGACTTCTAGTTAATGCGTTGCTTGTTAGATTGGATTTTTATTGAATGAATATCAAAATGACATTATAATAGTGTTCTAAATAGAGAAACAAGTGAAAATAAGCTTTATTCTTTGGGGGAGTTAGTCTTCTTTTTTTTTTTTTAGATTTATTCATTTATTTTATGTATATGAGTACACTTTGCTGTCTTCAGACACAGCAGAAGAGGGCATTGGATCCCATTGCAGATGTTTGCGAGCCACCATATGGATGCTGGGAATTGAACTCAGGAGCTCTGGAAGAGCAATCAGTGCTCTTAACTGCTAAGCCCTCTCCAGCCTGGGAGAGTTAGTCTTATTCATCGCTGTCACTGTTGTTTCGGTTTTCTTTCTTGTTTTAAATTACTTTTTACATTAATTTATTTATATTTGTATATATGTGGACACATATGAAGGTCAGGAGACAACCCACGGGAGTTGACTCTCCTTCCGCCATGTGGGTCCAGGGATCAGACTCAGGCTGTCTGCCTTGGTGGAAGGCACCGCTACCCACTGAGTCATCATGCTAGCCCAGTTTTCTATTTATGATATGGGCTCTTAGTGTTACCTGAGTCTCTGCCTCAATAATCCTTCCAGCCCTCCACAGCACACCTTAACCTCTCAAGTAACTGAGACCATAATGCATGCACCACCATGTTTGCCACCTGCCAACCAGTCATTTTATCAGACACATTAATCTATTTTTTATCATAATTTTACAGTTTTTATTGATATTCACTTACAAAATGAAACTCTGTATGAGAAAAATGAAACTCAGATTTGCAATACTCTTAAGAACTTGCTTAATAAAAGGATAAAATATGTATAGTTTTATGTATATATTACTCTTTTATTTATATATATATTCATATATATTCATACAGTGCTAAATATTTATAAAATGTATAAAAAGCCACATGTGGAAAAGAAACTGTTTAACTTTGATAAAGTCTAATTTATTATAATTCCTGCTTTTTTTCTGATGAAATTTCAATGTAATTTTTAGTTCTCATTTTACACACAGATTTCATATTTATTTTTTTTCCTTGATATTTGCTTGATATTTGATATTTACATTTCAAATGGTATCCCCTTTCAGCATTACTCCTCTGAAACCCCCCCTATCCAATCCCCCCTCCCCCTGCTCACTACCCTTCTCCCCCAGTTTTCTGACTTGCATTTCCCCTATTCTGGGGAATTAAGCCTTTACAGGAACAATGTCCTCTCTTCTCATTGATGTCTGAATTGATCATCTTCTGCTACATATGTAGCTGGAGCCATGGGTCCCTCTATTTGTACTCTTTGGTTGGTGGTTTAGTCCCTGGGAGCTCTAGAGGTTCTGGTTGGTACATAATATTGTTCCTCCTGCAGGGCTGCACACCTCTTCAGCTCCTTGGGTCCTTTCTCTAGCTGCACCATTGGGGACCCTATACTTAGTCTATTGATTGTCTGTGAGCCATGGGTATTTTGATCCATATTCCAACAAGGATCAAAGTATCCACATTTTGGTTTTCCTTCTTGAGCTTCATGGGGTCTGTGAGTTGTATCTTGGGTGTTCCAAGCTTTTAGACTAATATCTACGTATCAGCGAATATATACCTTATGTGTTCTTTTATGATTGGGTTACCTCACTCAGGATGATATTTTCTAGCTCCATCCAGTTTGCTTAAGAATTTCATTAGCTGGGCAGTGGTGGCCCACGCCTTTAATCCCAGCACTTGGGAGGCAGAGGCAGGCGGATTTCTGAGTTTCGAGGCCAGCCTGAACTACAGAGTGAGTTCCAGGACAGCCAGGGCTACACAGAGAAGCCCTGTCTCAAAAAAACCAAAATAAATAAATAAAGAAAGAAAGAAAGAAAAATTAAAAATAAATAAAATTAAAAAAATAAAAATAGAGGAATTTCATGAATTCATTGTTTTTAATAACTGAGTAGTACTCCATCGTGTAAATATACCACATTTTCTGTATCCATTCCTCTGTTGAGGGGCATCTGGGTTCTTTCCAGCTTCTGGCTATTATAAATAAGGCTGCTATGAACATAGTGGAGCATGTGTTCTTATTACATGTTGGAGCATCTTCTAGGTATATTCCCAGGAGTGTTATAGCTGGGTCCTTAGGTAATGCTATGTCCAGTTTTCTGAGGAACCACCAAACTGATCTCCAGAGTGGTTTTACCAGCTTGCAATCCCACCAACAATGGAGGAGTGTTCTTCTTTCTCCACATCCTCTCCAGCATTTGCTGTTCCCTGAGTTTTTGATCTTGGCCATTCTGACTAGTGTGAGGTGGAATCTCAGAGTTGTTTTGACTTGCATTTCCCTGATGATTAAGGATGTTGAACATTTCGTTAGGTGTTTCTCAGCCATCCAGTATTCCTCAGTTGAGAATTCTTTGTTTAGCTCTGTACCCCATTTTTTAATAGGCTTATTTGGTTCTCTGGAGTCTAACTTCTTGAGTTCTTTGTATATATCGGATATTAGCCCTCTATCAGATGTAAGATTGGTAAAGATCTTTTCCCAATCTGTTGGTTGCCATTTGTCTTATTAACAGTGTCCTTTGCCTTACAGAAGCTTTGCAATTTTATGAGGTCCCATTTGTTAATTCTTGATCATAAGCTATTGGTGTTCTGTTCAGGAAGTTTTCCCCTGTGCCCATGTGCTCCAGGTTCTTCCCCAGTTTCTCTTCTATTAGATTCAGTGTATCTGGTTTTATGAGGAGGTCCTTGATCCACTTGGAATTGAGCTTTGTACAGGGAGATAACAATGGATCAATTCACATCCTTCTACATGTTGACTGCCAGTTGAACCAGCACCATTTGTTGAAAATGCTGTCTTTTTTCCACTGGATGATTTTAGCTCCTTTGTCAAAGTTCAAGTGACCATAGGTGTGAGGATTTATTTCTGGGTCTTCAATTCTATTCCATTGATCTACCTTCCTGTCACTGTAAAAAATACCATACAGTTTTTCTCACTATTGCTCTGTAGTATAGCTTGAGGTCAGGGATGCTGATTCCACCAGAAGTTCTTTTATTGTTGAGAATAGATTTTGCTATCCTGGGTTTTTTGTTATTCCAGATAAATTTGGAATTGCTCTTTCAAATTCTATGAAGAATTGTGTTGGAATTTTGATGGGGATTGCATTGAATCTGTAGATAGCTTTAGGCAAGATGGCCATTTTTACTATATAAACCATATTTTACTATATTAACTAATGCTTTTTGCATTTTCTTTTACTGTTGTGTCAATGCTGTCTGCATTATCTTCTGCATCTGGTATTCTCTCTTCTATCTCTTGTACTCGGTAGGTATTGTACTCATGTGTAGGGACCCAACATACATGTGAACCTAATTTAAGATAATAAAATTGGAAGGAAATGTATAATGTAGTCACTCATACACACACACACACACACACACACACACACACACACGACTAAAGGGATGGCTAACAGGAGTGTGTTCCCTTGCAGGCTGTATCTCCCGGTACTCTGCAGGCAGCGTGTATTACTATCCCTCATACCATCATCAGCACAATCCAGTACAGGTACAGAGACTACAGAAGGAGCTGCACAGGTACCTCACTCGGAAGATTGGATTTGAGGCTGTCATGAGGATCCGGTGCACCAAAGGTGGGAGCACTGCTTTTCCCTCATAGAGGGTACATGGCAAAAATATGTATCTTACCGGATTTACCCTGCAGAGATACATTGAGTTTTAGAATATGAGATTATGGGCTGGAGAGATGGCTCAGCAGTTAAGAGCAATGGCTGCTTGCTCTTCCAGAGATCCTGAGTTCAATTCCCAGCAACCACATGGTGGCTCGCAACCATCTGTAATGGGATTCTATGCCCTCTTCCTGTATGTCTGAAGATAAGCTACAGTATACTCATATAAATGAAGAAAATATATTTTTTAAAAAAAGAATGTGAAATTCTACACTATGCAATTAAAGGGAAAAAAATATTTAAACCAGGAAGTAGTAGGGCTAGAGCAGTGGCTCAGCAGTCCAGAGCACATACTGTTCTTGCAGATGATGTAAGTTATTTTCCCAGTGTCTACACTGTGGCTCTCAACTACCTGTAACTCCAGCTCCAGGGCAGCGGACGCTTCTGCCCTCTGTAGGTTCCTGTACTCATGTGTGCAAGCCCACACACAGGCATGCACTTGTACATAATTTAAAATAATAACAACCTTTAAAAATAGGGAATATTATGAAAGTATTTAAAACTACTAAACTGTGTACATTAAAATGGTACATTTTATGCTATATTAGTTATTTCAGCTTTTTTACAAAGGGACCAAATCTCCAAAGAAACGCATGGATGTGCCATACATGTGCACATGTGTGCATATGTGTGTTGTGTGTACTAAATATGGAACCAAAGTGCTGGTCCCAGAAAGACAGCTTAGCAAGTAAAGGATGTGCTGCCACGCCTGCTGACCTGAATTCAGACTCTGGGACCTACATGATAGAAGGAGAGAACCAGCTCCTGTCCACAGTCCTTTGACTTCCACATGCGTGTGCATTGTGTGCACAGGTGACTATATGTAACAAAGATAAGCATTTAAAGATGAAATAGAATGCTGGCATGTACTGCCAGTGTCCTCCAAAAAGACTTGTGAGAACGTTTGTCTTCTTTAAGGAGATGCCCTCAGCATCATGGGTGCAGTCTTCTCTAAGCCACTTCTGTCTGAGGAGGGAGTGGGATGAAGTGTCCATAGGAAGTACACAGCAGTCATGGTGACAATTTTATTCTAGGTCTCTCCATTCATACTTTCCATGGGAACTTCTTCGTCCGTTCTACAGACTTACTATCTCTTCCCAACGTAAACCCAGATGCTGGGTATGCAGTGCAGATGTCAGTAGAAGAAAGTCTTACTGACACTCAGCTGGTTTCTTTCCAGTCAGCACTCTTATATACATCAAGTAAAGGTGAGTTTTGTTTGCATTTATTTTTTATTTTCACAAAAAACATGATACCTACCCTTTGAGGTTTTTGTATGTTTGTTTATTATTGTTTTTTTCGAGACAGGGTTTCTCTATATAGCCCTGGCTGTCCTGAAACTCACTCTGTAGACCAGGCTGGCCTCAAACTCAGAAATCTGCCTACCTCCACCTCTCAAAGTGCTAGGATTAAAGGCGTGCACTACCACTGCCAGGCTCTCTTGAATTTTTTGATACAGAATTTCAGTGCTCTGCTCTGGCTGCCCTGGAACTAGCTGTATAGACTAGGCTAGCCTCAGACCATAGAGATTCATCTTTCTGTGCCTCCCAAGTCTGAGATTAAAGGCATATGCCACTACACCCAGCTGAGACCTAGCCCCTCAACAGATGTGTAAGTGTAGAGTCCATGACTAACTAAGCACCGAATAAGGAGTAAGCTGTATAGCATGCTGCTGCCTGTGGCGGATGGCACTCTCTCCTTGTAATTACTAGTTTCTATTGAGCCAACAGATTTGTCTTTATTTTCCTAAACCATTTTATTTTAAAAGAAATGGTTTTTTGGCTTCAGCAAGTGGATCTTTGTGAGTTTTTTCTTTTTCCTTTCCTTTTTTTCTTTCTTTTTTTTTTTTCCGTTTTTTGGTTTTTGTTTTGTTTTATTGTTGCTGCTACTGCTGCTTTTTGTTTGTTTGTTTGTTTGCTTGCTTGCTTGCTTGTTTGTTTTGTTTTTTCAGACAGGGTTTCTCTGTGTAGCCCTGGCTGTCCTAGAAATCACTTTGTAGACCAGGCTAGTTTCCAACTCACAGAGATCCACCTGTTTCTACCTCCTTCCAGGATGAAAGGTCACTACTGCCCAGCCCTTTCCCTCCCTTTCTTTTGAGACAAGATCACCATATATAGACACACTGTGCTGGCCTTGAGTTTCAGCTCCTACCTCAGATTCCTAACTGGCATTATAGGCATGTACCACCCACTACTTCCAGTAACAACAGATATTTACTTATGATCAGACATTCTGGTTAAAAAAATCTCTTTAGGCTGGAGAGATGGCTCTATGGTTAACAGTGCTTTCTACTCTTCCAGAGGACCCAAATTTTTATTCCCAGCCCCTGCGTGGGTCAGCTCACAACTGCCTATAGCTTTAAGAGATCTTAAACCCTCTGGCCTCTGTGGTCACCCCCACACATGTGGCATGCATACATATACACATACATAAATAAAAATAACTAAATCTTCAAAAATTCCATTTGGACTGGAGAGATGGCTCAGTGGACACCAAGTATTTGCTGCACAGAATCCGGATCCCCACTGCCTACAGAATTATGACCTCAGTGCTATATAGCAAAGACAGCAGATCCAGGGACTTGCTGGCTAACTAGGCTAGTAGAAATGATAAGTTTTTTTCTTTCCTTTCTTTTCCTACCTTTTCCTTTCCTTTCCTTTCCTTTCCTTTCCTTTCCTTTCTTTTCCTTTCTTTTCCTTTCCCTTTCTTCTTTCCTTCCTTCCTTCCTTCCTTTTCTTTCTTCCTTTCTTCCTTCCTTTCTTTCTTCCTTTCTTCCTTCCTTCTTTTCTTTTCTTTTCTTTTCCTTTCTTTCTTTTCTTTTCTTTTCCTTTCTTTCTTTCTTTCTTTCTTTCTTTCTTTCTCTCTCTCTCTCTCTCTCTCTCTCTCTCTCTCTGTCCCTCTCTTTCTTTCTTTCTTTCTTTCTTTCTTTCTTTCTTTCTTTCTTTTTTTCTTTCGTCCTGGATTAAATATTTAGTACCAAAAATAACAATACCAGTCTGACATTTCTGGCACTACTGTTATGGTCAATAAAGAAAAGGTGCCGTGATACTACAATGAGAGTCTTAATGAACAAGGTGGAAAGTAATAGAGGACATCTGTTATCAATCTCTGCCCTACACATGTGCATACATGGCATACATGCATGTATCACACACATGCAAGACACAAAAATCTTAGAGTATGGTGGCACATGCCTTTAATCCCAGCACTTGGAAAGCAGATCCCTGTGCTTTCAATGCCAGCCAGGGTTATACAGAGGAACCCCTATCTAAAATGAAAGAAAAATCCCTTTCTTATGCTGGGATGTAGGCTCTGTTGATGGGATATCTTCCCAGCATCCACAAAGCCCGGATCTATCACCAATGTGGCAAAATCAGGCATCGTGGTTCACACTTGTAAGACCAGAAAGCATTCTTGACTATATATCAAGTTTGAGGCCTGCCTGGGAAATATGAGACTCTGTCTAAAATACAGAATTGATTAGTGATGCTAAAGTTATAACTTGTAGTGGAACATGTGCTTAGCACATATGAGGCTGCCGTCCCAATGCTCAGCACTGAAAATAACAGCCGTGTTGTAGAAGATATTTAATCTCAATCCGGTGGTCTTCCCCACCTTAGATCATTCAGTTCCCAGATAAAAAGACACACAACTTTTATATTTATAAGCCTTTAATGCACTAGAGCTGGGCGGATATCTACCCTCTAAGCTGTTAGCTCTACTTCCCCACCAATAACCCCGAGTTATACCTTGCCATGCTCCATGTGGGCTGCTCTTAACTCCAGTGGGCCAGCCCTCGAGGCCTTGTCTTCATAACTCGCCCTCCCCACCTCCTCCTCCTGTGGTCCTGCCTCAGATCCAAGCCTGGCTACTGAAACTCCCCCTTGCTCTCTTCTGCCATGGGCCATCTCACCAGTCAGGGATAACTTGGAGGGGTAAAGTTACATAGCATCACTTGGGTGTACATGAGAATTTCCTCATCCCTGGGCACAACCAGAACTAGTATTTAGCATTACAATACATAGCAACAGAGCTTACCTCAACATTTCTCCTTTTTTGTCTAAATAAAAAGGTTCTCATACTAATAAACAACATACAGTAGGAACAATTATGAAAATTAAGTAAGAGTAACATTCAAAATTCCAGCTTGTTTGTATTCAGCTACTCAGGAGGAAGTGTTTATCATCGATCCTATCTTGGTGAGTTCTGAGTTCTGTCTTTAAATCAATTTTTATCCTAATTTGCATTGTTAAAAAAAAAACTTCTTAGACTTAAAACACTTATTTAAATGCTAAACGACTTAAGCTGGGTAGTGATGGCTTGAAAACAAAACAAAACAAAAATGTTAATGTAATGACTTAAGTTTAATTGTCTTCGACCCCATCAAAAACCTGAGAAGGAAGGAATATTACCTGAGTATACAGGAAGCACAAGAATGCAGCTTCCAAAACTGTAGAAATGACACACACCACTGAGCTGACTGCCTGCATAATCCCCAATACTCTTTTTGTTGTTGTTGTAGTTGATGTTGTTGTTTTTCAAGACAGGGTTTCTCTTTGTAGCCCTGGCTGTCCTAGATCAGGCTGGCCTTGAATTCAGAAATCCGCCTGCCTCTGCCTCTCAAGTTCTCGGATTAAAGGCATATGCCACCACTGCCCAGCTCCCAATGCTCTTAATTGAATCTTTAGCTTTGAAAATGCCAGTGTTGAATGCAAAAAGGCTACTAGACCATTAAGAGCAAGATTCCCACCTGTTTGTGAATGTGCATAGAAGCAAATGCTCAGAATCCATTTGTGGTGAGAAACAGTTACAAGAGATAAAGAAAAACAGAAAACCCGTGGTTGTCATTTCCTAAGTGTTGGCAACCAAACCCAGAGGCTTTCACATTGGTTTTTTATTCATAGATTACTGTTATGATTATCAAAGAAAAGGTGCTGAGATACTAATTTTACATTTATTTATTTATTTATTTATTTATTTATTTATTTATTTTGGTTTTTCAAGACAGGGTTTCTCTGTATAGCCCTGGCTGCCTTGGAACTCACTCTGTAGACCAGGCTGGCCTCCAACTCAGAAATCCGCCTGCCTCTGCCTCCCAAGTGCTAGGATTAAAGGTGTGCACCACCACTGCCCTGAGGAGATACTAATTTTAAAAACAATTCTTTTATTAAAAAATATAAGACAGGCATGGTGGCATACACCTTCAAACCTGCCACTTGGGAGGCAGGTAGATCCCTGTGAGTTTGAGCCAGCCTAGTCTATGTAATGAGTTCCAGGAAAGCTAGAGCTACATAGTGAGACACTGTCTCAAAAACAGGCAAACAAACAAACAAAAACCAATCAAATACATATATAACTGAGGGCTGGAGAGAGAGCTCAGTGTTTAAAGTACTTGCTGCTCCTGTATTCCTAATCCCCACACTGTGGCTCACAACCACCCATAACAACCATTTTTAAGATCCATTGCCTCCTTCTGAACCCTGAGTGCACCTGGCATGTACATGGTGCACTTGTATACATGCAGGTAAGATGTTCATACACAAAAAATAAATCAGTCTAAAAATATTTTCTAATCTATGTGTAACTGGTGCTGGAGAGGCAGCTCAGCACTTAAGGGGATCTGACTTTTCTTCCAGAGGCCCTGGGTTTGTTTCCCAGCTCTCACCGCTCTCACCGGCAGCTCACAGCCATCTGGGACTCTAGTTTCAGGGTATCCCGTCTCTCTGGCACCAAGCATAAACATGGTACAGAGACATACATGCAGGCAAAATACTCAAAATAAAAATAAATAAATCAGCCGGCAGTGGTGGCTCACGCCTTTAATCCCAGCACTTCGGAGGCAGAGGCAGGCGGATTTCTGAGTTTGAGGCCATCCTGGTCTACAGAGTGAGTTCCAGGACAGCCAGGGCTACACAGAGAAACCCTGTCTCGGAAAAAAAAAAAAAAAAACTAACTAAATAAATAAATAAACAAATAAATAAATCTATCTCTTTTCTAGGGCAGGGTAGGGTTTTGAAATAGGGTTTCTCTGTATAATAGTCCTGACTGTCCTGGACTCTGTAGACCAGGCTCACCTCGAGATCTGCCTATCTCTGCCTCCTGAATTTCAGAGTAAAGGCATGCATCACCATGCCTGGCCTAAAATCTTTTTTAAAGGCAGATTACTTAGGTCTAGACATTGTTGTGTGCTCTCTAATCTTAGCACTCGGGTAGCTGGGGAAGTAGGGCCATGAGTTCTGCTTGGCTATATCTTGATCCTGTTCAGGAGGGAGAGAGGAAAAGCTAGCACTTTATTAGCTGTCAACTACAGTTTCTCCTCTCTGTTTAATAATAATTTGAACAAAAAGAGTTTCATAGTTAAAATAAAAAAACCTGCCGGGCGGTGGTGGCACATGCCTGTAATCCCAGCACTCTGGGAGGCAGAGGCAGGCGGATTTCTGAGTTCGAGGACAGCCTGGTCTACAGAGTGAGTTCCAGGACAGCCAGGACTATACAGAGAAACCCTGTCTCGAAAAAAAACAAATCCAAAAAAAACCCAATTTAATTAATTAATTAACTAATTAATTAAAATCTGGCCAGGCGGTGGTGGTATAAACCTTTAACCCCAGCACTTGGAAGGCAGAGGCAGGAGGATTTCTGAGTTCAAAACCAGTCTGGCCTACAGAGTGAGTTCCAGGACAGCCAGGCTACACAGACAAACCATGTCTCGAAAAAAACCATAAATAAATGAATGAATGAATAAGTAACCTGAATTTTTTTTTCTGATACTTTCTTGGGTATTTTGCTTTCTATATGACCTTCTTGGTTCTAAGTTAAAAAGGAAATGGTTTTCAGGGCTGGCAGGGTGTTCAGTGGGTAAAGGTGCTGTCCCCGAGCCTGACCCCTGGAAGGCACTTGCTGAGAGAGCCAGCTTTGTACACATTATCCTCTGCTCTCTGGGCACAAATAGTAAATAAATAAGCAAAGTGATTGTCTGATAAATATTTTTTGAAGGAAAAAAAGTGACTTTAACGTAACCTCTTTTCAGAAATATCTGTTATGTTTCCCCCCCAAAGGTGAAAGAAGAATTCGTGTCCATACTTTATGTTTGCCGGTAGTTTCTACCCTGAATGAAGTCTTTCTTGGAGCTGATGTGCAAGCGATTTCAGGGTTACTGGCCAATATGGGTAAGAATTGTTACTGCTGTAGATACTTTCCACGCCATACCACCCAGCACATACACTTTACCTGAAGTTGTTATCTTAGAGGTTTTGACATTGGAGTGCTTTAGTCTGTTTCAACAAAAAGGTCCGCTGAGTTTATGTGGCTATTTTGCTTGAGCTTAATGGAGGCACAATCAATCATATATTATAGGGATTTCACCCTTTTCAGTTGTACAATTCTGTCATTTTTAATATGTTTACAGGGTTGTCCAGCCATCATCACAGTCTTGTTTTAGAACATTTTTATCATCCCAAAGAATTTCATATCCAATTAGTGCTCCCTCCTACCCTCCTGACCTTAGGCCACCATTAAGTGACTTCCTATGTTTGTCCACTTCGAATGTAAATAACCATCTTTTTTAAAATATCCAATATTTTCTTCTGAAAGTTGTTTTTAAAGATTATAAATAAAAAAAATTTTAAATTATTTAAATTTAAAAATTATTTCTGCCGGGCGATGGTGGCGCTCGCCTGTAATCCCAGCACCCTGGGAGGCAGAGGCAGGCGGATTTCTGAGTTCGAGGCCAGCCTGGTCTACAGAGTGAGTTCCAGGACAGCCAGGGCTACACAGAGAAACCCTGTCTCAGGGGAAAAAAAAAAATTATTTCTATTTTATGCTTCTGGGTGTTTTGCCTGTATGTATATCTGTGCATTTTTGTGTGCCTGGCACCTGAGGAGGACACGGCACCCCTGGAACTCCAGTGAAGGGTGGCTGTGAGCTGCTGTGGCCAAGGCCTTTGCAGAAGCAGCAAGTGCTGACTATGATGCCGCTTCCCCGACTTGTATATTCATACTTTCTCCATTTAGTAAATACAAAAGCAAGTTGCATATTAATGAGATCACTGTGCTTGTTTATTTTCACATAAAACTCATGGTTGAACTGCTTGATATATAAGTTGTAGGATATTTTCATCATTTCTTGGAGTTGATCTATTATATCTTTATTATCTTCTGAAAAAAAAAAAAAACTGCCTCTTATAAATACACAGCACAAAATAGCCAAGATATGTTTAGGGCCATTATTCTGTCCTGATCTCAAGATCATCTCATTTAACAATTTTTTTAATGAACAAAAATGTTCATTCATAACCTTGTTTAAGTCTTCTCTGAAAAAAATTCACTGGACCATTGGATGTCTAGGCCCCTGAGAGGCAGGAGCAGGGAGATCTCTGTGAATTTGATGCCAGACTGATCCAGGACAACCAGAGCTGTTATTCAGAGAAAGAAACCCTATCTCAAAAAAAAAAAACATTTTTTTTAATTGGGCCTGAAAGACAGCTTGACAGGTAAAGGTGTTATTTGCCAACAAGTTGACTACCTGAATTCAATTCCTGAAAACACATAATGGAAAGAGAACCACTTCCTGCAAGCTATCCTCGTGTGTGTGTGTGTGTGTGTGTGTGTGTGTGTGTGTGTGTGTGTGTGTGTGTGTGCGTGTGTGCGTGCGCGCATGCGCGCGCATGAATGATCTCTTCTGTTCTTTCTAAACGAATCACCAAGCCTGTATCCTGTTTCTCTTTTTGTCCTGCCCTCACCTCACTAGCTGTTGACAGGTCCGTGACTGCCAGCCTGAGTGACGCCCGAGATGCTCTGGTGAACGCTGTCATAGACTCTCTCTCAGCTTACCGCTCCTCAGTCCTGAGTGGCCAGCAGCCAGGCCTCATGGTTCCTTTCTCCTTGAGGCTTTTCCCACTTTTTGTGTTGGCTCTCCTAAAACAGGTAAGAAAACATAGACTAGTGCAATAAGAATGTTGAAAAGCTTTTTTATTGAACTCTTAAATGTTATATAGGTAGCTTTAGACCAGCTAAATATTCTGAGAATAGGAACCCTATCTCTTACAGGAGCAATGAAGGGATTTATAGCCATAGAAATTTATGAATAACTAATTTAATGTAAGTGCCTCACTCACCAACAATTCAGTGATGTGACCACAAATCCAAATGATAACCAAAGAAAGAACTGAAAATCGTATTGTTGGTCTAAGAAGCCATGCGTGTGCCTCATGTTCTCATTCACACTGGAAGCTTAAGAATGAACACACAGACTCGGGGCAGAGTGATGGCTGCTAGAGGCCGGGAGTGAGAGGGACGGAGAGGCACTGCTCGGGACAGAAGGACCGGTCAGACAAAGCGAATCCTACGTGTGCAGTGAGTGAGTGTGGGGAGTGCTGTGTGATGCCACAGCATGCTCATGGGCTCACAGATGCCTCTTCCTGTGAGGCATCGTGCAGCCCCGTTGAACCTCTGTACTCAAGTCAGAAATGACCTAAAGATTTAAGTCTAACATTTAACAATCCAGATCTTCTCTTGAAAGCCTTTTCAACGGCGTGCCTTCCTTGATCTCTCTCTCTCTCTCTCTCTCTCTCTCTCTCTCTCTCTCTCTCACACACACACACACACACTCTCTCTCTCTCTCTCTCTCTCTCACACACACACACACACACACACACACACACACACGCGCGCGCGAGCTGGTAGACATGCAGTAGCACTGTCCCCTCCCCTCACACAGCACTGCGACACCGTTGTTCCTCTTCCATCCTACATTTTTTCTTTCAGTTATCACTGACCACAGTTTGCTGATTTATTATTTTTCCTTTTTTTGTTGTTGAGGCAAGGTCTTAATGTGTAGTCCTCAATGTCTTTGAACTTACTTTGTAGACCAGGCTGGCCTTGAACTCACAGAGGTCCACCTGCCTCTGCATCTTGAGTGTATTTTTACAACCACCTTTATTTCTCCTTTTTTAGGAAGTAAACCACGAACCCAAAGATTTTTGTCTTTTTTATTCATTATTTAATCACAGCACCTAGGATGTAATAACAGTAAATGAAAAAAAAATGTAAGTGACTTATTTCACTTATATAAAATACAGTGATTATTTGTTTTATACTTTGTTTTAGATTTATTTTAATTTATATGTCTGGGTGTTTTGCTCCAAAGTGTGCCTGGTGCTTGTGGAGGCCAGAAGACATAAGATGTTCTGGGACTGGAGATATGGATGGTTGTGAGCCACTGTGTAGGTTTTGGGAGCTAAAGCTGGGTCCTCTGCAAGACCAACCAGTGCTCTTGACCACTGAGCCATCTCTCCAGGCCCTATTTATTTAATACTTACAGATGAAATAATTCACTAAAATTTTTCTTGTGATATGCCAAAAAGCCTCTGTGTGATAAACTAGGCCACCAGCTTTCAACATGCTGAGTGCTTGCAGTGTGCTGCATGCTAAAGGAGGTTCGGGAGAGATATCACTGGACAACATCGCCAGACTTTTCCCACAGAACTCATATTCTCGGACCCTGATGAACAGGCAGCCTCACCAGTGCAGTGTCCTGGGCATAAAAGTTGGTCTGGGTTCTTAGGCACAGTCACCATAGAGGAACACCAGAGACTCACAGTGAATGACACTGACAGCCGAGGCTCTTGTCTGTGTTTTATCTGATGCTCTGTTGTTATTAAACATCTTGCTTCCTGCAAATGTCTCAGTTCACCTGAACTTGCCTGGAGAAGGCGTTCTGATCACATCAGTCAGTCTGTGACTGTTCATTGTTCTCTGTCTCTTCTATTCCTCTCCACCAACTGAGACACTCTAAGCCTCACCTCAGAACTTTGCTAGCCTGCGTACAGCTGTTACAGCAGTAAAATCTGGCCCAGCCTCCACTCTGCTGTGCCGCTGTCCTCGTGTGTGGTACCACCCTGCTTCGTGTAAGATCTGCTGCATTGTCTGAGTTTTAATTTCTCTAGTTGTGGAAGAAACAATTACCATCCAGCAGGCATGGCACACTTGCAGGGTCTTTTTGGTATGTCATGTTTATCTTTGTCTTGTCGCCAGTGTCCCATCCTTCCCTCGCTTCGCAGCTGTGTCACTGTAGTTAGGCCTAGCCTAGCAGTGAGAAACAGACACCGCGGAGATCGTGTGGCTTTGCCATGGTCAGGCATTGACTAGTTAAGACTTCCAGATGAGGCTACAGAGTAATGACTTCTTCAAAGATATTCTTAAGGGATAATTTATGACAAATTTGCTAATTCTGTCTAAGATAATCTATATTCTGTCTAAAGAAAATTTTAGCAATTGACATTTTCAAAATTGTGTCTTTTTCTAATGTTGGGGGGATATTGTTTTATTATAGAAATCTTTCCAGACTGGGACAAGTGTACGTCTAGATGAACGAATTTTTGCCATGTGTCAAGTGAAAAACCAGCCGTTGGTTCACCTCATGCTCACAACACACCCCAGTTTGTATAGAGTTGACAACCTCTCAGATGAGGTAAGACCAACTCGCTGTTCTGTGGCTTTGCTGAAAAATGTTAAGCCTAATTATATTCAGTACAGAAATGAGTTTGTTACCTAATTCCTTGTTTGTTTTTTGTCTAGGTAAATGTACAGAAACTTTGATTTTTAGGGACGTTCCTACAAATATTAACTTTAAGTTTTCTAAGACAAACTCTTTTTCTAATTTGAGATTTAAAGATAAAGATATATTATACTAGGTATCTCAGAGAATCTATTGCGTGGTGGCGCATGCCTGTAATCCCAGCACTTGGGAGGCAGAGGCAGGTGGATTTCTGAGTTCAAGGCCGGCCTAGTCTACAGAATGAGTTCTAGGACAGCCAGGGCTACACAGAGAAACCCTGTCTCGAAAAACCAAAAAAAAAAAAAAAAAAAAAAAAAAAAAGGACACCATGACCAAAGTCACCTTGGAGAAAAGGGTTTCTTTCAGCTTCATAGTTCATTATCAAAGAAGTTAGGGCAGGACCTCAAGTGACAGACAGGCCAGGCAGGAGGCTGCTGTATACAGGCTTCCTATGGCTTGCTCAGCCAGGCTTCTTACACACGGCGAGACCACCAACCCACAGGGGCACTGCCCACGATAGGCTGTTCTCACGTCACTCACTAACTGAGGAAAATGCCCACTGGCCAGTCCAGTGGGGGCATTTTCTCAGTTAAGGTTGTCTCTTCTTAGATGACTCTACTTCGTGCCAAGTTGACGTAAGGTAGCCAGCACAGAAGGCTTTTACATACCCCAGCCAATCTTACTTAATGTTTAACTTTATAATTTACTGGACTAAATGACTTATGCCTGTAGTTCAAACAACTTTGGCTAAAGCAAGAGGATCACTTGAGCTTGTTAGTTTGAAATCAGCCTGGACATGTTGTCCCTGCCTTAGAAACAAAATTCAAAAACTCTAAGAATAAATACAAAATCACACTATATTTGTAAAATCCAAGAAAACAAAATTGCTGGAGTAGTGTGTACCCTTAATCCTAACACTTGGGAGGCAGAAGTAGGCAGATCTCTATAATAAGTTTATGCCAGTCTGGTCTTCATGGCAAGATCTAGGACATCCAGGGCTACATATATAGCTCAAAAAATAAAAAATAAAAAAAAGGAGGAGGAAAGAGAGAAATTTGGTTAATCCATTATTAGTTGTATTTCATTAATGTCACTTGTAATGTCATAATGTAATGTCACTATATCTTATATTTTTGAATTTATTTTTTAAAACCAAAGCCAAACTTGGTGACACAGATACTCCTAACACTTGAAAGGAGTTCAAGGCCAGCCCCAGCTATAAAGGGAGCTCCAGGCCTGCCTGGCTAATAGGAGACTCTCTTCTGTAAACCAAAAAGTAGGAACTCAGGATGGTGGCCCAGTTGGTGGGATGTTTGCTTAGCACACCTGGAGCCTGGTTGGGTTGATGCTTCACCCCAGCATTAGCCATGCATGGCAGCTCATACCTACATTCTCAACACTTGGGATACAGAGGCAGGGGGATCAGAAAAGAAATTCAGAGTTATCTTTAGCTACACAGGGATCTGGCAACCAGCCTATACCTTGTCTCAAAAAACTAAAGAAGGGAGTGGGCTGGAGAGCTGATTTGTTGGTAAAGTGCTTTGCCGCACGGGCACGAGGACTTGAGGTAGTCCCCAGATTATGACAGCATGGGTCTGTAGCCCCAGCACTGGGGAAGCAGAGGCAGGAGGATCCCAGGGACCTGCTGGCCAGCCAGCTAACTGAGTCACCAAGCTCCGGGTTCATTGAGAGCTTGTCTCAAAGAATGAAGTGGCAAGTGGCAGAAAGAATACCTACCATTAACTTCAGACTATACAAGTAAGAAATAAATATGATCAAAATTTAATTTCAGTTATTAGAGTCACAGTGGCTTTGTTTAATATACCCATTATTCCATGTTCATTATGCATAACTAACTTGCCTGTAAGATACAAACTCTTTAAGTCAATCCATTCAGTTGTATTTGCTGTTTGACTGTGGCTCTAGAGAGCTGACCTCGGTACCCCATGCCAGTAGTTTCAGCACTTGGAGGAGGCGGCAGGACAGTCGAGAGTTCAAGGTCATCTTCAGCTACATAAAGTTTGAGGCCAGCCTAGGCTATATCAGACCCCTTCTCTAAAAAATTACTGAGGCCGGGCAGTGGTGGCGCACGCCTATAATCCTAGCACTCTGGGAGGCAGAGGCAAGCGGATTTCTGAGTTCGAGGCCAGCCTGGTCTACAGAGTGAGTTCCAGGACAGCCAGGGCTACACAGAGAAACCCTGTCTCCAAAAAAACAGAGAAACCCTGTCTGGAAAAAACCAAATCCAAAAAACAAACAAAACAAAAAGAAGTACTGAGGCTAGGGGTTTGGCTCAAATGTTAAAATGTTTATTGTGGAAGCATGAGGACCAGATTTCAGAGCCCACATGAAAAACAAAGTAGGCATGGCAGCCGCCTGTAATTCTATCACTTGAAATTCAGAGGCAGCAGATCCCAGGGACAAACTGCCTAACTAGACTGTCTAGAATTGTTGAGCTCTGGGTTAAGCGAAAACTGCCTTGGTAAAATAAAAATTGTCCCAACATCAATTTTGAGCCTGTGCACAGGTACACATATGCATGCCAGTGCATGCTATATGTACTTGTGCAAATATATGTGTGTGTGTGTGTGTCTGTGTGTATGTGTGTATCATAACTGCATGTTAACCAATATCCGACCTGTATCTAAAACCCTCATTCTTTGCCTCCTTCAGGGAGCTCTCAACATCAATGACAGAACCATACCTCAGCCCCCCATTCTTCAGCTCTCGGTGGAGAAGCTGAGCAGAGATGGCGCGTTCCTCATGGATGCAGGCTCAGTGAGTGGATTCCGTAACGGCTGGCTCCAGCCGCCTTTCTTTCTACGTCAGCACTGGCCGGTCTCCGTGCTGGCTCCCAGTTCAGTGTTTACTAGTTCTCTACAGTCGCACTAAGCATGCCCATCCTATGACTTTTAAAACATAACCAGTGATAAAAGTGTCAGGCTCACTGTTTGGCTGCCTCTCAAAACAGTGTATTCCTGTGTGCAGGTACTGATGCTTTGGGTTGGAAGAAATTGTTCACAGAATTTTCTCAGCCAAGTTCTGGGAGTTCAGAACTATGCATCAATTCCACAGACAATGGTAAGTTTTTATTTTAGTGATTATAAATGATTTACAGTACATTTCAAATATGATAATATGATACAAACATGAACCCCATTTTCTTTCTTTTTCCTTCCTCTCCCCCCCGCCCCCCCAGACAGTGTTTCTCTGTATAGCCCTGGATGTCCTGGAACTCACTCTGTAGACCAGGCTGGCCTGGAACTCAGAAATCTGCCTACCTCTGCCTCCCAGAGTTCTGGGATTACAGGCGTGCACCACCACCGCCTGGCCAGCTTGTACTCTTAACTACTGAGCCACAAGCCACTTCTTCAGCCCAATGATAAATTTTTTTAAGAGTTAAAATAAAAATATTGTTGGGCTGGAGAGATGGTTCAGCAGTTAAGAGCACTGACTGCTCTTAATTTCCCAGCAACCACATGGTGGCTCACAACTACCTGTAATGGGATTTGATGCCCTCTTCCAGTGTGTTTGAGGACAGCTACAGTGTATTCGTGTGTGTGTGTGTGTGTGTGTGTGTGTGTGTGTGTGTGTGTGTGTGTGTGTAGTCTTTGAAAGAAAAAGCATTGAATTTAGTTAATGCCCAAAAAAGTCATATTGCTGTACATGACATTAGTATCTCTATGTGAGTGTCTGTCTGTCTGTCTCTTTGTCTCTGTTTCTGTTTCTCCCAGCAAGGATTATTGAAGCCAGAGCCTTGCACACACTAGACAAGCATCATTTGAGTGCTTTGTCTGCATGTACATCTATGTACCAGAAGAGGGCATCAGATCCCATTACAGATGGTTGTGAGCCACCATGTGGTTGCTGGGAAATTAACTCAGGTCCTCTGGAAAAGCAGCCAGTGCTCTTAACTGACGAGCTATCTTTCCCACCTACATGTGGATAATTTTAAACTATAAAGTTAAAATTGCCTTTTTTTTTTCAGTACCTACTGCTAGCTATTGTGCTTCCAGCTTTGGAATACATATTTATCACTTTATATACCCATAGGGCTCTGTGTTTTACTCCTGGCAATAATTAAAGGATTTAAGTATTTATTTTAAAATTCTGTTATATCTATTTCTTCATTGGAGTTTGGGGTGTACATATCAAGAGTCAAGTGTAGAAGTCAGAGGACAACTTTTGGGGATTCTTTCTACTAAGTGAGTCCCAGAGATCAAATTCAAGTCAGCAGGCTTTGTATCAAGCGCCTTTACCCACTGAGTCATCTCAGTCCTCACGATGTAGAAAGACCTCAGTGTCAGTTATAGAGGATATAAGCTTTCGGTCCTTGAGCAAAACTACTAGACTGGATGGATATATAGGCATTTTAAGTAGTGAAATAAGAAAGTGTCATATTAAAAAAATAAATAAAAATAAAAAAAGAAAGTGTCATATTTTTAATAACCACCTTGATGAGTTGGTTGACTCTAAATTTCATTATGAAGTGAAGAGCTGGAAGGTTTTCCTAGATCAATGCAGTACTAACTAGATCAAGACTATGATAACTAGATCAAGACTGTACTTATTAAATCAAGATTGTACTAACTAGATCAAGACTGTGCTAACTAGATCAAGACTATACTTACTAAATCAAGATTGTACTAACTAGATCAAGACTGTGCTAACTAGATCAAGACTGTACTTACTAAATTAAGGTTGTACTAACTACATCAAGACTACTAACTAGATCAAGACTGTACTAACTAGATCAAGACTGGGCTAATTAGGCCCAAGAGCCTGCCACCTGTTTTGTATTTAAGATCTTACTGGAACTTAAGGGTGGTAATGGCAAAGTGGAGTATTTGCAACAGAGACAAAATTACTTCCAAACCTAAAAAACTTACTCTGGTCCAACAAAATCAGCTAATTTTGAGTCATAAATCTAAAAGGTGCAGACTGCATGGTAGATGATAGAGCTAACTGGAGTTTTATTTAACAGACAGACCTTCCAGAACTTGATACACCAGAATCTGCCAGAATAATAGCTTTCATCTCATGGCTTAGAGAACAGAGGCCGTTTTTCCCAGTACTCTATGTAATCAGGTAAGTCAATATTTTTTTGTTTTGTGGGATTTTTTGTTTCATTTTGTTTCAAGACAAGATTTTTCTGTGTAATAGCCCTGGCTGTCCTGGAACTCACTTTATAGAATATGCTACCTCGAATTCACTGAGATGTGCCTGCATCTGCCTTCCAAGGGCTAGAATTAAAGGTTAAATCAGACTTCTGTTGGGTTTTGGTTTTTTTGTTTTTTGGTTTTTTGAGACATGGTTTCTCTATGTAGTCCTGGCTGTCCTGGAACTCACTCTGTAGACCAGGCTAGCCTCAAACTCAGAAATCCGCCTGCCTCTGCCTCCCAAATGCTGGGATTAAAGGCATGTGCCTCCACCTCCCGGCTAAGTCAGACTTTTAATCTGTCAGTGTCTGGTCTTAGAAGAACTAATTTTGAATCACAGTATGTATATGACTGAATTTGTAAGTAAACCTTTTAAAAGAACATAGAAGGGTCTGACAAAGTAGCTTAGTTGGTATAATTTTCTTTTTGAGACAAGATTTCTGTCTTGGAACTGGCCTTGAACTCACAGAGATCTGCCTGCTTCTGCCTCCAAGAGCTGCGATTAAAGGTGTGTGCCACCACTGCCCAACAGTTGGTAAAGCATATCCTAGGTTCAGTCCTCGGAATAATATAAAACGGTGCATGGTGACACATGCTTGTGATCCCAGCATCCAAAGGTGGAGGCAGGAGGATCAATTTAAGTTCATCCTGAGAATTCTGAGTTCAAAGCGACCCTGAGCTACAGGAGACACTGTCTCAAAAAAATAAAAAGATTTTATTTTATGGAGAAATAAAATACGCTTCTTTTCAATAAATAGTCATAAACTATGCATGATAACCAATTATTAGAATTGATAAATTTTGATAAGCTTGCTAATAAAAATGTCAGTAGTTTCTCCCCTAAATAGCAAACATTTACATCAGAGAAACCTCCAGACATAGTTTTGTTTTGTTTTTGTTTTTGTTTTTTATACTCATTGTGTGTATGTTTTGCCTACATGTATGTATATACACCATATCCATACCTGGTGCCCTCAGAAATCAGAAGAGGGCACTGAATCCCCTAGGAACTGGACTTAAGGGCAGTTGTGAACCACTATTTAGGTGTTGGAAACCAAATGAGTCTAATGAGTCTAGGCCCTCTATAAGAGCTGCAAGTCCTTTAAACCACAGAGCCATCTTTCCAACCCCTAGACATAGCTATTTTTTTTTAAGATTTATTTATTATTATATGTAAGTACACTGTAGCTGTCTTCAGACACCCCCAGAAGAGGACATCAGGTCTCCTTACGGATGGTTGTTAGCCACCATGTGGTTGCTGGGATTTGAACTCAGGACCTTTGGAAAAGCAGTCAGTGCTCTTAACCGCTGAGCCATCTCTCCAGCCCCGACATAGCTATTTATATGATCAAAATTATCTTACTTATCACAGTAAATCAGTAGCCAATGAACATACATCTAACATACATGATCGCTCTTGCCTTTTATTTCTAAGGGAGGAGAGTCTGATGAAAGCAGCCTTCCTTCAGAGCTTGGTAGAAGACAGAACGGAGTCTGCGCTGTCGTATTATGAATTCCTCCTGCACATACAGCAGCAAGTGAACAAGTGAGGAGACCCGGACTGCTGCGGAGACACTTGCAGGGTCCTGAGGATGCAGTACCTCCTTTCCTCCCTAAGATTGTGGACAAATGTGATGATGATTAAGATGTTTCACTGTGATTTCAACCAACTATAGCAAATAAAGGACCACAACCACAGCCAAGAGGCAGATGTGCAACTCCAAAATACTGTATTTTTCAAATCAAAATAGATGTCTACACAATTGGAAATATTTTTTTTTCCTTTGCTGCCAACTATGTTTGAGTTGTTATGGTTTGAGATGAGACAATATTGCAGAGGCAACATACATTTTATAAAATAAAGACTTCTGTGTTCTGCATTTCTATTTCTCTTTTTTTTTTATTTTTATGAGTTTTTGGCTGCTACATTTAAAAACCTCACAAGACTAAGTGTTGCAGGGAAGTTTCAAATCTTTCAATAATGATCTTTTTAAATTGAAAAATCCAAAAGTCAGTAGACTGTAGGAAAGCTGGAATCCATTCCCTTTGCATATGTGGTTTTTGCCCCACGCCCTACCACTTCTTTTTTTAAGGAAGGAAAAGGATCATGTTAACTAAAATTGGAGTAAACTAGCTCTGGTCTTGCTTGGGAAGAATATAAAGTAAATTGTCAAGCTTTAAAATCTGTCAGTATTTTCTCTACTTGAACAAAGTCACTTTAATTTGAGGTGAAAACTAATTAGGTGGTTTTCTGCTGTTTTATTCTGCCATGAATAAAAATTGAGCTGTCTTCATAAATATGTCAGGACTGGCAATGATAATAGGAGCTGGTTCTGTTGATTTGCTGAGTGGATTTTTGTTTGGTCCATTTCTGCTGTGACTGCTTAAAGAGTTAAAGTGTTACAAGCAGTTAAAGGTTCCCCAAGTGCAATCTTAGAGTGCATCAGCGTTTCTCTAAAGAGTTTAAGAATTATATTGGAAGCCACTCATGTATTCTGGGATATTAAAACCTTTTAAGGTGTGAATGCTGCTGTTTGAGTTGGTGGATTCTAAGATTGTACAAATCCATCGTATTAAAGTTACAAGAGAAACTTGATTTCTTAACATGCTCTAAAGACTGCTTGTTTTGGTTCAGTTAGAGAACTATTACAGTCAAATTATCATATGGCTTTTGTTTACAAATAGGTAAATTATCCATGTGTATTTAAAGTGCTGTAATGCATTTTTAAGAGTTTGCTTCAGTTTTCACAGGTTCATCGTCTTGTATGAACTTCTTCCGTAATATTTGTGTGTAATACTCAAAAGAGGGTTTTCTTGGTTTTTGTTTTCATAGATTAGAAATGTGTTTACAATCTCTGGCTCATGTGATCACCAATGAAATAGTAACTTCCAGGTTTACACCCGAATGGGCTGACTATGACTCTGGGGAAGGGAAGCAGCAGCAGGTCCCTGGAGCATACAGCTGCTGCTTGCCAGTCGCTTCCAAAACTGTGCTTTGTGAGAGTGACAGTGTTAGGGTTCGGTTTCTTTTTTTAATTCCAGGCCACACGTGGTACGTGATCTGGTATTTGATCTAACTCTGGTATTTGTGAGGCTGAGGCAGGAGATTGCTGGCCTGGGCTATATAGCAAGTACCAGACCAGCCAGACTTTGTCTCAAAAAGACAATTAAAATTTTTTTGTGTCAGTGTACATATAGTACATTCAATTGAGGTTTGTTTTTTTTTTAGACTGCTTCATTTATTGAGAAGCAGTTCTCAAACTATAACCAATGAAATTTATATTATTTCCCTTCTTTTCAAGAAACAGCCATTATTATATACAATGTTCCTTTAAATGTACTAAAGTTTTCTTTTTAATGTGATTTTAAATGTTACTATTTTTAGTTCTTTTTTCATAGTTAGAAATCTTCCAGAGGGAAATGTTGTACTCCTAGGGAAACCTTCCTTGTGCCTTCCCTGAGTAAGTCTGACCCTTATTAGTACCTGCTTGGTTAGTATATTTCACAGATTTACTTTTAAATTTTATTTTAGGTATTATGTAATGTGCAATCCAGAATAATTTTATAACAGTCATAAAAACATAACTATTACAGTTCACAACTTTGTTCTCCACACAAGAGAATAAACCTTTGTGGAATATTGATATAATTATTTTTTGCTATATTGAATGTTTTTCAGTTTTGACCTTTTTTTCAGTAAAACACTACCCGTCCTACCATCCTGTATTACTTTCTGATGTAAAGCAACTAATATTTACACTATGCCATATTTTTTTTTATTGTAGTTGTAAATTATGGAAGATCCTTGAATTTTCTACAGATCTACAACTACTAAAGTAACAGACAAGGGCAATCTTGATTATAAATCTGAGCATGGCAGTTCTACCATAAAAAGTACTCTATTTTTCTAATTTCTAGAATTTTTAAAATAATGTTTCTGTAAGTCTGACATACTAATATTCACTCAAGCAGTAACATTTATTTTAGCTTGCATATATTTTAATTTAATGTAATGTATTGAGTCTAATAGACTGTTTTGCAATAATTAGAATAAAAGATTTACTTCTAATCAGAGATGCATAACAGCTATTATCTAGGGGACCACCAAATGTGATTTCACAGTTTTAACTATTATAAACACAATCCTTACATAGAAAATTTAATTTTGTAAAGTAGTGTGTATGATATTGTAACATTAAGTCCTTGTTCTCAGATCAGAAGTATGTGTTGATATCCAGTGTGTTGTGCTCAGTCTTGCTCCTCTGAAATGTTGAGACAAGATTGGTCTTCCTTTTTACAGATTGTAATTTTCACTGTTTTATTCCTGTTTTTAAAAAGAAGTCATTTGTAACCCATGCAAACAATTGTTTGATCTGTGCTAACTTATAAATTTGGCTATTCAATAAAGTTAATCAAAAGAGCTTATGAACAGTGGCTGGTTATTGAAGATAGTGTAGATTGGTGGCCTGCCTCTACAAGGCTTTGTTTTTTATCTATAGCCTCATCTAGCCGCAGACTGACTATGTAGCCAAGGACAAAACATTGAACTTCTGGTCCTGCCTTAACCTCCTAAGTACTAGAATTACAAGAGTGTCCCACTGGGCCTTGATTTATGTGGTACTGAGGAGGTACACAAGGAGCCTTCACTTAAGCTAGGCAAACATTCTACCATTTGAACGATATCCTCGCCTTAAACTGAATTCTTTTTTTCTTTTTCTTTTTCTTTTTCTTTTTTTTTTTTTTTTTTTTTTTTTTGGATTTTTTTGGATTTTGGTTTTTTTGAGACAGGGTTTCTCTGTACAGCCCTGGCTGTCCTGGAATTCACTCTGTAGACCAGGCTGACCTTGAACTCAGAAATCTGCCTGCCTCTGCCTCCCAAGTGCTGGGATTACAGGCATGCGCCACCACGCCTGGCCTTAAACTGAATTCTTGATGCTCTGCAAGGGTAGCTAGGTTTGAAATTCCAGATTGGAGGGGATGTCTTTCTGAATGTTTTGTGCCTGAAAAGATGACTAAAGTATATAGGCCCAACTATTGTTCATTTGAAGACAGTCTCCTAACCTTTGATTTTTTTTTTAAGATTTATCGATTTATTATATGTAAGTACCCTGTAGCTGTCTTCAGACATACCAGAAGAGAGGGTATCCAATCTCATTACAGATGATTGTGAGCCACCATGTGGTTGCTGGGATTTGAACACAGGACCTCCAGAAGAACAGTCAGTGTTCTTAACCATTGAGCCATCTCTCCAGCCCCTTTGATGGTTTTTATCCTTACTACTCTACAGTTTTATTTCTCTGGGTTTATTGTTTTTGTTGCTTGTTCTTCAGGTGACACTTTAAGTAGAAGACCCTTGTTCTCTAATTCTGGTACTTCCTAGCCATCATCTGCCAAGTAGTTTTTCTGTTTTGGGGGATTTTGTTTGTTTTGAGGTGGAGTTATGGTTGATGCAAGCAAGAACAGGAATCGATAAGCAACCTAGACCTCTACATGGGTTGTGTGGTGCACACCGGCTTGGGATAATGCACCTCAGCACCCTAGCTCCTTCATCCCAGTATATCTCTGAAAAATGGACCTAGCGACCTCAGACAAGCTGCAGCACACAACACGTACACCTTTCTCTAAATAAGTCCCTCTTATTCTAACAACAATTAAACTTTGTTTCTTTTCAAATATATTTCCAATATGTTGGACATGATGAATATAAAGGACAAAGGCTACAGAGACAGCTCATGGAGTAAATATGATTACTGCCAAGCTTGAAGACCTGAGTTTGATTCCTAGGACATGACTCCGGGTGGCTGTCTCTAACCTCAAATATGGAACAGAAGTTAGAATATACTGGCTGATCTGGCCTGATCTGGTTTCAGGAGCATGTGCAATAAGGTTAACTCCTTAGGTAAACTTTCACGGATTATCCCTAGTGACCATATGAGGCCTACCCATAATTGAGTATGAATATGATAAAGTCAGATGCATTTTGGAGAGGGATATGATTATATGACCAAGTCAGTCAAAACAGAGCCACCCAAACTGTGCCAGTTGGTAACTCCTCTTCTTGAACTCCGTTAAAGGAAGTCCCAAACAGTAATCTGGCCCTTAAGTACCTCACCCTGGCCCATCATCTATCTTGACAGCATATTCTTTTCTAAACAACACTACTGCTTTGCTCTGAATGAAGCTATCTTACTACTTTTGAAAATTGTGTGAACTCTTATTTTTCAATTATTTGGACAAGATGCCAAGAACCTGGAAGTATCCAATCCCAACCATTAGTAACAAGGTCTATGTAACAATGACTGGTTTACAATTCACCTATGTAGTCCAGGCAGACCTCAAACTCATTGGCCATCCAGCCCCTACCACCTGAGTGCAGGATTCCAAGCCTCTGCCACAAATCCCAACATGTATTTGCCTCTCTATCCAACCCTCTTCTTTTACCCTCAGAATTTCTATTACAACCCTATTTTTTTATTTTGTTTTTGTTTTAAGACAAGGTCTTGGGTTAGAGAGATGGCTCAGCAGTTAAGAGTACCGACTGCTCTTCCAGAGGTCCTGAGTTCAATTCCCAGCATCCATGTAATGGCTCAGAACTATCTGGAATGGGATCCAATGCCCCCTTCTGATGTATCTGAGGACAACAAAGGTGTACTCATGTACTCAAATACATAAAATAAAAAAAAAATAAATAAAAATAAAAAAAGAGGGTCTTACTAAGTAGCCCTGGCTAGCCTGGGACTCACTTTGTAGACCAGGCAGGCTTTGAACTCACAGAGATTCACCTGTCTCTCCCTTCTGAGTGCTGAGATTTAAGGTATAAGCCACCATACTTAGTTAGCACTGTTTTCTTTAATTCTTGTCTTTATTCTTGATTTTATACTTATATGGCCATATATTTTTTTATTTCCAAGACTGACTTTAATACCCTTGTATTTCTAATTCACTTTTTATTTTGCTAAATATTTGTGTTGATGTTGTTTTGCTTTTTCAAGACAGGATTTCTCTGTGTAGCCCTGGGTATTCTGGAACTCACTCTGTAGGCCAGGTGACCTTGAACTCAAAATCCAACTGCCTCTGCCTCTCAAGTGCTGGGATTAAAGGTGTGCGCCACCACCGCCCGGCTCTATGTGTCTTTAGTGCATACAATTGCTTATTTCTGAGCTTCTCAAACACACTTACTTTTAGAACTTTCTGTAAGATTCTCAAGCTAGGCATATGTTTAAATCCAGTCAGAACTATACAGGGAGACTGTCTCAAAAAGCAAAGGAGAAGAGTGACAGAGGATGGCACATGACTTCAATCAGGGCCTCCACACATGCACACAAACCGAGAAGTGTTCTAACACATAAACAGGACACACACAGACATACAGTTTTCTGAACTGGAGGTCAGGAAAGTAGTCAGGCTCAGCAATGAAAATTTGTGAGCTGCTACACAAAACAATCACGTTTTATTTCTATGGCTCAAATGATAACTGGAGATTTCTTGTAGCAGACACTTCGATTCCCTTTCTCCCTAACTACCGTCCTTACCTGTCAAGGTGACCACAGCTTTAGGACAATGACTTTTTTGTGCCTTCTACTTTGAAGGGAGATGAAATGGATAGATAAACATGCTGCTTATGTAGAAGTGGGCAGGTATCTGACCAAAACAAAGGAGATGTGAGAAATTAGTTTTATTGTTTTTCTATCAAAAGTAGGTAGGTGGGTAGTCTGCCACAAGCCAACCGTGCATAAATTTCTCTACCACCCCCAATAAAAGAAAGCTGTTTCACAAAACAATGACAACAAAAAATCTTCTCCGCCTAGTAAAGCCTTGTTTTGTTTATAAACTGCACACAGCCTTTCTCCCTCCTGAATTTCCTGATGACTTTGAGCTTATTCTTTCAGAACTCGCCAATCATGAAGGTCGGACCCCAGCCACTAGGGAAAAGACACCATGATTTGGATCCTGAAAAGCCCTTTTTTACAAATAGAATGTGCCTTGTAGAGCTACTTCGCTTTGTTTGTGTTTCTAGCAAACACAAAATGAAAAGCAGAAATGCCAAATTTCGTCTTTAGTCACTCTGTGGCCCCTGAGAGAAGTCAATGATTTTTAGCCAAAACAGCTTCTAAATGTCTGTTTAGGGGAAGAAGGAATACAGAACGCCATCGCTAGGTAAGTCTCACTGTAATAAACACACAAGGAAAACCTGTGAAGAAACCAGACATACACTTGCAAAAACAGACATATCACTTGATAATAGAACCAAACACCCCAGGGATTTGCTCCCTAAACCACCCTTCTATTACGTATTTCCGCCCACGAATAAGACCAGCACACTGTCTGGATACAAGCGCTCGGTTCTTCAACCTCCATTTTGCTTTCTGGCATTAAAAGCTCCGCCTCACTTGGCAGTCTCGTCCATATCCCACGCCAGGCTCCGGTTCTCTACACCTCCAGACTAACATCAGTGACAACATAAGCAAGTATGCATGCGGTGAAGGCAAGGAATGCTCTAAGAGCCAGACGAGGCCCGCGGGAACCCGACGTCGCCCCCGAACCCCCCCCCCCCCCCCATGCCTTGACCCAAGATGGCGGACAAAGCCCTTCGTGCAGCCTTGACCGGAGATGCATGTGCGCATGCCCGGTCTCCCGAGCTGCCCTGATCCAAGATGGCGGCCAGAGCCGGGCCGGAGGCGGTCTTAGCGCGTTACTGAGCACGCTCAGTCTTCCATCACTGTGAGTCAACTCGGCAGCCCGGGGGTGGGGGGCGGGGCGGGGCGGGGGCCATTCACTGAAAGGCGGGAACACATACGCATGGTACGCATGCTCACGGAGCACTAGCTCGTCGTTGGGCGGAGCTACGCGAGGTGGACGTTGAGTTTGTGTGATGTTGGGTTGACCGGTTCTCCTCCTTGACCACGTCTCCTCCTGAACTAGAAGGAAGTCGACCTATGTGAGGTATTTATAGTTGTCAGAATCCCGCACTGGGCAAGTGGCTCGTCTGTGATCCCAGCGCTCTGGAGCCCGGAGGATCACCTCTAGTTCTGTGCGACAGCAAGACCCTGTCTCAAAACAAAGTCCCGAGCTAGAGACCGGAAGGGTGGGGCCGTCCATGGGGAGGCTGGGAACATAGAGCTTCATCACTTTAGTGGGTGTTTACTTTCAGTTTTACTTAAGATTTGTGGCTCAGTGGTAGAGCCCTTGCCTAACACCCGGAGGTTTTGAATTTGGTCCCCAGTACCAGAAATAAACAGTTAAAGAGGGGCAGAGTAGATAATCCCAGCACTGGAAAGGGGGAGATAGGGTAAGGCATTCAAGCCATTTTCTGATGATGGCAGGCCAATCTGGGCTTCATGAGACCTTATTTTTTAAAAAAAAAAAAAAGAGAAAAAGGTAAATAACAAAATCAAATAGCAAAATGTACGGGTTTATTTAATGGATGCTGTCATAGTGTAGTAAATGAATCTGTGGATCAGTAGAAATATTGCCATCTTTAATAGTCCCGAAGCACGATGACATTCCATCCTAGTTGCTTTAGTTATTAGCCTTTGGCAGTTTCATCCATGTGTTCCGATGTGCTTCTCAGCCCTCATTACTCTCTCGACCCACACCCACTGAACCCCCTTTCCCTTCTATTTTCATATCTGTTCACTTTTTAAATTATTACTGTGGATGTATATGATACATCAGTGGGAGTGCCTGCTATATGTTGCATGTAAGAGTAGAGGACCACTTTGTGAAGTTGATTCCCTCCCTCCTCCTCCTCCTCCCCCTCCTCCCCCTCTTCCCCCTCTTCCCCCTCCTCCCATCTTCCTTCTTCTCGTGGCTGAGACAAAGTCTCTTTCTGTAGCCCTGACTGTCCTGGAACTTGCTTTGTAGACCAAGCTAGCTTTGAACTCAAGATCCTCTTGCCTCTGCCCACTGAGTTCTGGGATGAGCATGGAATGAACCCATTGAGTTTAACTAGGGTATTTATGGGTAGGGGTTTATTTTTGGAAGCATACGCAATTTAATGGTTATACCATTGAGGAAAACCGAGTCCCCCGAACCAGCTACCATTATTTATTTGCCTATATGTTTTTCAAGAACAGGTGAGAATCTTTAATTCTAAAGTGATTTTCAGTGGGAACCTAGGGCCCTCTACAAGAGCAACCAGTGCTCTTAACCACCGAGTGCTCCACTGAAAGCCTTGATTAAATGCCTAAGACTATAGTTTTTATTTTATGGCAAGTGTCTCTTAAGTGATAGTCCTTTATCCTGTTTTTTTTTTTTTTTAAACCACTCTGGGACTAGTTGCTGGTCCATAGAAACCCATCTGTTTCTAGATTGATCTTGCTTCCTATTGCCTTGCCGAGTCTGCCCTTAAGTGGTTCCATGGGACATTTATGTACAAGATTATGTCATCTTCAGGTAGCTTGGACTTTATAATCTGGATACTTTTTATTTCTTTTTTTGTTTTGTTTTGGTTTCTGAGGTGGTGTTTTTCTGTGTAACCTTGACTGTCCTGGAACTAGCTCTGTAGATAAGATTGACCTTGAACTCACAGAAATTTGCCTGCCTCCCAGGTCCTTGGGGCTAAAGGTGTGCTCCCCCACCTCCACCATCTAATGATTTTGGATTAATGGATTTTTTTTCTTTCCATTAACTTTATTTCCCTGCCTGGCATCTCTTGTACAGTACTGAATAGAAGTGACAGAGGAGAGGTAATCTCTCTGCATTCCTAAACTTTATTTTATCCAAAAGAGGAAGACATGATCTTGCCTTGTTTTCTGATTTTAAGAACAAAAGCTTTTAGCTTGTAGGATGTTGTTATTTAACTTTTTGGAGGGTTTATTTTTAGAGACAGCATCTCCAGACTATATCCCAGGCTGGCTGTAACTCACTTTTTAGTGATACCTGCCCAGTGCTGGTATCAGGTACCACTGCCCTGGTAGTCTTTGACATTGTAAAAGTATTTTGGATTTTTTGATGGTGATGTACTTTTTCAGATTAAGGAAATTCCCTCTCTTTGTGTTTTTGTTTTTGTTTTGTTTTGTTTTGTTTTGTTTTTGTTTTGCGAGACTGGGTTTCTCTGTATAGCCCTGTCTGTCCTGGAACTCACTCTGTAGACCAGGCTTTCCTCAAACTTAGAAATCCTCCTGCCTCTGCCTCCCAAGCGCTGGGATTAAAAGCATGTGCCACCACTTCCTGGCTATATTTTTATCTTTTATCAATGGAAAATGGTAGTTTTTTTTTTTTTTTTTTTTTGTCAAATCCATTTTCTGAACCTATTGAGATTATGCAAGTGATAAGCAGCTTTCCCTTTGTTTCATAAATAGGACAAAAAACCCCAAAGATATGGGAAATATGTATGCAAATTTAGTGTATGATAGATATATCAATTTAAATCAGTGGGGGAGGGGGTAAATTTTTAATAAATATAGCTAGATGTGGTGGCTAATACCTGTAATACCAGCAGTTATGAGGCTAAGGTTAAGGTACAAAGGGTTGGGATTTCAAGACTAACCTGGGCTACAGAGTAAGACCCTGTCTCAAAAATAAACATTTCGTGAACCGATTTGGTGTTTCATTTGCTGGTGTCTTGACTCCAGGATCCATACATAGACAGAAGACAATGTCTGGAAGCTTCTACTTCGTAATTGTTGGCCACCATGACAATCCAGTTTTTGAAATGGAATTTTTGCCAGCTGGGAAAACAGAATCCAAAGATGAACACCGTCATCTGAACCAGTTCATAGCCCACGCCGCTCTGGACCTCGTTGACGAGAACATGTGGCTCTCCAACAACATGTACTTAAAAACTGTGGACAAATTCAATGAGTGGTTTGTCTCGGCGTTCGTCACTGCCGGGCACATGAGGTTCCTCATGCTTCACGACGTGAGGCAAGAAGATGGAATTAAGAACTTCTTCACTGACGTTTATGACTTATATATCAAGTTTGCCATGAATCCCTTTTATGAACCCAATTCTCCTATTCGATCAAGTGCATTCGAAAGAAAAGTTCAGTTTCTTGGGAAGAAACATCTTTTAAGCTAAATGGGGAAAACTTCAGAATCTCAGTGGGGTATGCTCAGGAGTGTATGTATTGTAAGTTACTTGATAAAATAGCCTGGCAAACTCTGTGTCAGCTTACCTGTATATCATGAAATTTCTCTTATATTTAAAAATCTCATCTTTTTGTGTTATCACTATTAGTAGTTACCTGTGAACAGTTATCACTAATTTAATATTTTATTTCAAAAATCAATAAGCCTGTAACTTTTTGATTGAGATAATTAAAAAAATCTTAGATTCCTTTTATGTGTATGAATGCATTTCCTGAAAAAAATATATATACCATGTTCATGACTGGTGCTCGAAGAGATCAGAAGTGAGCATGGGCCCCCCCAGGAATCAGGCCTACTGATGGTTATGAACCACCCATGTGGGTGTTGCCAATCAAACCTGCAAGAACAACTGTCAAACCACTAAGGCATCTCTTTAGCCCCTTACTGACATAACATTATCTTATAATGTAAAGGTTCAAAAACTAATGCTGGGAGTGGCTCTGTGGTTAAGGAGTTCTGTTCTTGCAGAGAACCTGAGGTCTGTTTTCTGCACCCACATCAGGCAGATTACAACCATCTGTAACTCCAGTGCGCTCTCTGCCTCCACAGCCATGCACTATGATGCACATACCCACATGCAGACACACACCAATATACTTAGTTAAAAGTAACCCCAGTGCTCAGGCACAAAACTTTGATTCCAGCGCTCAGGAGACAGACACAGGTGGATCTCTGACTTGGTTGGTATATATAATGAGTTCCAGGACATTCAGAGACTCTGTCCTGAATATAGAAAGACCCTGCCCTCCCCATCCCCCAAGCTTGGCTTGGTAATACACAACTTTAATTACAACACTTCAGATGCAGAGGTAGGTGGATTTCTTTTAATTCAAGACCAGCATGGTTATATAGTTCCAGACCAGTCAGGGCTATATAATGAGATCCTGTTTCAAAGGACAAACTCACAAGGGCTGGAGAGATTGCTCAGGGGTTAAGAACATGCACTGTTCTTCCAGAGGTCTTAAGTTCAATTCCCAGCAACCACATGGTGGTTCACAACCATCCATAAAAAAATCTGACGCCGGGCAGTGGTGGCACATGACTCCAACCCCAGCATTTGAGAGGCAGAGACAGACGGATTTCTGAGTTCAAGGACAGCCAGGGCTACACAGAGAAACCCTGTCTTAAGAAAAGAAAAGAAAAAAGAAATCTGTCGCCCTCTTCTAGTGTGTCTGAAGACAGCTACAGTGTTCTTAGATATAATAATAATAAATAAATCTTTAAATAAAAAAGAAAAACCTACCAAAATGAAGATAGATAAATAGATGGCTGGAGAGATGGCTCAGTAGTTAAGAGCACTGGTTGCTTTATAAGAGGACCTGGTTTTGAGTCCCAGCACCTGCAACCTGCATGATGGTTTATAATCATCTATAACTTCAGTTCCAGACCTGAGATCCTCTCTGGACTCCTGGGCCACCAGACACATGCATACATGCCAACAGATGCTCACACATATAAACATTTAGCAGAATTTATTGGGCTTTGTCACACACCTTTAATCCCAGCACTTGGGAGGCAGAGGCAGGTGGATTTCTTTTTTTTGTTTTTTGGATTTGAGTTTTTCGAGACAGGGTTTCTCTGTATAGCCCTGGCTGTCCTGGAACTCACTCTGTAGACCAGGCTGGCCTCGAACTCAGAAATCTGCCTTTCTCTGCCTCCCAGAGTGCTGGGATTACAGGAGTGCGCCACCACTGCCTGGTGGCAGGTAGATTTCTGAGTTTGAGGCCAGCCTGGTCTACTGAGTTCTGGGACAGCCAGGGCTATACAGAGAAACCCTGTCTCAAAAAGCCAAAAAAAAGAAAAAAGAAAGAAAAAAGAACCCCTGTCTAAAAAAAACCAAGGGAAATAATAAATAATAGGGGCTGGAGAGATGGCTCAGTAGTTAAGAGCACTGACTGCTCTTCCAGAGGTCCTGAGTTCAAGTCCTAGCAACCACATGGTGGCTCACAACCATTTGTAATGAGATCTGGCGCCCTCTTCTGGAGTGTCTGAAGACAGCTACAGTGTATTTACATATAATAAATAAATCTTTAAAAGATAATAAATAATTTTTAAAGGAAAAGAGAAATTTTTAAAAAAGACTGGAACAGTTGGGCGGTGGTGGCGCATGCCTCTAATCCCAGCACTCTGGGAGACAGAGGCAGGCGGATTTCTGAGTTTGAGGCAAGCCTGGTCTACAGAGTGAGTTCCAGGACAGCCAGGGCTACACAGAAAAACCCTGTCTAAAAAAAAAAAAAAAAAAAAAAAAAATCCAAAAAAAGAACTGGAGCGAGCATATTGGCACATACCTTTAATCCCAGCACTCCGGAGGCAGAGGCAGGCAGATCTGTGAGTTCAAAGCCAGCCTGATCTACAAAATGAGTTCTACAACAGCCAGGGTATACAGAGAAACTCTGTCTGCAAAAAAACAAAGTACAAGCCTCAGCTCTGTGGTTGAATACTTGCCTACTATTCATGCATGAGACCCTGGCTTCTGTCCCCTAATACTTTAAAAAACATTTTTTTTCTAACAAAAAGCATTTTTTGGGCTGGAGAGATGGCTCCAACGGTTAAGAGCACTGACTGCTCTTCCAGAGGTCCTGAGTTCATTTCCCAGCAACCACATGGTGGTTCACAACCATCTGTAATGGGATCTGATGCCCTCTTCTGATGTGTCTGAAGACAGCTACTGTATATTCATATACATAAAATAAATAAATCTTTAAAACAACAACAAAAAAGAAGGTTAAAAAAAGCATTTTTTACAGTATATACTATTTTGGTGGTGTAGTGTCACTTTCTTATAACAAGTAGAAACTATTGGGCATTTTAAAGTGGAAATCAGAGCCTGGCATGGTGGTGCACACCTGTAATCCCAGCATTTGGGAGGCAGAGGCAGGCAGATTTCTGAGTTCAAGGCCAGCCTGGTCTACAAAGTGAGTTCCAGGACAGGCAGGGGCTACACAGAGAAACCCTGTCTCAAAAAACAAAACAAAACAGTATCATCATCTGGCTAGTGGTAATCCCAGCACTCAGGAGGCAGAGACAAGTAGATCTCTGAGTTGGAAGTCAGCCTCATCTACAGAGTTCCAGGACAGCCAGGGCTACACAGAGAAACAGTAAGAGCTATGACAATCAAATGTAAATAATACATGTATACCCCCTACCCAGAAACAAAGCTAAGATTTGGTGATGGACAGCCTCCAAGCAAGAAACAGGCAGTAGATTCCATATCCGCTTTGCCTCCCTAGGCAAAAGGCCTGGACAGCTTGGCCTGTACAAGTAAACTACAAAAATCCATCAGGAAACAAATCACGAAAACCAGGTGGACCTGAGCACCCTCTGTGGCCCTTCCTGACCCACTAAGTCACCTGACCAGTCACTGAACTGGTCTCTGCTCTTCAGGCACAGTATGGGGATCATACCTGCCTTGCTAGATGACCACAGCAGTTATGTGAGGCATCCAGTTAACCTAACAGGATGCCAGGTCCCCACACAGCCATGCCTGGTCAGGTTGAGGCAGCTTCTTCCCATCTCTAACTGCAGGGTCATCACACTCAAGACCTATCCTGTTGTTACGTGCAGGCAATGCAATGAGAACTCTCACTGGCTGAGACTCCTGTGGGACATGAAAGGGCAGGGTCCTGGTGCTAACCATGTCTGCCCAGCTAAGGAAGACACAACACTGGCCTAGGGAGTCATGGGCTCTGTGAACACAGATAGTGCCTTCTAGAGAACAGTGGGGGGGGGGGGGGCAGAGGGGCTGGAGAGATGGCTCAGTGGTTAAAAGAATGCTTGTCTAAAGACAGCTACGGTGTACTTACATATAATAAATAAATAAATCTTTGGGCCTGAGGGAGCAGGGCCAGAGGGAGCAGAGGTCCTGATTTCAATTCCCAGCAACCAAATGATGGCTCACAACCATCTGTACAGCTACTGTGTACTCATATACATAAAATAAATAAATCTTAAAAAAGAGAGAACGAGAACAGTGCGTCATGGGACTCAAAGATAGAGCACAAAACACAGTCAGAAGCAAAACCTAAGAGGCAGAGGATGTGGACATTCAATGTTTGCTGCTACAGAAATAGTATTTTGCAATAAACTTGCTGCTACATGTTTTCCTGCAGGGGGCGCTGTCCACTCAGTGACCCACAACTGACTTGCTGGGAGCTGGAAAGTCTTCCCAGCCAAATGCTGACATGTTCTTTGCTGTATGTCTACTTATTAAATTGTTGGGTTGGCCATAAGCAGTCCCAGACGGATTAAGCAAGCTGCACTGTTCTTTAAAATTATGAAAATGCATGTCTACTGCTGCACACCTATAATCACTCGAGAAATTTACCACCCTAGCATGTCTACCACAAGGCTGCGAACCACAGCTGCTCAGGCTGTCCGGGTTGTTCCCTCCTGCTTCACAAAAGGTCCTGCTGGGACCTGGCCCTTTCATCTGTGGGAGAGAGCTTGCCTCAAAGGCATAAGATTTCCCAGCATCATAATAAAAGCAAAAGAAGTAATGGATTCAAACTTCTATTAACTACCTCCCCACTGGGAACTGTGTTCTAACTTCTGCCCAGCCCCTAGGAGGTTCCTTATTGTTTCTCACTGATTGTGTGTATGTGTGTGTGTGCGCACGCGCATGCACATGTTCATGTATGTGTGGAAGCCAGTGTTCCTCGGGCACCACCCACCTTTTTAAAAAATTTACATTTATTTATGTTGTGTATACTGCCTATGAGTAAGCACTTGGAGGGGTTGGCTCTTTTTCCACTGTGTGAGCTCCTGGGATTAAGCTCAGGTAGTCAGATTAGCAGTAGCCACTTTTACTCAACAAACCATCATGCTTTTGTCTCGTAAAGGGTTTTTGTTTTATAACCCCGTTTCAACCTCTCAGATTTGGGAGTTCAGTCATGAATGTATTTGGCTTCCCGGGCAGGTTCCTAAAACCACAGATAGTACTTAATAGTGCTAAGTGCCACATAGACTTGTTTTTCTCTTGTCCATATATAGCTAGGATACTTGTAAGTTATAAGTTAGACATACTAAGAGGTTAGCAACAGGGCTTGAGAATGCAGTTCAGTTGGTAGAGAGCTTGCCTGGCATCCGTCCAGGTCGATCCAATAGACTAGGTGGGACCAGCCAACGTGGGAAATGAAGAATGGTGGGTAAAAAAGGGTCATGCCCAGTGACAAGAGAATATTGGGACAGCCTGTATACGTGTGACCCTATCTCAATGTGAGGAGTATAAAGAGGAGAACGGGAGTGGTGTGTGGGGTGTCGGTGGTAACTGATAAAAGAACAGGCAGAGATAACAACTTGGTCTCTGTGCTGCTTTGAAGAAGACTGACTCTCCAGAGCAGGGTTGTTCTGAGTTCTATGGAAAGGTCTCTGGTTCCTGGCTGGAGTGGAGCCTCAAGGCCTGGGCACTACCCTGGCCCTGGGGCCAGAAGTGTAAGAGCCCTTTCCCACTAGAGGAGGAAGAACTGGATCAAATGATCTCTAGGAGCCCCTGCTGCTGTGATTTTTGGAGCTAAGCCTTCTGTGCAAAGGAGAGAGGTGCAGGCACAGGGCCTGGAGCCAGCCGGCCCCTGGAGGCCTCTGCTGTGAAAGAACCTTCCGGATGAGAAAGGAAGGCAGAGGCCTGGGTCTCACCTGGGGTGGGGGGAAAGGCTTCACATTTTTCAGTAGTTCTGCGTTGATTTCTCTATTGAATTGGGTCTCTTCCATGTTAAGCAAGCACTTAGCCTCCCAGCAATTTTGATTTGTTTTCTGGGTGATCTTGAAACTCACCATCCTCCTACCTCCTCCTGTCCTGGGATGACAGATGTGTGCCCCACACCTGCCCAGTGTGGTGTTGACCTTCTTTCTTTCCTTGTTTGCTTTCTTCCCTTTGATTTCCTTCACTATGATTATTTGCAGTAGTAGTTTAAAAGAATTTTTTGGAGGTTGTGGTTTATTTGTATGAGGGCTTTGCCTGAATGTATGTTTGTGGCCCACCCGAGTGCAGTGCCCTTAGAGAAACTGAGGATTCCAGGAAACTGGAGATACAAATGGATGTGAGCAGCCATGAAGATGCTTCAGAATCTAAGCTTGTCCCCCAACTGCCTCCAACAGGGCCCCATCTCCCAATCATTCCCAAACATTTCCACCAACTGAGGAAAGAGTAGTTGGCGGGGGTGAGAGGGGAAGAGGGAGGAATTCTTGTTCAAATTGCCACACCCTGCAAAATGTAGAACTTCCATATATATATTTGTGGTTTGCATAGGAAATTTTCCCCCACAGACTGATGTTTGAACACTCAATCCCCAGCCTCAGGCACTGTTTTGAGTGCTCAGTTTTGGGAGCCTTTTGGAAACAGGGCCAGGCGGGAAGAAGTGCAAGAAAAAAACCTTTAAGGCTTTATGATCCAACTCTACCTAATCCGTAATCTCACTACTTCCCAGCCCAGCTGCCTGCTGTGTAAGGAGTCCCAGCCGCGTGCTTCACCGTCCCAAACGCCGGGCTGTCCCTGCAATGGATCGTACTCTCTCAAACCATGAGCCCTAATACGTTCTTTCTCTGGCCTGTTTCTTATTAGATATCTCGTCACAGCAATAAGAAAAGTAACACAAAACAAAACAAAACCAAAATACCAAAAAAAAAAAAAAAAAGCTGGGCAGCGGTGGTGCATGCCTGTAATCCCAGAATTCTAGGAGGCAGAGGCAGGCAGATTTCTGAGTTCGAGGCAAGCTTGTTCTACAGAATGAGTTCCAGGACAGCCAGGGCTATATAGAGAAACCCTGCCTCGAAAAAACCAAATCCAAAAAACAAACAAACAAAAAAAAGTAACAATAGTGGGTGGTGAAGGTGTACACCTTCAATCACAGCAGAAGATTAGCTAATCACAGAAGAGGGAGGCAGAGGCAGGCAGATGTCCAGCCTCGTCTACTGAGCAAGGTCTAGGACAGCCAGCCAGGGCTATACAGAGAAACCCTGTCTCAAAAACAAACAAAAGAGGAGGAGGAGAAAAGAAGGGAGAGGGAGGGGGGAGGGGAGGGAGGAAGGGAAGAGAGATTAAGGAAGGAAGGAAAGAGAAAGGAAGAAAGAAAGATAAAGGAAAAGTAACCAATAATTTTGAATTGGTACATAATCAAGAGGTTTCAGAGAACCAGAACAAGAAAGCGGGAAGAAGTAGATGGAGGAACAGGGGGAGGGAAGAGGGCTTATGGGACTTGCAGTGAGTGGGGACCCAGAAAAGGGGAAATCATTTGAAATGTAAATAAAGAATACATCGAATAAAAAAAAAAAAAGATTTCAGAGAGTAACAAGGATTCTACCCAGAACAAGTCTAGAGGCCATTTATGTTACATTCTGGCAAAGACTCTGGTTGTGTTCTGTCTGTCTTCTAAAAATTTCAACCAGGCTGATTTCAAAAGTAATGAACTACTGGGCAGTGGTGGTGCATGCCTTTAATCCCAGCATTTGGAAGAGAGAGGCAGACAGATCTCTGGGAGTCTGAGGCCAACCTGGTCTACGGAGTGAGTTCCAGGACAGTCAGCTCTCTCTCTCTTTTTATTTTTTGGGGGGCGTTTTTCGAGACAGGGTTTCTCTGTGTAGCCCTGGCTGTCCTGGAACTCACTCCATAGACCAGGCTGACCTCGAACTCAGAAATTCACCTGCCTCTGCTTCCCAAGTGCTGGGATTAAAGCCATGTACTACCACTGCCCAGTAGGACAGCCAGCTCTATACAGAGAAGCCATGTCTATAAATAAATAAATAAATAAATACATAAATAAATAAATAAATAAATAAATAAATAAGAAAAATGTAACAGAGTAAGGAAAGATTGTTCAGCGGTTCTAAGAGTGCCTGCTGCTCATGTGTGAGACCTGGGGCTCAGATTCCAGTACTTAAGATATCAAGCTAGGGCCCATAATCCCAGCACTCTGGGAGGCAGAGGCAGGCAGATTTCTGAGTTCGAGGCCAGCCTGGTCTACAAAGTGAGTTCCAGGACAGCCAGGGTTACACAGAGAAACCTTGTCTTGAAAAAAACCAAAATCAAAAAAACCAAAATCAAAAAAACCAAAAAAAAAAAAAAAAAAAAAAAAAAGATATCCCATATCTGCCTAAAACCCCAGCACTTAGCAGGGACAGAGGAGGATCCTTGGGCCTCACTGGCTCTCAGCCTAGCTAAAAAAACGATGAGACCCCCATTGCTGGAAAGACCCTACCTCAAAAGAATAAGGCTGAAAGAGGTAGAGAAGGATACCTGACACTCTTCTCCGGCCTTCACACATGCGCAGGAAGGCATCTACATACAGAGCATACACAGCATTCACAGCATACATATACAGCATGCACACATGCATGTGAGTGCGCACACACAGGAAATTTCAAGATGACATAACATTCAGGCTGTAGTATGGTTATTACTCCCTGTGTTTAGTGAAGTTTATAGTGAGGAATCTGAGCAGAGCAGAAAGATGTGAAAATGTAATTTGATGAAGAAAGGCACATATTAAAGCTGTAACAGGGTAGACAAGACTGGTGCTGTAGTTATTAAAGAAATTAGCACAATTAAGGAGAAGCCTCCAATTTGCATTGGGCCAATAGTTGAGAAAGGTACCTTGAGGGCAGGACCCCACCCACAGACAGCTCTGGAACATAACAGTGAGGAGTTATTTGAAAAGAGAGCTTTAGGGCTGGAGAGATGGCTCAGCAGTTAAGAGCACTGACTGCTCTTCCAAGGGGTACCGAGTTCGGGTCCCTGAGGCCACACGGTGGCTCACAACCATCCATAATGAACTCTGACACCCTCTTCTGGTGCATCTGAGGACAGCTACAGTGTACTTACATATAACAACAAATATATCTTGAAAGAAAGAAAGAAAGAAAGAAAGAAAGAAAGAAAGAAAGAAAGAAAGAAAGAAAGAAAGAAGGAAAGGAAAATGGAAAGGAAAGGAAAGAAAGGAAAGGAAAAGAAAAGAAAAGAAAAGAAAAGAAAAGAAAAGAAGAGAAGAGAAGAGAAGAGAAGAGAAGAGAAAAGAAAAGAAAAGAAAAGAAAGAGAGCTTTAACAGAGAGAGCCTCAAGGCATCTTGCCCAAGCAGGGTCACTTTGAGAAGTGTTTCCCCGAGTTCAGCTGAGCGGGTGCCACAGACAGACCCAGTCGGGTGTCCTCCCGTGGGAGAAGCAGGGTCGAGGTACTCAGGTAGGTAAGGAGTCTGCGAGGGACAGACAGACACAACACACCAAAAAGCGGTTTGAATCTGCTGCAATTTTGCTTCTGTAAACATCTCAGATACATACGCATGATTTAGGAACTATTTTTTGATTTCATGCCAGATTACATCAGGTGATGATCAGATGGGGGGTTACATGTTTACAACTTAACTTGAAACTAAAAAGGACAGAGCAGGAAAAGGTTTTTGGGAACCTTTTGTTACCCAGACAGTGGTTAATCAAGCCAGACTTGAGGTCACTCTATACTTAGAATTCTGCCAAACTGCAGTCTGAACAAATTTGCTGTAGCTAGTAAATTTTATTAATATTTTATGGCCAGTCAGGCCAATTAGGGATTGTTGTCCTGAGCCTTTGCGGAGTTTCCCTATTTACTGGAGGAGCCCACCAACACCCTCTGAGTAAATAATGCTTTCTACCATATATTACAGTTGTTGGAATTCCCAGACTATTCTCCTTAGCTTCTGACACACCTTCCTGGTCTTTCCCTAGCAGCTGTTGAACTTTTCTCCTTTCACATCCACAATATCTGGATTGCTTACAAACAACTTTTCCTGTTGTAACTAATTAATTACATCTCCAAATGTCTCATTTTCCTTCCACTTAACTCTGAGTAAAGCTTGGGAAAATGGAGGATAGTGTTGAATAGTTCATGAATCTTCTTTGACCCACGTCTGGTATTACCTGGTTCTGGTCATCAGGTTCATTGGCATCAGTCTTTGTCGGCCCTGGAGTGATCATGCCATCAGGAATGTTCCCTGGGCCGGGGGTGGGGGGTGGGGGGTGGGGGGTGGTGCACGCCTTTAATCCCAGCGCTGGGGAGGCAGAGGCAGGCGGATTTCTGAGTTTGAGGCCAGCCTGGTCTACAGAGTGAGTTCCAGGACAGCCAGGGCTACACAGAGAATCCCTGTCTCGAAAAACCAAAAAAAGCAATGTTTCCTGGAACATCCCTTGGGCCCTTGATCTATCAAGATCTGGCCAGGTTGCATTATGTTAACTATTATCATAAAAATCAAAAAAGGCAAGGCACAGAACCCAAATCCACAGAATTTGATCAATGCGCTGGAACAGCTTGCAGAAGCAGGATGCCAGGGACCTCCTCCGGGAGGCCAAGTTCTGAGGAACACAGACCTCAAGTCTGAAAGCACGACTTTCATTACGTCACATAGACTCCACCGGAGTTGGTGTGTCAGGCGGGTACTGTGAGGTCCAAGCAACCAGGCTACACACGGAGCTGATAACAGAACACAGTGTTATCTGCATGGTTCTTGTTCTGCAGAAATGCATAATGCGAAAGAGTACAGAAGTACACTGGCTGTGGCAGTGCCCGAATTTAATCTCAATCCTGGGGAAGCAGAGGCAACTGGATCTCTGTGAGTTCAAGTCTAGCCTAGATAGATATATGACTCAATATATATGTATATAAAGATATATATGAGTTCCAGGGATGAGTTAAGGCAAGAATTCAGAAAGCTGCGGAGACCAGACACCAGGACCTGGCTTGTCCCCATGAAGCTTTTGAGTGCACTGTACATAGAGTGAAGGGACGGCCTGAGCTGTCGTGCGGACCCCAGGGGTGGAGATACCAGCTGCATCCTCAGAGGGGAACTGCAGGGGCCACACAGAGTTGGCCCAGGAGAGAGGCCACGTGTGCCACAGACAACAGGACTACGGGGCCTGGGCTAATGAGTTCTAGTCCCAGCATCCACATCCGACAGCTCATAACCACCTGCTACTACCAGCTCCAGAGGAGCCGACCCTCTTCCAGCCTTAGCAGGCACCTGCACTCATCTACCCACACACAGACAGACAGATAATTCAAAGTAAAATAATGTTTTTCCTTTTTTTTTTTTTTTTTTTTTTGGTTTTTTGGATTTGGTTTTTTTTCGAGACAGGGTTTCTCTGTGTAGCCCTGGCTGTCCTGGAACTCACTCTGTAGACCAGGCTGGCCTCGAACTCAGAGATCCGCCTGCCTCTGCCTCCCAGAGTGCTGGGATTACAGGCGTGCGCCACCACTGCCTGGCAATTTTTTTAAAACTTTATTTTATTTATATGAGTACACTGTTGCTCTCTTCAGACAGAAGAGGGCATCAGATCCATTACAGATGGTTGTGAGCCACCATGTGGTTGCTGGGATTTGAACTCATGACCTCTGAAAGAGCAGTCAGTGCTCTTAACCACTGAGCCATCTCTCCAGCCCTTGGCAAAATTTTAAAACAATAATAATAAGGAAAAATATACAATTTGTTGCAGTCCTTTTTTTTTTAAGATTTATTTTATTTATATGAGCACACTGTTGCTCTCTTCAGACACACCAGAAGAGGGCGTTGGATCCTAATATGGGTGGTTGTGAGCCACCATGTGGTTGCTGGGATTTGAACTTGGGATGTGGGAAGAGCAGTCAGAGCTCTAAACCGCTGAGCCACCTCTCCAGCCCTGTCCTGTTCTTTTTATCTTTGAGACATGATCTCATGTAGCTAAGGCTGGCTCTTAACTCTTGATTCTTCTGCCTTCCCCTTCCAAGTGCCATGATTATAGGTATATACCACTAAACCCTGGTGGGATTTTGTTATTGAGTGAGTGTGTGTGTGTGTGTGTGTGTGTGTATGATGTATGTATTTCCTTGAAACCAGGTTTCTCTGTGTATCAGCCCTGCTGTCCTGTGAATGAAAACAAGGAGTAAAAAATGCAAGACCGGGCTAGGGAGATGGCTCAGTGGTTAAGAGCATGGACTGTTCTTCCAGAGGTCCTGAGTTCAAATCCCAGCAACCAAATAGTGGCTCACAACCATCCATAATGAGATCTGATGCCCTCTTCTAGTGTGTCTGAGGACAGCAACAGTGTACTTACAAATAATACATAAATAAATCTAAAAAAAAAAAAAAAAAAAAAAAAAAAGGCAAGCCCCTGACTCCTCCTAGGTATGGAGGAGAGGTTTGTTTAGATAAAAGGGAGAGCATAACCAGAGGGAGAACCATGTCCAGGGCAGACATGACTCTGAGCCATGTGAAGAGAGAAGGGAGGAGAAGGGAGAGGGAGGAAGGGGAACCAAGTCCAGCGTCCAAGAGGGTAAAAGGTTCAGAAAAGGGGGTAACCAAAATGGCTGGGTTATACAGGAAGAGCCTCGGGGGAAGGGCAGCCCAGCTCCTGGGCTGGAGAATTCAGGGCAGGGGGTGGGGTATGCCAGCCATAACCTGTAACAGGGTATGTAACAAGGACTGAAGGATGCTGGGAGAACCTGGGGACCAGGTCTGTTTTGATATGTTAAGTAGGCACCTCCTCAGCCTTTTGCCCCTTGTTTGAGACCTAACAACCTGCAACTCACTTTGTAGACCTGAGCAGTCTCAAACTCTCAGAGGTTCACCTGCCTCTGTCTCTTGAGTGCTGAGATTAAAGGGGCGCACCACCATTCCTGGCTCTTAATTATTTTAAATTTGTATTATTTTTTATTTTTGTGTGTATGCTTACTTGAGTTTCTGTGCACCATAAACATGCAGGATCCCACTGAGATCAGAAGAAGGTTTGGATCTGAAAAGTTATTTCTGGACCAGTGAAATGAACTGACTCAAACCAGATTAGAAAATATTAAATGCAGGTTTATAGGGAAGCTGTTCTCAGGCGGGTGGGTGAGTTCACTGGCCCCAAGGACTGAAGCTAAGGAAGTCACCATGAGGTGAGGGAGGGAGGAGAGAAACAAAAGGGGTGTGTGTGTGCACAGGCAGAGAGAAGGAAAGAGAGGAGAGAAAGAAATGTCTGGATTATATAGGGAGGAGCCTCTGGGGGAGGGCAGCCCAGTCCCTGGGCTAGAAAGTTCAGGGTTGGGGGCAGGATGTGCCAGGTAAGGAGTGAGGGATTCTGGGAGGAACTGGAGGCCTGGTCTGCTTTGATATGTGAAACACGCACCTCAGCTCCTTGTCCAGGGTCTGAAACCAAATAGGGTCCACCAGGACTGGAGTTACAGGTGGTTATCAGCTACCATTTAGCGCTGGGAACTGGACCCTCTGAAAGAGCAGCTGATGCTGTCATCCAGTGAGGTGGCTTCTCCTGCCCCATGTCCCAGGGGATCCCATGTCCTCCTCTGTCCTCTTAGGACACTGCACTACACAGACATTCATGTAGACACTACACCCATAACACATAAAATAAAAAATAAAGGAAAAATAAAATTCAAAAATAAATCCTACAGTGTTCGTTTGTAATACTTGATGGCAAGGGTTGTCATCATCTTGTTTTCACAGACAATGTGTTTACAGTTTCCCGTCTCACGTCATCACCAATGCAATAGTAACTTCCAGGTTTGCATGGGCTGGCTGACTTTAACTCCTGGGAAGGAGAGCAGCAGATCTCTGGAGTATTCAGCTACTGCTTGCCAGCTGCTTCCGAAAATCACTAACTGTGCTTTGTGAGAGTGACAGTGTTGGGGCTCGGTTTCCTTTTTCATTCCAAGCCCCCCATGATGGTGGTACACGGCCCTAACCCCGGTGCTTGGGAGGATACAAACCAAACACCCTGGCAAAGAGAAGACTTGAGAGAAGGCAATGAGAGAAGGGACAAGGGAAGGCTGAGGCCACAGCACAGTGGTACGGTGGTAGAGGATTTGCTCCGTATGCAGGAAGCTCTGGTTCAATTCCCAGCACTACGGGGAACTGGGCATGGAGACACAACTTTATAATTTTAGGACCTGGGAGCCAGAAGCAGGAGAATAAGATGTTTAAAGTTATTCTCAGCAACTTATCACATCTGAGCAAATTCGAGGCCAGCCAGAGTGGGGGGAAGAGAGGAGGGAAGTAGGGAAAGAGGGAGGAATGAGGGAGGGAGGGAGGGAGGGAATGAGGGAGGGAGGAAGGGAGGGAATGAGGGAGGAATGAGGGAGGGAGGGAGAGAGAGAGACACAGAGAGAGAGAGGGAGAGTCCCAAGATGTGAGGCAGATTCCTGAGGCTACAGGTGTCCTGGAGGCTTTTGCCAACTGGAAAGAAATAACACGATGAAGAAGCCAAGCTCACTTCTGGTGGTTTTGCTTGGCTGGAGACAAACCTGGGATAAACTACCCCACACCCTACAGCCCACAGCCCACAGCCCACAACCCCAGCGATTGGCCTGGAGCAGACCCAAAGCCTACAGTGCAGCAGTGTCAGGGAACTGAATAACAGCCTTCTCCTTCCCTGGTGCCAGTGGAGGCCTTGAGTCATCCAGGTGCCCTGGTGAGAAGCAAGCCCTGAGTAGAAATTAAAATGATCAGTTAAGCCCTCAGGAGCCTGGAGAAAGCAACACAACATTTTCTTTGGAGTCAGGCCAACACGAGTGGAGACAGTGGGGTGGAAACCTCAAGGCTTGCCTGGGCTACAGCATAAGTTCAAGGCCAGCCTGGGTAAGAGCCTGACTCCAAAAGAAAAGTTCTAAGAGAAGACTCATCATATGTGATGGCTCAGAACTGTAATTCCAGTACCCAGGAGTCACGAGCAGAAAGACAGCCGCAGGTCTGAAGCTAGCCTGGCCTCCATAGCAAGTTCCAGTGCAAACAGGGCTACACAGCAACGCCTTATCTTAAAAACAAAGATGGCTCAGCGGTTAAGAGTACTGACTGCTCTTCCCGAGGTCCTGAGTTCGATTCCCAACAACCACATGCTGGCTCACAAACGTGTAGTGGGGTCTAATTCTCTCTTCTGGTGCCTCTGAAGAAAGAACACTCATATAAAACAAAATAGAGAAACAAAAAAACCAAAAAGAAACAAAAAAACTACAAAAAAAAAAAAGGAGGCTGGGAGGATAGCTTAGCCGGGATAGTATTTTTTTAATTAATAAACAACTAATTTGTGTATAAAACAGATACAGAAATGGCATCCAGACACAGCCATTCTTCCCTGGGAGGGCCTCCCACTCTGGAAAGTTCTTTCTCATGTTTGTTTCATAAATGTGCATTTGCTCTGCTAACAGGGAAAGGAAGAAGAAGCCAGGCATGGCAGGGAGGGGCTAAGCTGCTGCAGACGGGGGCTGGGCTCCGCGTGACTGAGCGAGCATCACCCTGTCTCAGAAGCAAGGTGAAGGCCAACTCTGGCCTCTTCATGGGCTTATATGTCTGCATACACACACACATACACATACACACACACACATACACATATACATTCACAAACACATGCATATTCATATACATACACATACATACACACACATACACATATATACACACATACACGCACAAACATACATACATACACATGCACACACACATACACACATATACACACACACTTAATTTTTACAAAAGACATAGCAGAGGGATGGCTCAGTGGTCAAGAACACTGCTGTTCTTACAGAGGGCCCAGGTTTGGTTCCCAGAACCCATACGATAGTTCACAATGGTCTGTAACTCCAGTTCCAGGAGAGCTGACACCCTCTTCTGGCCTCTGAGGCACCAGGCATGCCCTAGTATAGAAACACGCAGATAAAGCATACACATAAAATAAAATAGAATAAACCTAATTTTTTAAAAAGAGAGCTGAAACAACAACAAAAACAAAACAAAAACAAACAAACAAACAAAAAGCCGGGTGGTGGTGGTGCACACCTGTAATCCCAGCCCTTGGGAGGCAGAGGCAGGTGGATTTTTGAATTCAAGGCCAACCTGGTCTACAGAGTGAGTTCCAGGACAGCCAGGGCTACACAGAAAAACTCCGTCTCGAAAAAAAATCAAATCCAAAAAACAAACAAACAAACAAACAAACAAGAGAGAGAGCTGAGCATACGACTTAGAGTCACAGCTTGTCTGGCACGTGGAAGGTCCTGGGTTCAGTTACCAGTATAAAAAAGGGGGGGTAGTAAACAACATTACCTTTTACCGCATTCAGATTATATCTACAAATAATTTTGCACAACACTTATGGTGGTTTAAATAGGACTGGTCCCTATAAACTCACATTTGGATGCTTGGCCCATAGGGAGTGGCATTATTAGGATGTTTGGCCTTGTTGGAGGAATTGTGTCACTGTGGAGGTGGGCTTTGAGGCTATATGCTCAAGTTACACTCAGTGAGGCAGACAGTCTCCTCTTGCCTGCCTACTGATCAAAATGTAGAACTCTGGAGTCTCTGTGGTCATGGTGTCTCTTCACAGCAATAAAACTCTAATTAAGACAACACATGATGTCCAAGATGTCTGAATCTTCCTGCTTCCTTTTCCTTGAGTGAGGGGGATACAGGCTTGTATCACCACAACCAGTTCACAGGCTAAGGTGACAACTGATAAAGTGCCCATTATGAAGTATGAGGATGTGAGTTTAGATACCTAGCACTTCTATAGAAAGGCCAGTTGTGGGGCTGTGGCGACGATGGTTTGGCAGTCATCCGATGGTTTGCATGCGCTGCTCTTGCAAAAGGTCCAGAGCTCATTTCCCAGCACCCAGACTGGACAACTCACAACCATTAACTCCAGCATCAGGGGATCTGATGCCCTCTTCTGGATTCTTCCAACACTTGCAGACACAAATGCATGTACTCTTACATGGACACAGGCATAGGTACATAATTACAGACAAATCCTTTGTAAAAGCCAACTATGTGGCCATATAACAGGAACTCCACTGAACAGGTCTGGAGGCAGACACATGCTCATGCCAGGTATGGTGGCTCATGCTGGAGATGTCACACGTGGGGGCTTAGACAGAACTATCAACAAGAATTCAAGGCAGTCTTGATGGTTCAAGGCAGTAGAAATCTACTGATTTCTAGGCCAGTCTGGTCTATGAGTGAGGCCCCATCTCAAAAATCTAAAATAGCTGGGATGACACCCTTAATCCCAGCACTTGGGAGGCAGAGGCAGAGAGATCTCTGAATTTGAAGCCAATCTTGTCTACAGGGTGAGTTCCAGGATAGCCTGGGCTAAATAGTGAGATTATATAAAAAAATAAAAAACAAATAAACGAAAGTGGAAAAAAAATAATGGTTGATAATTTTCCAGAAAGGAGGATGGATATATGTGTGTGTATGTATATATGATATATATATCACATAAAGCCTATAGATTTGAGAACTCAATTCTATTATCAGCAAAATAAACACAGAAATCCAGCATCATGGAAACTATGTAGAAAACTAAAGCCAAGCCTTCAAGATGGATGGCCTGGTGTCCCAATCCTGAATGCCTAGGTCTGACCCCTAGGATCCCACCATGTGGATGAAAGGCACCAACTCCTGCAGCTTGTCCTCTGGCCACACACACTGTGGCAGTTGTACAACCACATGCATGTGCCATCACCACCACACAGAATGAATGTCTGAAAGAAAAGCAAACCAAGGGGGCTGGAGAGATGGCTCAGAGGTTAAGAGCACTGTCTGCTCGGCCAGAGGTCCTGAGTTCAAATCCCAGCAACCACATAGTGTCTCACAACCGTCTATCCTGGGCTCTGATGCCCTCTTCTGGCAAGCTGGTGTTCATGCAGGTAGAGCACTCATTTACATAAAATAAGTAAATGAAGCAAGACAACCGCAGGCCAGGCACAGCAGGGGCCATGATCCTGGCTCGTGGGAGATGAAAGCAACATGAAGATGACCAAGAGTTCAAGACTGGGGCTGGAGAGATGGCTTAGCAGATGAGAGGACTGGCTGCTCTTCCAGGGGACTTGGGCTTGATTCCCAGCTCCCACATGGCAACTCACTGCTCACAACTGTCTGGAACTCCAGTCCTTGCTCACCAAGCCTTGAGACCTGAGTTTGGTCCCTGGAATCCACATAAGGTAGCAGACAAGAACATTGCCAGGCACCCAGGCGGTGGTGGCGCACGCCTTTAATCCCAGCAATGGGAGGCAGAGGCAGGTGGATTTCTGACTTGGAGGCCAGCCTGGTCTACAGAGTGAGTTCCAGGACAGCCAGGGCTACACAGAGAAACCCTGTCTTGAAAAAAAAAAAAATCAAGAACATTGTAGGCGATGGTGATAGAGGCTGGTGGATATTTGTGAGTTTAAGTCCAGCCTGAGCCGGGTGGTGGTGGTGCACGCCTGTAATCCCAGCACTCTGGAAGGCAGAGGCGAGGCCAGCCTGGTCTACAGAGTGAGTTCCAGGACAGCCAGGGCTATACAGGGAAACCCTGTCCAAAAAAAAAAAAAAACAACCCTCAATCCAGCTTGGTCTACAGAACTAGTTTCGGGTCAGCCAGAACAGAGAAACCCTGTCTCAGAAAAACCAAATGAAATCATCCTAACAAACAAACACAAACAACTGACTCTGTACAAAGTCTCCTGACCTGTATATGTGCACCAATGGTGCTCATGAATACACACACCACACATGCACATGTACACATACTACACACACACACCACACTACACACACATACATTTACATGCACACAGACACACATTTTAAAAAAGAAATCAGAAAACAAATCAAAGGCTTGAAGAAAACCCATGAAGCCCGGCAGCGGAGAGCACCTTGTTAATAACGCCGCAGTGCTGCTATCTAACTGCCTCTGGCTCCTTACATCCCTACCCCTCCGAGACCGGGGTGGGCACTGCATGGCAAGATTCCCTGACTGGAATCCTTTTGAGCAGACTTTTGGCTAGGTGTGTACAAGCGAGCCACCGTAGGGAGTGCTGAAGGAGGGGAAAGGCAGTCGGTCCTTATCCCTACTTCTAGCAGCCTTTACTTCCCGCCCTTGGCTTCCATCTACACAACAGCAACTGCAGCTTTCCGGTGAGGAAGAGCCTAGGTGGTTGAGCCCTCCTCTAGCCGACATTCTCCTCCAACTCCTCCATCCTATCAGCCTTACTTCCTGAACCCTTTCATCCTCCCAAGCCTAGGGGCGGTGACCACCCACTGTAATTACTAATATCCGGGAATCTCGGCTTTCTTCTTGGCTCTTTCAAGCTTACTGCATCTGGGTAAACAACCCACCGTGACTATCTTACTGGCCTGAGAAAAACTAGTGTGGTTAGTTTGTTCCCGAGGGCCATGCACATGGCACAGGGCTCTTCCCAGGAGACACTGTGTCACGGACTGAATTACTGTTGACAGTTACCTGCGAGCAATGACCACGCACACAGCTTAGATCTGGAAAACCCGACCGCACCCTGCCCGAACCAGGCTCTGGCTAGTGATATATGAGGATAAGTGATGTCTGCCGCAGAAGCTTCCAGAGCTGTCAAAGGATTTTGCCCTTCTTCTCGCTCTCCACCAGGAGCCTGATGTGTCACCAGTTGTCCCACAAAGGAAGAAACAAACCTTTGTTGTTCAAGCCAAGGAGGCCGTGGAGAGGCTTAATGAGCCACACGAAACCTGACTGGGTCTGGAAAGAGACAGAGGATTTTTACTTAAAGAGGGCTTGTCCTTTGTGCAGAGGACCAAGGCTCAGTTCCCAGCACCCAAACTGAGTAGCCTTAACACTAGCACCAGGGCACACACAACACACACACACACCACAAACACACTACCATTGAAGAGGTCAGCTCAGGAACTTTGGAACACTTGCCCCTCCGGAAGGGAGAGGCTAATTAACATTCCTCAGACTTGGGGGTGGGGACACATTCTACAGGATGGACCGTTGGCCACCCACCTCATTCCCTAATGACCAATGAGTTTAAATCACACTGCTCGGCCAATCACATTGTGCCTACTGGCGACAGCCCTGAGGACTGTATAAAGGCTTGTTAGACAGGATGTGAGTGGTCATTCTCTCCCCATGTGCAGGGTGACCCCAGCATGCTGGATTAAATAAAACTACTCTTGCTTTTGCATTGATTCCTGTCCTCATGTTATTCACTCAGGTGTTTCTGGTAAGTTAAGGCTCGCCACAGTCTTACACCATGTTTTTTTGTTTTGTTTTCCGAGACAGGGTTTCTCTGTATAGCTCTGGCTATCCTGAAACTTACTCTATAGACCAGGCTGGCCTTGAACTCAGAAATCCGCTTACCTCTGCCTCCCCAGTGCTGGGATTAAAGGTGTGTATCACCACTGCCTGGCTCACATCCCATGTTTTTAATAAAAGTAGCTGCTTGCCTTTTTTTTTTTTTAATCTTTTGCCCTGTTAAAGGATCAAAGGGTCAGTCTGTTCCAGAACTGTGAGCTCTGGAGAAGACTAGAAATAAGATCCTTGAGACTGAGGTGGGTGAGAAGTCTCCTTGTTCCCAGAGTCTGCTCTCAGAAAGTACAAGCAGCATGTGGCAATACCAATATCATGGCTATGACAGCTGGGCTCTGAACTTCCAAGTGTTCCTTCCACTTTGCTTCCATAGTTCAGGGACCTCAGGCATGTGCTGCCATGCACAGGTCTAGATTATTTTTAAATTCACGGCCAGCAAGACAGCTTTAGAGGTAAAGGCTGTTGATCTTTAGAACCTACATGTAAGGGGAGATCCATTCCCAGGTGTCCTGATCTCCATATGCAGGTCGTGGTGGGCCGACACACACACGAATACATGTGATGGCTTTTTAGCTTTTAGTTGTTTGCTTATTTATTTATTTGTTTCAACAGGGGTCTCACTATGCAGCCCTGGCTGTCCTGGAGCTCACTTTGTAGACTAGACTGACTTCGAACTCAGAGATCCACCTGCCTCTGCTTCCCAAGCGCTGGGATTAAAGGAGTGTGTTGCCACGCCTGGCTGACAATTTAAAAAGGTTAAAACATTTACATGTCAGCTAGTGCCAACCTTTGAATGTAGTACTCGGAAGACAGACCTCTGAGTTCAAGGCCAGTACAGTCCATATAGCAAGGCTAGCCAGGGCTATGTAGTGAGACCCTTTCTCAAACACACAAAAACCATCATAATAGCTGTCTCATCCAGTGGGCACAGTGTGACGTGATTATATGAATACAATGTGTAATGATTGGCTAACTCTGACTGGCCTATATAGTAATCAGATATTTACTATATCTTTGTAGCATGAAATCTCTGTGCATATAAAAAGTCCTGCGCTCCACCCCTAGCACCTTGTAAAGTGGGCCCGGTGGCCAGCACCTGTAATCTCAGAAGGATAAGAAGGTCAATGGAATTCTCCTATACATAGGGCGTTTAAAGCCAGCCTGGGCTACACGTGACCTTGTCAGAAGGAAAGAAAAACTGATTACTGTGCTGCCAGTCTGTGTTCAGTGGTCCTTGCAGAAGCAATGCCTTTTGGTGGGTGGAGAAAAGTCCAATCTTCCCGCTCTACAGTTACCTCCCTCCTTTTATTAATAAAACCAGAGGCCCCTGGAGATGAAGGCCACCTCCCTAATAAGGGCCAGAGAGGACTGTGAATGCCCGTCCCAGGAAACCAGGTTAGTAATGCTTTACCCACATCCAGCATCTGGGCAGGGAGCTCCTTCCCACCCATCAGGCTGAGCGCACGCTGGGAAGCAGGCAGCCACTGGGCCACGCCCGGTCTCCTAGAAGCCTCAAGGCCAGGCTTCTCCTCCTTTTTCATCCTTTTTGAGTGGTGACATTTTTCACCTTGAGACATTTTTTTGGGTTTTTTTTTTTGGATTTGGTTTTTCTCGAGACAGGGTTTCTCTGTGTAGCCCTGGCTGTCCTGGAACTCACTCTGTAGACCAGGCTGACCTCGAACTCAGAAATCCGCCTGCCTCTGCCTCCCAGAGTGCTGGGATTGCAGGCGTGCGCCACCACCGCCCAGCTGAGACATTTTTATAAGATCCTAGGCACACAGATGTATACAACAGATACTCAAAACAGACATCCACTGATTTTTGTTTGTTTGTTTTGGATTTGGTTTTTTAGAGACAGGGTTTCTCTATATAGTCCTGGCTGTCCTGGAACTCACTCTGTAGACCAGGCTGGCCTCAAACTCAGAAATCCTCCTGCCTCTGCCTCCCAGAATGCTAGGATTACAGGCATTCGCCACCACCGCCCGGCAACATCTACTGCATCTACTGATTTTAAGACAGCTCTTTGATATATACACATACAGCCATTATTGCTTAGTTGTTTCTTTTCCTTTTAAAGTTTTATTTAATGTATATCTGCATGTACACCTACCTATCAGAAGGGGGCATCAGATTTCATTATAATATGGTTGTGAGCCACCATGTGGTTGCTGGGAATTGAACTCAGGACCGCTGTAAGGGCAGCCAGTGCCCTTAACCACTGAGCCACCTCTCCAGCCCTTGTTTTGTTTTCCAAGACATGGTTTCTCTGTATAGCTGTAGAAGTCCTGGAACTTGTTCTGTAGACTGCCTACCCCTGCCTCCATAGTAACTTGCCAAGTTTGCATGCTAAAGTGGACGTGCCTGCTTTTTACATAATAAATCAGGACTGAATGTTGCTCCTGAAAGACACACATCTTTGATATTTAAAATATTTCATTTAAGAAGTATCTTACATAGCTGGGTGGTAGTGGCGCATGCCTGCAATCCCAGCACTCTGGGAGGCAGAGGCAGGCGGATTTCTGAGTTCGAGGCCAGCCTGGTCTACAGAGTGAGTTCCAGGATAGACAGGTCTATACAGAGAAACCCTGTCTCGAAGAAAAAAAAAAAAAGAAGAAGTATCTTACATGGTGTGTGTGTGCACGCGCTGAGGAGGTATGCTGATGCGGACAGGTGCTCAGAGGCCAGAGGGTGTGTGTCCTCCATGACTCTCTACCTGTTCCCTTAAGGCAGAATCCCTCACTAACCCTACGTCCAGGTACCATGTCCAACTTTTCCCATGAGTTCTGGGAACTTGAACTGAAGTCTTCACAGTTCTCAGCAAGTGTTCATAACAGATGAGCCATTTCCCCAGTCTGATCTTTGACATCATATATATATGTATTTGGTGGCACTTGACTTTAATCCCAGCACTTGGAGGCAGACGCAGGAGAGACACATCTCTGAGTTCAAGGATTCCCTGGCTTACAGTAGGAGTTGTGGTACACAGAAAAAAAAAATCCTGTCTTGAAAAACAAAACAAAACAACCAAATATTAAAAAGATCAGTTTTATTATTGAGGCTATACACTTGGGAGTTCAGGTGTTCCTGGAGGCCTTGGAGTTATAAGCAGCTATGAACTCTTGATGCAAGGGCTGGATTTGAACTTGGGTCCTTGTCAAAAAATAGTTTGTGCTCAAGGGAATAAGGCGGGACGTGATAAAGCAGGACACCCAACGGCCACCAGCCTCTGTACACGTGCACGAGAACCACACACAGAAGCACCACACACGCTCTCTCCCATGCACACAAAAAGCTGAAGTCTGGGAAGCCATTCCCCACCACCAGGCCCCTTTCATTCTAGGTCGTGTCTGCCAGGCATAGGGAAACTGGCATATGGTGTAAGCGGGTGGGACTGGAGGATGTGCACCTTCAAGAAAGGCCTGCTGCCCAGATGCAAGGAGGCAGTTGCCAGTGTCCAGCTGTTAGCACCTGCAGGGTTCACCTTGGCTTTCAGCCTCAAGCCACACTTCCCCAGTGGCTGAAGAAGGGGATGCAACAGGGTTCCCCTTAATGGTACTCCTCTGGCAGGCGACAGAGCTGGAGCCTTGTATTAGGCAGTAGTCAAGCCTGCATCCTTCAACACTGCTAACTCAAGCAGGTGAGCTGGCCCAGGGACACTGGTTCCGACGGGTTCCTTCTTTATCCCAGTCAGCCTGACAAGCACGTACAGGGGGTGGTGGCCATGCACAGGTTAAGCAGACCTCTTGGGCCTTTCTGTACCATACCGTCCTGCCAAGGGCATCACCAAGCCATGCTTTGAAAATGTCCTACGGACTTGTGTGGTGGGCAGAGGTAGCAGGGTAAAGGTGCTGTTCTCCTAAGTCTTGAGAGAGGGTTGGGCGGAAGTAGGGCAGTGTCAGGCAGGCGAGGGTGTGTGCAGCTGTCTGTCTCTCCTGGGTGGGGCTGGGTGAAATGTTTGGGGATAGGCAGTGGCTGTCACATGGTCCGGCTGCAGGTTTGGGAAGGAAGGGGGGGAGGGGCTGGGTTGTTTGCCAGACACATCTAATCATTTACTGGGTTCGGGAAACAGAACAGAAGTGGGCTCTAGAAACTTCTGCTTTAGTACCAGAGAGAAGGTGATGCTTAGAAGACTTTGAAAGACAGTGGTGCTTGCTGGAGAATGGAGCCCAAAGGCATGGAGGGGAGTGGGTAGGGCCAGGCCATCGAATGCACGTGGAGACGCAAAGGGAGCAAGAAGTGTATGGGAGGCCAGGTGACTGAGACCCCAGACACTGCAACCCAGTACATCAAAATGTCTATGAATCACAGGCCAGTCAGGTCTACATAACAAGTTCCGGACCAGCCAGGGCTACAGTGAGACCCTGCTTCAAAACAAAAGAAAAAAAATTAAGAGCAAGCAAGGATATTTAGTGTAAAGCCCTGGGCTCAATTCTCAGCAAGCCCCAAATAAAAGCTTAATTAGTACCATGTAAAATGTTTAGGGATGAAATGCTATTATCTGGAATGTGTTTGGAAACAACCCCAGAAGGCTGAGGGTGTAGCTGGAGGTACACTTTGGTACAGGGGTTTAGCAGATATGAGGCCCTGGCTTCAGTTCTTAGGAAAAGGGGCTAAACAACCATCTGTAGGTCCAGCTTCCTGGGGCACTGAGATGGAATGGCTTGGGCCTAGGATTGCTAGATGAAGGTCATCATTGACGTGGAAAAACCATGGCGTTTATGTTTTTTGTTTTTTAAAGATTTATTTCTTATTATTTGTAAGTATACTGTAGCTGTCTCCAGACGCACCAGAAGAGGGTGTCAGAACTCATTATGGATGGTGGATGGTTGTGAGCCACAATGTGGTTGCTGGGAATTGAACTCAGGACCTTTGGAAGAACAGTCAGTGAGTGATCTTAACCGCTGAGCCATCTCTCCAGCCCCTATTTTTTTTTGGGGGGGGGGGGTGTTGGTTTTTTTTCAAGGCAGGGTTTCTCTGTATAGCCCTGGCTGTCCTGGAACTCACTCTGTAGACCAGGCTGACCTCGAACTCAGAAATCTGCCTGACTCTACCTCCCAAGTGCTGGGATTAAAGGTGTACGCCACCACTACCCGGCTGCTTTTGGGGTTTTTTTTGGGGGGGGAGGGTATTTTGTTTTTAAGGAAGGGTCTCATATAGCCCAGGTTGGCCTAAATTCACTTGTAGTCAGGAACGACACATAAGAACCCAAGATCACTTTATTGAGCTGATATTTGTCTTTCCTTTTAAAAGCACTGAAGTAAAGACACCTCATAGACCAAGTGCCACCTTACCTCCCTAGAGTGTGCTCAGAAGGACTGAACCTACCGACACTGCCTTCTAGGCCAGACCCCCAGCCCAAGTCTCTGACCCAAGAGCCTGGAGACCAAGCTTCTACAGCACTGGAGCAAAGTGCTGTGGCCACGTAGCCTGGCGGCTCCTCCTGGACTGGCTGGTCCAGTTCTCTCTGTGTCCTAGCTGGGCAGCCTGCACTTCCAGGGGCCAGTCTCACCCTGGAGTTGTGGATGGCTCCTGCAGGTCTGAGCCGCCTGCCCTGGAGCAGGCACCTCGGCATGTCCCAGCAGGTTGCAGCTTCCACCCACAGCCTGCCTGGGGCTACCCAGGTCACCAGGTCGCCAGGGGAGGAAGGTCCGAAGGAGAAGAGCCAAGGGAAGGCTCCTCCCTGCTCGGTTGAATCAGGGAGGGCAATCCAAGTCTACTTTCAGGCCACGATGAGAGGACTGAACCCACGTGGAGGGCACCCACCTATGACCCACGAGGAAGCTGGGCTATGGAGTGGTCTCTGTCAGCCTGCTCTCTGCAAAGACTGAGGCCTTCAGTGGCCTCCAGCACCACTCAAGTCTCCTCTGTCAGGACTGATGCTGGCTCAGCTCCGGAGACAAGAGAGAGGAGGAAGGAGGGTGAGGAGGGAAGGGTGGGGGCTGCAAGGTTGTCAAGTCCCTGCACATCAGATCAGTTCCTTGCACCTGAGCGAACTTAAGCCCGTGATTTATCCTGTTCTACAAACCCAAGAATCCAGTGCTCAGAAAGGTCACCAGGTGGTTACAAAACCAGGGTCCCCAGCAGGAACCACCCCTTCTTATTCTCCTCTCCCTGCTTAGAAAACAGCCAGGAAGTTCCTTACGGGGCAGACAGTGCACTGAAGAGGAGCTCGGCCAACTGTCAGGCCCCAGAGGCTGTAGCGAGGGCAAATGATCTCTCTGCGCTCCTAAAATTTCTTGGTTGTGAGACAGATTAAGAGGAGAAAAACTGGTACCGGAGAGATGGCTCAGTGGTTAAGAGCACTGGTAGTTCTTCCAGAGGTCCTGAGTTTGATTCCCAGCAACCACGTGGCAGCGGCAGAAGGAGCAGGAGGTCAGGGTCTTCTGTGAGCCACAAAGAATGTTTAAGTCCATCCTGAGGCACACGAGACCTCCATCTCAAAAGAGAAGAAACACTGCCAGGTGTGGTTGTGCGAGCCTTTAGTCCCAACACCAGGGAGGCAGAGGCAGGTGAGTCTCTGAGTCTGAGGCCATAATGAGATCCAGGATAGCCAGGGCTATGTAGAGACACCCTACCTCAAAAACAAACAGGGCTGGAGAGATGGCTCCGCGGGTAAGAGCACCGACTGCTCTTCCAAAGGCTCTGAGTTCAATTCCCAGCAGCCACATGGTGGCTCACAGTCATCTACAATGTCATTTGACTGATGCCCTCCCTTCTAGTGCTCAGTGTACTCACACGCAGAAAATAAACCTTTTAAAAACAAACAAACAATGGAGCTGGAGAGATGGCTCAGTGGTTAAGAGTGCCCACTGCTCTTCCAAAGCTCCTGAGTTCAAATCCCAGCAACCACATGATGGTTCACAACCATCTGTAATGAGACCTGATGCCCTCTTTTTTTGTTTGTTTGTTTGTTTGTTTTTTTCCAAGACAGGGTTTCTCTGTGTAGCCCTAGCTGTCCTGGAACTCACTCTGTAGACCAGGCTGTCCTCGAACTCAGAAATCCGCCTGCCTCTGTCTCTCAGAGTGCTGGGATTACAGGTGTGTGCCACCACTGCCCGGCTAATCTGATGCCCTGATGGGTGTCTGAAGACAGCTACAGTGAGCAAGCAGGCCTGGAACTAGAAGAAAAAGCACCTGAAGACAGCTACAATGTACTTACATATAATAAATAAATCTTTTTTTAAAATGCTGTTTGTTTGTTTGACAACAGGAAGGAGAAAACCTGTGTTTCAATACAAAACAATTGGTGTGACAGAAAAGAATATGGGCTCTGGGCTCCTGGGAGAGAAGGATGGATATGCTACAAATTTTGGGAAGGTGAACGGAGGAGCTCCGTAGTGATTTAATGTTATCTTGGTCTATACAGAAGCTAGACATGGTGGTGCACATCTGATCTGTAATCTCAGCACTTCAGAAGCAGAAGCAGGATTATGACTTCCAGGCTAAATAGCAAGACCCTATTTTAGTCGAAAACTAAAAAATAGGGCTGTCCAGATTGTTCACCGGGTAAAGACTCTCCTGCCTGATATTCCGCAGGCCTCAGTTCAAAGGAGGCAGCACCGCCAAGTGTAATATGTTAGGATGGCATTTCCAAAACCCCTTCAAGACCTTGGGAGAATCTGTACTGGGCACCCACGTGCTCAGAGCTTGTTATTTTCTGGGAGTGACAAGACAGGACAAGTGACCCATCCTGAGGGCGAAAGAGCCACTAACAAGGAAGAGGCTGACGGTGGCGAGGCGACACTGTGATCAATTTTATGTTGAGGGTGGGAAGATGGACTCTGAAGATGGTGGGTCACCCCCAAACCAGCCAGTTATGAGGAGGAGATGGAGGCAGCCCCTAAAACGCAGGTGGCCGAGAGGCAGCAGCTGTGCCTAGGCCTGAAGGGGGGGCAGGGCCAGTCTTGGGCTGAGACTCTAACTACACAGGCTTCGGGGAGCTGGAGACAAATGTGTGGGCTAGAAGGTTCCTTCCAGGCAGGTTGGAGAGGAGCCTAAGATGGCTGTTGCAAGTGTCAAGTGGAGAGGTGACGGGGCCGGGGGTGGCAGCCAGAGAGGGGAGCCCTAGGACCACCCTTACTGTCTTGGGTACTTGCAGGCAGCAGATAACTGAAGGAAGTTAAATTGTCCCAGGCTAGCCTAGTCAGGAAATAGGTACACCTAGGGAATCTGGTTTCACTTCAGCTCTGGCCTGGTGCCCCAGGGGCGTCACTCCCGGGCATTCGAACAACACAGCTTGCACGCCAAATCCATAGGTCTGTCAAATGTGGGGACACGATGCTCCTGTGTGTGTGTGTGTGTGTGTCTGCACTCGACTCCAGAGTTAGACAGCTCGGTGGGTACACCCCCTCCCTGGGGCCAGCTGCCTGCATGAATCTAGTCTCTCTGACACTGTGAGGCAAGCCTGCAGGAGGAGGAAAGCAGCCTGGTCCCCATGGCCTCTGATCCCCACCTCTGCCCAGCCCACCTTCTAAGACCTCAGAAAGGCAGACCCGTTCAGGCCCCCTACCTCTGAGGGGTACTTTGTGGGTGGTAAATCATGCGCCCCCCTCTGGAACCCACCAACATTTTCATCAAAGAAAGCTGAACCAAGGACATACAAGAGTCCAGTGGTGTGTCCTATGCCTTGAGACTACAGAGGAAGGCATAAGGGGCTAGGGCAAGAGGAGGGACCGGATTGCGGCCCAGCCTACTTCTCTACTCTGCTGGTCCTATCTGCCTTGCCACTTCCAGTCACGGTAACAAGAGTAACTATATGTAACGGCTCAAAAGCCAGGCAGTACCTGTCAGGCCAGCACCTCCCCAGGGATGGGACAGTGGTCTTAGCAGTCTGTGGAGTCTCCAGCCTGTGCAAAGGATGGGGACAGGTAGCCTGCCTCCTAGCGTCGTCCTCTTGCTTCCCCCCCCCCCCCCCCCCCCCCCCCCCCGAGGTTAGAGCAAGTCCTCTCCCTCCCGGGCATCCCAGCCAGCATCCTTACCTGAGTGCTCTGCTCAGCAGGAGCCTCTGACCCAGTCCTTCCTGCTGCGATGCCTGAGATACATCCATCATCCCTCTCTTCCGATAGCCTGGTATAGGGAAAAACACTGAAGTGGGAGGGAGGGAGGAGGAAACCAGAACTTGGATAAGTGACTGCCTTTGCAAATATAGAAGGGGATCCAGAAACGGGAGGGAGGCGGCCTTGGGTTTCACTGAACCTGAGTCACTAAGAGACCCGGCAGCTGACATGAACAATGGGCGACTTAGGTGCCTGAGGACCTGAGCTTGATTCTCAGAAGCCATGTAAAGGCAGAAAGAGAGAAACTGACTTCACAAACTGTCCTCTGCCCCCGACCTGCGCGCAAATGCATACACGTCAACATACAAAAATACACACACACACACCAAAAATAACAACAATAATCACTACTAAGTATTTACAGAGCTACGGAAATTGTAATCCCAGTATTTATAGTATGGAAGGTAGAAAGATCAGGAGTTCAAAGCCATCTTCTGCTACCAAATGAGTTCAAGAACAGCCTGCCCGACAAGAGACTCTGTTTCAAACAAACAAACAAACAAACAAAGAAGAATTTAGGGGACTGGAGAGATGGCTCAGTGGTTAGGAACACTGACTACTCTTCAGGACCCACACGGCAGTTCACAACTGTTTGTAACTCTAAGATCTGACATCTTCACCCAGGCATCCATCCGTGCAGGCAAAACATCGATGCACACAGAATAAAAGGATCTAGAATTTAGCTTTGACTTTTCTCCTCCAGAATGTTCTTTTCTTTTCTTTTTTTTTTTCTGAGACAGTGTTTCCTCTATGTAACCCTGGCTGTCCTGGAACTCACTCTGTAGACCACGCAGGCCTAGAACTCAGAAATCCACCTGCCTCTGCCTCTCAAGTGCTGGGATCACAGGTGTGCGCCACCATGGCCCAGCACCATTTCTATTTCTGATCTCTGTTGCTGACCTTTTTTGGCCCGGGTGCCTATAACCCAACCTCCTGCTTCAGTCAGCAAGCAGGGATTGTGTGTGCAGAGCACACTCCAGCCTCATGTGCCAGCTCCCCGTTAGCCAGGCAGAAAAACCCTTGATCTTTCTTTCTTTTTTAATTTATATGAGTGCAATGTAGCTGTCAGACATTCTAGGATCTTCCTGTTTTCTAAACTCTGAACACTAGGATTACAAATGCCCTACCTCTGCAAATACTCGGAAATTATTAGTGCTGTTGTTATTCTTGTGTCTGTACTGCAGAGGCTCTACCGGATGATCCATGAGGTGGCCGACACCTGTGTGCCGCCTTTGAGGGACTCTCAAGGTCCCGGCCTCCCTAGAGAGCTCCTCTACATCTGAACATGTCCACATTTCTCCAGCTCTGGGCCTCAGAACCATGAATACACTTTCCTGAGGAAACATTCAGAATTCTGGGCTTCTGCCAGGTTACTTCCCCAGAGGGGGATTTCCTCAGGTCCCCAAGGCCATACGTGTGTTCCTGCCATCAGTGTTCTTCTGTCTTGGGCTAGAGAGATGGCTCAGTGGTTAAGAATACTGATTCTTATCTTCCAGAGGTCCTGAGTTCAATTCCCAGCAACCACATGGTGACCCATAACCATCTGTAATGGAATCTGATGCCCTCTTCTGGTGTGTCTGAAGATAGCTACAGTGTGCTCATATACATGAAATCAATAAATCTTTAAAAAAAACAAACAAATCATTCATCTGTCTCAGGCAACAGCCCCTCCATCACTGAGATACCGAATAGCTGTGAATGAGTTTTTTTTTTTTTTTAAAGAGAAAAATCCACTGTTAAAAATGTGTCTACAGGGCTGGAGAGATGGCTCAGTGGTTAAGAGTACTGACTGCTCTTCCAGAGGTCCTGAGTTCAATTCCCAGCAACCACATGGTGGCTCACAACCATCTGCAATGGGGTCTGATGCCCTCTTCTGGTATGTCTGAAGAGAGCAATGGTGTATCCGTATACATAAAATAAATAAATATAAAAAAAAAAATGTGTCTACAGCCAGCTGGGCAGTGGTGGTGCACGCCTTTGATACCAGCACTTGGAAGGCAGAGGCAGGTGGATTTCTGAGTTCTAGGCCAGCCTGGTCTAGAGTGAGCTCCAGGACAGCCAGGGCTATCCAGAGAAACCCTGTCTCAAAAAACAAACAAACAAACAAACAAAATTAATTGTCTACGGTAGAAACAGAAAACAGAGGCGGCAAATCGATACCTGTCAGGCCACAGTGATGTTTTGTTGTTTAAATAAAATTGTTTTGCCTACTAGCACCACCTGACACCAGGACGAAAGCCCGTGACTTGTAAGGATCATGCTCATTTCTCCCTCCCTGTAGCATCTAGCACTAACCTGCATTCTGTCCGTACAGGTCCACATGTGGTCTTGGGTGGGTTTCTGTGACTTTGCCTCATTTCCTAGAGGTTTATCTGACTTGTAGCATGAAATGGCACTTATTCCTTTTCTGTGGTAAATAACATTCCGATGTATGGTGGACCACACTGTTTATCCTTTTGCTGGAGTGTTTGACCTGTGTCCTCTTTTTGACTGATATACACAGTATTGCTATGAACATCTGAGTACAAGCATTTGTTGGCATACCTGATTTTGGTTTTCGTTACATACCCAGGAATGGAATTGCCATCCTGAATCTCGCTTAACTTACTGGTTGTTTTTTTTAAATCTTAAAAAAACAAACAAACCGGGCGGTGGTGGCACATGCCTGTAATCCCAGCACTCTGGGAGGCAGAAGCAGGCAGATTTCTGAGTTCGAGGCCAGCCTGGTCTACAGAGTGAGTTCCAGGGCAGCCAGGGCTATACAGAGAAACCCAGTCTTGAAAAAACCAAATCCAAAAAAACCAAAACAAACAAACAAAAAATTTATGTGTATGTGCCAGTGTGAGTGAAATGTGCACCAAGTGCGTGTTATGCCACCAGAGGCCAGGGGGGGCGTTCGATACAATGGAACTGGAGCTGCAACGGATTGTGAGCCACCACGAGGTTCCTGGGAACCAAAACCAGGTCCTTTGCTAGAGTAGCAAGTATTCTTAACCACTGAGCCATCTCTCCACACACAACCCTTACCACCCTACCCCACACCACCCCACCCCACCCACATCTATGTTTAACTTCTTAAGGAAGAAAAGGTGTTATAACTTCTTGATCCTGAACGTTTGGGTGTCCAGCCTTCGGTTTCCGTCCCTGCTACTGCCTTACCCAACCCATATGACTCATTTACACTATCAGTCTGGCCCCTAAAGGCATCTGAACCTGCCGCCCCTAGAAGGCTACGGAGGCAAAGCAACCTCCCTCCAAAATAAAAGTCCAGCGGCTAACTACTGTACACGCCTACTACACCTCTTCGGCTCTCAGAGCGCTTCTTGGGTTTAGTCTCAAACGCGGAAAGCGGCGCTTACCTGAGAAAGAGGCGGCAGAGACCTGACCGACCCATCCCAGCAAGCCAGTTTGGAAGCTGGTTCTGGAAGGAAACCGGGTGCGGCGGGCGAGGCTCCGAGCTGGAGGAGGAGGCGCAGGCGGGCGGTGCGCGCTCTAGAGCCTCGTCCCGGCCGGGGTCTGCGGAGCTGTTGCACGTGAGCGAGCGAGCGAGCGCGCACCGTGGTGGCCGCTGCACTGTGCGCTGCTAGCGGTGGGGGACCCGGCCCCGCAGCACCCGCGAGCCCGGGCGGGGCTCAGGTCGCTCGGGGGCGGTGCCGGTTCCCGCCCCCCACATCCGGGGGCCGGGCTGGGCGCTGGGGCTCGCGCCGCGCGAGTGAGTCAGGCTGGGTTTTCCCTCCGTCTCTGGGGCCAGCCGACGAGTGTCGCCCAGTGCGTCCTCTGCCCGCCGATCCGGCTCCCGCGCGTGCCCGAAGAGCCTGGGAAGAGAAAGGTTCGAGACCGAGCTGGGGACTGCAGCGCGCCCTGCGATCCACGGCGCCAGCATGGTAAGTGGGCAGGGAGGGTCGCTGAGGTCGTTCTCGGACACCCGGCGAGGTAGCAGGATGCTGTGCGCGCCCCGATGTCCTCTGCTCCCGCGCCCGAGGCTGACCTGTAAATGCGCTTTCCGTGGAGCATCGCCCGGATCCCCGCGCCGCAGCTAGGAGGGGCAGGCGCCCTTGGCGCAGGAGTCTGACCTCGGCCTCCGCCCCCTGCACCAGCTCTAAGCAGGCCCTCCTGAAGGCGGGCGGGAGACGTGCACCCCACCCCGCCCCCTGGGTAGCTCGGAGGGCCTCTGGTAGTTCTGGGATACCTCGCTTCCTCCACAGCCTTCCTGGGCGCAGTTCCACAGGGCTGTCCAACCCGTCTTCTCTTGCGGCCTTCCCGGGGACACCGCTCACCTGCCCTCGTCCTCGGGGTACCCTCTTCCTGCCTCAGCCCCCCCCCTACCCTGTCTGGTCCTCAACTAGGGACCTGCGAATAGAGGACGTCCCGAGGTTTGGGACTCCGTTCCAGTCCTGACTTTAGCCTTTGACAAAAGTAAGGACCAGGACTTCTAACTGTGTTAAGATGGGGGCTTGGGCCATACCCAACCCAAAGGTACAGATTGGGCATGGTTGTCCTTGGGCGGGAGCAGAGGCGGGAGGCCCTCCTGGACCTGGAGATCAGCCTCCTCCCAGGCTCTCACAAGCAGGGCTTCTCTGCCGACTAGCTGCGTGTGGGTGTGTATGTGCAAGACTGTGAATGAAAGCGACCAGCCAGCTCCCAACACCGCCTCTAGCAGTTTCCTGAGCTCAAGAGTCCCTAAGCCAGCGCCACTTCCACTATTTCTTCTTCTTTCCTCTTTCCCCAGGGCGGGCTGGAGAGATTCCTGGGAGGGGGTTTAAGTCATCCCTCTCAACCTAGCTGTAGATGCCCTTGGGAGAACCAAGCATGGGGGCTGGGCAGGCTACACAGACAGCAGAGTGTGGTAGTGGAAGGTGACCCCTAGCTGGGACAGCTGGGTGTAGTATAGAGGGCTTTGCTGTGGGAATCCAGATTGGTCCTTAGTGGGGGAACTCCCTCTTTCAAGCCTCAGTTTCCCTATGTGTGGATAGAATCCCTTATGCACGACTAGTATGGAGACAATGTAACATTATGAAATAGAAGAACTCAGAAACACTGAAGCCCTGAACCTAGAGCCAATGTGGATAATTCTGTCGAGGGGGCAGGCTACGTCCGCCGCCCCCATCGCCTCTCAGGCTGTCCCCATTTTTGGAGTTGGGACATTCCAGTGTCATTCCTCTGTGGCAGCTGCAGGCACGCCCCTCAGAAGGGCTGATCCCCCCCCCCCCACAGCAGGTGGTGTGACCCTCCCCTGGGGCACTCTGGTGGGAACTAATGGCTGTTTAGGTTCAACTAACTCCTGCCACATGGAGAGTGAGGTGTCCCGACCTGAAGGAAATGCAGTGAAAGCTGCCGCCCAGTCTGCTGAACACGACCTTGGTCACATCACCTTACCTCCTGGGCTCCTGTTTGCTCTGGTGAAGCAAAAACATATATAACCCATTGCACCTCCTGGGTGTGTTTCGAAGAGGTATTCAGGGTCTGGTGCTGGGGTGCCCCCCTGGGTATCACTGTGTACCTCTATTTGAGGCTTTCTGCACTACTGGCTACTCCGGGGGTTGGGGGGAGACAGAGGAAGACAGAACTGAAAGAAAGGGTCCTGCTGTGGCCAGCTGAGTAATGGTGTATTCAGCTCCTTATAGAGCCCTGGGCATTAAAATAGACACCCTCACTGTGGCTGCACAGCCCTAGCATTTGGTGGACCCCCCGCCCTCCACTTTCTACTGTGTTCTGATCTCCCAGACGTTGTAAGGCTCTGGCTAGCTCTCTCCTCCATCCCCCACCAAATCATAGGCCAAAGAGCCCGCACAGCTGCCCTGGCCCGGGCAGGCGATCCCAAGGCTCCTAAGCAACGGGGAAGGAAGGAATGTGCGTGTTGGGGGAGGGGCAGAGGTAGGTTGGGTTCTCTAGGAAAAGGGTTTGTCTCCAGCCTGAGACCTGTGGTGGCTGGCCTCAGCCCAGCAGGTGGAGCAGACAGTGCTACTGAGACCTGTGGTGGGTGGGCGGATAGGGGATGACCGTGTAAGCTGTGTTGTCTGCCCTTGCTCTGGTCTCCCTAACATACATTCGTCTTTAGGACACTGTTTTCTGTATGAAGTCATTTGCACAGTTTGGCTCATGACTACGCTGGTTCACCCCTGAGACCTGAGACCTTTAGTGGGTACCACACAGTGTCAGTTGTTTCCCATGAGACTGCAAGTGAGGGTCTGCGCAGAGGAAAGTGAGGGTCTGGTGTTTGGCGTGAGTTGGGCATGAGTTGGCGGCACTGTCTCCAGCGGGTACCCAGGGCTTGACAGTTCACAAGGCCATTCCCCCTCCATTGCCTCTCTGTCAGTTATCCTGACAGACATAACTGGGGAGGGAGACAGAGAGATGGCTGGAGACCAGATTTCGTTCCTTGAGGAGCAACAGAACATTTCACACAGGCCGTGGTGTCTGTCTAGCTGGATGGGCTTGCCAGGGCAAGGCGATGTTGAACAACGGGGAGACAAGGGGACCCGGGTCTGATTCTTTTGATTGTGGGTGACATCCTCCTAGACCCTTGGCAGCTCTGCTGCTGAGATCCCAAGAGCCCTCATCCTGACAAGGTCTGTGACCTTAGGCAGGTCATTCCAGCTTTTTGAGTCTCCGAGGGCTTACCTTTTTTAAAGGGATACTGAGCCAGGTGGTGGCAGTTCATGCCTTTAATCCTAGCTTTCTGCCCCCCAAAAAAACCCAAGATAAATAAATGAAATTTAAAAAGGAGGGATATGGAAGCCATAGTCTCCTTGAGACTCCTCCAAAGGGCCACATCACCTTGAGAGCCCCAGCTCTAGTAGTCCCCTAACCTGGCTGAATCTCTTGAATTTACGGAGCTTGTGATATCCCTGGGAGGGTCTGACTGTTCACCTGGGGCTGGACTGGGTGTAGGAACTCAGACTTACACCCCACCTTGAGTGGTGTGTTATTCAGGAGAGGGCCACTACAGTTATTTATTGCCTAGGGTAGAGTTGGCTGTGGACCAGGCTGCCCTCCTTCCCTCCCTCCCTCCGTCCCTCCTTCCCTCCCTCCCTCCCTCTCCCAGAGAGTGCTTTGTCTTTCACAAACACAAAACCTGGAAATGGTTGAGGATGGAGCCTCCTAACCACCATTGTTTGGGGTGGGAGTGGGTGTCCGGAAGCTTATTGGGTGGGTGGGTGGTGGTGGGTACTCCCAGATGCAGCCTGCCTGCCAGACATCTGCCTGGCATTGGGAGCAGCTGTGGGTGGGTGGGCGGGAAGCAGAAAAAATGCCATTCACTGCCAGTTGTTTGCACCTACTGTATGCTGGGCAGTGGGTGTGGCACACACATCAGTCTCCTGAGCGTCGGGCCCCAGAACACGTGGGAGACAGTTCAGGAGAAGTCTGGTCCCTTGGTGTGCAGCCGGAGTGTGTGGTTAAGCTCAGCCTTGGTGTTGTGTGCTGACTGTGGCCTCAGGCCAGACCTGGACCACATGCCTGGTCACATTATCTTACCCTGTTCTCCCGGCATCTCTACGTGATGAATGCCGACAATCATAGCGTTTCTGTTCCTGAAGTAGGCAAGGCTCACACGGGTTAGGCATGGCTAAGGTCACAAGCTGCTGGCTTCCAGCCCAGGCTCTGTGAACCTGGCTGGTGGTACCACACAACAGAACACAGTGGCGTTATATAGCCTGGCTGCCTCTCTTCACTCGGCCTCCCATCACTGCCTAGGCCTGGACACCTGTTCCGGAAACAGAAGCCATTGTTCCTCCCCTTGGGCTCTTCCTGTGTGTATCACCATCCTTCCTCCCCTTGGGCCCTTCCTGTTTGTATCCCGCCCACTGTATCCCGCCTGTCCCCAACCTCACCCACTCCAGATGTTTCCCTGGGGGGACCTCTGACCCTTTGAGGGAAAAGAGGTTCCCATCTAGGGAAGCCAGAAGGACAGACCCCCTACCGTCTGGTTCACTGTTCTTGCTCCTCCCCCACCCCCCAAATTTGGTTTAGAGTCTGTCAGAAGTAAGCAAGATCATGGGTCAGACAAAACCCTAGCCACCCTCCGCCCTTGGCTGGCTCTTTTCTAGGAAGAAGGCCCTTGCCCGACTACTGGAGGGCCTCGCCTTCCTGCCTTGCTTCAGACCCCTGTCTGGGAGCTGTGCCTTCAGATGTTCCCGGTGGAGTCCCATTTCCTGTTCTTTAGACTTAGTCTGACAGTAGTCAGTGTACCCTTTCCGTCTCTTGCCATCCTGTGAATCCCATTCTGTTTACACGTATCTGCTTCTGATGGGTCTGGGCAGAGTGAGGAGCTACAGATGGCAAGTGTCTGGTTTTAGTGCGTCTGGGAACGTGGGTACTGAGTGCCCATCTGCCACTAATGCAGCCTTCTGATTCCCAGAATCGGCTGCCCGTGCCCTGTTGAACCTTCATGGCCAGAGCCTCAGACCCTGCTGGCATTGCCATGGGCAGCGTAGGCAGCCTGTTGGAACGGCAGGACTTTTCTCCTGAAGAACTTCGGGCCGCACTGGCTGGCTCCCGGAGCTCCCGACAGCCTGATGGGCTTCTCCGGAAAGGCTTGGGCCAGCGAGAGTTCTTCAGCTACCTGCATCTCCCCAAGAAGGATGGCAAGGCGACCAAACGAGCCCCTCGGAACGAGCCAGACTATGCCACCCTCTACTACCGGGAGCATCCTCGGGCTGGTGACTTCAGCAAGACTTCCCTGCCTGAGCGGGGTCGCTTTGATAAGGTGCGTCTGCGTTACAGGGGATTGGGCCGAACTCAGAGACCGTGATGCTGGAGTGGTCAGCTGGGAGGCCCTGACCATGGGGTAGGGCAGCCCGGGGTGTGAGAAGTCTGAAGTGTGACCGATGCCTCCCTGTGATATGTACCCTGAGTTCTCAGAGGGGATTCCTTAGGGCCTTTGGGGACAGGAGGTAGGCAGAAAAAAGTGACCATCTCAACCTTGCTCCTACATTCTCTCCCTGACAGTGCCGAATCCGTCCTTCTGTGTTCAAGCCTCCTGCGGGCTCTGGGAAAGGCTTCTTGTCCATGCAGAGCCTGGCAGCCCACAAGGGCCAGAAGTTGTGGCGAAGCAACGGCAGCCTGCACACTCTGGCCTGTCACCCACCCCTGAGCCCTGGGCCTCGGGCCAGTCAGGCCCGTGCACAGTTGCTTCACGCGCTCAGCCTAGATGAAGGTGGCCCTGAGCCCAGCCTGTCGGACTCTTCCAGCGGGGGTAGCTTTGGCCGTAGTCCAGGTACTGGCCCCAGCCCCTTCAGCTCCTCCTTGGGCCACATTAATCACCTCGGAGGCTCCCTGGATCGGGCTCCAAGGAGCCCCAAGGAGTCTGGACCTCTGGCAGTACTGAGCTGCCTGCCCGAGCCACCTCCCCCCTATGAGTTCTCCTGCCCCACTACTGAGGAGGTCGCCGTGTTGCCTGAGACCTGTGAGGAACTCAAGAGGGACCTCGGTGACCAGGATGTTTCTAACCCCTTCACTCAGGTGAGGGAGCCCCTGCCTGGAGTGGTTTGTCCCTTGTATTGGTATAGGGACCAGATGAATCTGTGCCATCTGGCCTAACTTGAGATGGGGACCAACCATGAGTAAGACCTAAACATAGTATGCTATGGGGGCTGGTCGCATGGTAGAGGCAGCAGAGAATGAGACCAGAGGTTATGCCCCTGATGGGGTCCTTTCTCCCACTGTGCTTAAGAGAGAAAACATCAAACAAACAAAAACCACCTGTAAATTGGCAATATAACCCAATGGCAGAGTGCTTGCCTAGCACGCGTGAGGCCCTAAGTTCCAATCTGACCACTGCAAAGAAAAGAGGCTGTTTCTGTGAGTTGCATGTATTAGGACCGCTGTCTGTGGAGAGGCTCTTTGGGTAGGAAGCACGTGCGGTCAGGACTCTGCGTTCTGTGGTCTAGGTGCATAGGACATTAACGGTGGCAGGCTATGGGCACGACTGAACATTGCTATATGGAAATCTGAGTGAGGCTGTGCCCACTGCCAACCCAGTTCCCCTTCCCCTCTGCAGGTGCTAGAGGAGCGCCAGCGGTTGTGGTTGTCCGAGCTGAAGCGTCTGTACGTGGACCGGCTTCATGAGGTGGCCCAGAAGGCTGAGCGCAGCGAGCGCAACCTCCAGCTGCAGCTGTTTATGGCTCAACAGGAGCAGCGGCGCCTGCGCAAGGAGCTGCGGGCTCAGCAGGGCCTGGCCCCAGAGCCTCGGACCTCTGGTCCCCCCTTGGAGGCTGACCCCAACGTCCGGCCAGAGGAAGAAGCCCGATGGGAGGTAGGACACCATCCGAGGCATCGCCTTCTGTCTCATTGTCCTGGTCCTATGCTCTGTCCCATCGAACAGCCTGCCCTGGGATCACACGGTGTTTGACCCTTGCTCACGCTTTGTCCCTTCCCCCAGGTGTGCCAGAAGACTGCGGAGATTAGTCTGTTGAAACAGCAGCTTCGGGAAGCCCAGGCAGAGCTGGCCCAGAAGCTTGCCGAGATCTTCAGTTTGAAGACCCAACTCCGGGGCAGCCGGGCACAAGCCCAGGCTCAGGACGCTGAGCTAGCCCGGCTGCGGGAGGCAGTGCGCAGCCTGCAAGAGCAGGCGCCTCGGGAGGAAGGCCCAGGCAGCTGTGAGACGGATGACTGCAAGAGCAGAGGACTGCTGGGGGAGTCGGGAGGCAGTGAAGGCAGAGAAGGGGCCGAGCAGCTGAGGGCAGAGCTGCTCCAAGAGCGGCTTCGTGGCCAGGAGCAGGCCCTGCGCTTCGAGCAGGAGAGGCAGACTTGGCAGGAGGAAAAGGAGAGGGTGCTGCGCTACCAGCGGGAACTCCAAGGCAGCTACATGGACATGTACCGTCGCAACCAGGCACTCGAGCATGAGCTGCGGGTGCTGCGGGAGCCCCCTGCTACATCCTGGAGTCCCCGGCTGGAGTCCTCTAAGATCTGAGGCTGGCCAAGTGTGCTGACAGCAGGCATACTGTCAGAAGATATCCCGAATCCCGAGACGGCAGGCTCCTCCCTTGCACTGGTCTGGGGCAGAGTCTGTGGAGGGCCACTTCAGGGATGGGACACCCACCCAGTGAAGGGCTCCAGTGGGCAGTGGGATGGATAGGGTTGCCTGCTCCAGAAGCTGTGGCAAAGTCTTGCTGGCAGAGAACCACACCCAGAGAGAGCCTAGCCCTGCTTCCAACAGTGGGTGTGGCCCAGTAAAGTAGGTTGGAGCCATCCAAGCTTCAGTCCCAAGATGCAGAAGGGCAGGAGAGAAGGAGGGTGGCAGGTGACCTGGCCTGAGGTCTTCCTCCAGGGAAGGAGCCAGGGGTGGGAAGATTGGCCTCCTCCAGAATAAAAAGCACGTTTTCTCTGAGGAGGCTTAGTTGATAAGATTGTGCTTGGCCTGAGTCCAGAGGCTCCTGGATGGTCAGTGTTCCGGGCCTTGGACCTAGGCTGTAATTCCTTCTATGGTACCAAGAGTGGAAGAATACACCCCATTGCAGTCCCTGGTCTTATGTGTTGGAGAATGGAGGAGTGTTGTTCCTTGCTCCCATACCCCACAGGCCTTAGCTGCTGTGTGGGCTGAAACACTTTCTTCAGCACCATCGGATGTTTGAGAAGAAACAATACCAGGGAAACAAAAGGATTGATCGACAGGCATTTGCAGAACATGAAGTGTTTTTTCTGGTGGGATGTCTGGTCCCTGGGTGCCCAGGCAGCTGCTGGGTTTGGAGCCAGCCCCAGACAGCTGCCTCTGACATGTAAAAGCTCTCGTGGGCTCTGCCACTTCCAGCTGTGGTGTGCCCCTCCCTCCATGGCTTGGGGGCCAGAGGCAGGTACAGGAACTGTGGTCATTTCCAGAAGCAGTAGAGGCCTGTGGTGCGTTTTATTTTTGCATTAGATCAGCTTTGTGTTCTAGAAAGATCCGGGGAATCTTTTAAATCTCTGCTTCCAGCTAAAACTGATCCCAGGACCCTAAAACCCTCAGACACCCCACATACACACCTTAGCAGTGGCTTGTATCCTATGGGCTTTGTTCCCCTTGGGTTAGGGACTGATGCAGCTGATACCTCCTTTGCCTATCTTACCTGCTCCTTTCTTCCCTCTCCTCCCCTCTCCTTCCCTTCCCTTCTTTTTTCTTTTTGGTTTTTCGAGACAGGGTTTCTCTGTGTAGACTTGGCCATCCTGGAACTCACTCTGTAGACCAGGCTGGCCTCGAACTCAGAAATCCGCCTGCCTCTGCCTCCCAAGTGCTGGAATTAAAGGTGTGCGCCACCACCGCCCGGCTCTTTTCTCTTCTCTTCTCTTCTCTTCTCTTCTCTTCTCTTCTCTTCTCTTCTCTTCTCTTCTCTTCTCTTCTCTTCTCTTCTTTCTTTCTTTCTTTCTTTCTTTCTTTCTTTCTTTCTTCTCTCTCTTTCTCTCTCTTTCTTTCTTTCTGTTTTGAGTCAGGGTTTTTTTGCTCTGTAGACCTGTAGACCAGACTAGGATGGAACTCATTTTGTAGCCCAGACTGATCTGTAGGGATTCTGCTGCTCACCTCTTGGAATTATAGACTCATGTTACACCACCTTAGCTTGCCACCTTTCTTTCCCTTGCCTCGTGTTAGACAGGGTCTCCCAGTATAGCCCAGTCTGGCCTTGGACTCAAAATCCCCCTGCCTCTGCCTCCTAAATGCTGGGATTATAGGCCTGTACCTCCTCTTGGGCTCCCTTCCTCTAGAGAGAAACTTGTTACAGATGTGTGATAAGAATAGCTACTTAGCTACTACAAACTTACTGTCTGTCTGGTATTATGTTGGGCACTTGTGGTCTTGGGGACACAAGGCAAATTCACTGTGCTTCTCTGCCTGGGTAGGGGCGGGTGGAATAATAGCCATTTTTCTTATTTTGATTTTTGAGATGGGGTCCCTCAGTGTAGCTCTTGTCCTGGAATTTAACATATAGACCATGATGACCTTGAACTCACAGAGATCCACCTGCCCAACTGAACACTGCCATTTATTTGCCTCCAGTACCTTCCTTGGAACCATTCAAGAATCCTTTCAGAATTGTCACAGATCTCTTGATCTCAGTCCCTGTCTGTGAGCCTCTGAGGCCCAGCAAGTAGGTGCCCTGGTTTAGATGACCGACTGTGGCCTGTGACACCTGATCTGACTGATGGGCCTCACCTTTCTTAGGGTGGAGGGTTGGGTGTGAGTTGTCTGCTGTGAGGATGCTGTGTTTATGATCTGTGAGTGGCAGGTGTGTGTAGGCTTGGGAGTGGTAGGTGTGTCCAAGGAGGTGTGTTTGGGGCCTTGGCCCTCAAAGTCGGCTCCTGGGTGGATGCCAGGAGTGCTTCCTGATCCTCTCCCTTCCATTTCTCCTGACTGTTCCAGCCCTTTGCACTGGTCACACTAGGTAGACCCTGCATCACAGATAGTCCTCTGGGAGTAGCCGAGACACATAGACCCACACCTGAACCCTGGTTCCCACCAGAAGTGGGGGGTTAGGCAAGGGAACCCCCACAGACCATGATACCCACTTCCATTTCATAGGTGTCTGCAAACACAAGTCTCTGGGCTAGGAGGTCTCTCCTAAGAAGTCAGTTGTTAGCCTGAGTTACTTCCTCAGCAGGGCCAGAAGCCAGTCAGGCCAGGTGCCCACATGCCCACCTTTTGGTGTACCCACTCCACGGTGCAGCTCCCCACCCAGCAATTACAACCTGGGTTGGCCAGTAGAGCCAGCGGGGGTGGGTGGGCGGTACCAAAACTTGGCAGTGGTGCCAGAAACCAGGGCCAGGCCCAGATGTCGAGGGGGAGGGCAGCCCAGAACCAGATCTCTTGTTAGCTCATCCTCCCTTGGCAAACCAGTTCCCTGGTCCCCAAGCAGGCTGGGTGGCTCTGGGGCCAGTTGGTCATAGAAGTCACTGTCACAGCTGCTGGAGAAGCCCGTCCCTGCTGCCTCGGGAAGACCCCAGGCCCAGCCAGTTTATGTGGAAATCTAGTGAGCATCTCACACTGTTCCCAGGTCTACCTCAGATCCCTCCTCTTCACCCAGTGTTTCTTCCTTAGCCTGTCACTCAATGCCAGCAGCCTTCCAGCTTCAGTGATCTTGGCAGCTTGGCTTTCTGGTCAGACCGCTGTGGGCTGTCCTGGCCTAAACCAAAGTTGACAGGAGGAGGAGGAGGAGACTGTAATTTCTGGAGCCTTTGGGGAATGAAAGAAGAGGGGTCCTGAGTAGGTCCTGAGCTTGACTGGGAAGGTAGCTTGGACTCCCTGAGTGGAGCCCCGATTCCCTTAGTGGAGCCCTGATTCCTTAGTGGAGCCCTGATTTCATGGTACTGCATAGAGGTAGCCAGTACTTGTGTGTTGTGTCTCAAAGGAAGCTTCGCAGAGCCCCCTCATTACGGTCTCCTCCAGGTGTTTCTACAGTGCTCTGTTGGCTTGCCCGACTCCCCTGGGCTGTGAGCGTTGCCAACACTGGCTTGTGACCTCCATTTTGCTTCAGACTGCTCTGGCTCCAACCCCAGAAGGTAGGGGTGAGAAACGTAGAATATGGAAGTAGGGGTGAGCAGATTCCTCCACTGTCTAGGATGGATGGCTTTAAGGTGAGGGCCTGGGGAATGGGTTGATTCTGAGCCCTTCATGGGCACTGGGTCTAGGTCAGTGAAAGTTCAAGGCTCTAGCACTTAGTCACGATTGAGACTATGGGTCAAATACAGTTCCCAGGGAAGGAAGACGGTGTATTCCAGTGGAGGAGGGAGGGAAACATGTCTGCACTAGTGACTGTACTAGTGAATGCTGTTCTAGATAGCAGACCCAGGCAGGGGATGCAGAGGACACAGGTCTGGAAAAATGGCTGAGCAGAAGAACCCTGACTGCTCTTCCAGAGGCCCCATTCTATACAGAACACTTTACAAAGTGGCTCACAGCCACCTGTATGTAAATCCAAGCCTGGGGGATCCAATGGTCTCCACGGGCACAGACATGTGCAGAGAAAGCACCTACACACTTAAAATAGATAGTTGTAAACAGAGGACAGATAATCCAAAGGATCTTAAATATAGCACAGCGGGATCAACAGAGGCCTCCATGGTGGGGAGAAGTCAGGAGAAGAAGAAAGGGAAGAACCTTCCTGAGGCGAGATTCTGATCCTGAGGGGGCGTTCCTCCAGGGAGGATGCAGGCCACAGCACAGTGCTTCAGGAGCTGCCTTGTCTGTCACTGGGTACTCAGCTCCTAACGGCCTCGGGCACGCCCCAGTCTCACCAGTCTCACCTTTTCGCTTTTTAACAGAATTTTATTCTTGCACGTGTGCTTCACCAGAATGTAACTCTGCATCATTTAAAGTCCGCAGGCTGCTTTCTCAAAATGCTTTGTAGGGTTTTTTCCTTGTTTTTTTTTTTTTTTTTTTTTTTTTTTTTTTAATGAGGGAGTATTTAATCACAGCTCTTTTATATATCACTTTACACATTGCAAAACAAGAAAAAACAATAGGAAACTGATGTAGTACAATTATGTGGAGATCCAGAAATAAATCATGTTTTTGCAAGAATTGTACAAAATCAAGGGAAGGCCTACAGAGGGAACACGATTTAACCAGAGCTGTTTGGCTGGATTTCTGAATAGGAGGCAAAATAAGCCACAATGTGCACTACCTTGTAAAATAAAATAGACATCAAACTTTTTCTTGTTTGCGTGTCAAAAGTCAACATTGAGTCTATTCTTTGACCGCTCTCCACCTTTTTTGAGAGAGGGGCACTCAATGAATCTGCAGCTCACTAATTCAGCTATGTTCACTAGCCATCAAGACCCAGGGACCCCGTTGTCTGCCTCCCTAGTGCTTGCTTTACAGGAAGATTTTGTTTTCTTTTATTTATTTTTGATGGGCAGCAGATATTGAACTCGGGTCCTCAAGCTTGCACAACACTTTACCAACTGAAGTATCTCCCTAGCTTCGTTTTATTCTTCTTTTTAATTAAAAAATAAAATATAAATCTTAGGAAACTGGCCCAAAAGAAAGGAAATACTAAAGAAATAGCTTTTGGTCATTCCACTTTGAAGCAATCTCCTCCAACAAAACCAAATATCCAGTCTGAACGAGGGAAGCACAACAGAAAAGAATAGGAAAACACGTGCACAGGAAAAGCGCACGGGAATAATTCAGAACGCGAGGCACATCACGTGGTGACAAAGGTTCAAAAGCCTAAATATGAGCCGCTCCAGGTTCTGGTAGAAGCAGCTTTGTTCACACCCTGCTTGACGGCGAGGCTGCCTGGGAGAGGAAGTGGGACAGCCTGGGGCTTTCTAGAAAGCTTGTGAGGTCCTGCCGGCTGGGGTTGGGGTTCCTTAGCTCTGGCTTTTCCCCTTAAGCAGAGGCTCATTCAACTCCTCGCCCCCGCAACTTCCGCGTGGGGCTGGGACCACCCAAGCTCTGAGACACCGCCAGGCATCTCCAGGATGCCGGGGTCACGATGCCCCTGCGGGCTAGCTTCCGTCTTTGCACCGCCCTCTTCCCTGCTGTGTTCCAGCAGGTTGGGAACCACAGCTTCCTCTTTTATTAAGCGAAGAATGTTGGTCAGGTCCCAGCGTCTCTGCTCTCCGTGTTCCAGCAGCGATGAGGATAAAGTCCTGAGCCCAATGGAGCTTTTATTCTAAAAGTTGGGGAGGCGGAGATAGGGGCAAGAAAACAAAATCAACACATAAACACATGATTTCAAGCCAAGGCTGTAAAGAAAACAAAGCTAGATTGTGCAAGGTGGAGGAGGCGGAAAGAGGAGGACTTGCATGTCTGGAGGGAAACCAGAAGTAAAAAAGAAACTGTCTGAGCTGAGCCAAGCGGTGGTGAGGCAGGGGCAGGCCGGTTTTAGAGTTCGAGGCCAGCGTGGTCTACAGTGTGAGTTGTAGAACAGCCAGGGCCATACAGAGAAATCCTGTCTTGAAAAACCAGAAAAAAGAAAGGAAAAGGACGGAGACAGGGGTGGGGGTGGGGACGGGGCAAGCGCAAGTATTGCTGATGGTGGTGCACACACCTGTAACCCCAGTGCACAGGAGGTGGAAAGATGTCCTCCGTGATAGGAGTTCAAGGCCAGTCTGGGGTACCGACGACCCTTTCTCAAAAGATCAAAAAGAGAAAAAAATTTTTTAGCCCTTTTTAGTTTGAGGAATTAGCACCTCCTCTGCTTTTGTACCTTTGTCTCCCGGCCCCTGTGCGTCTTTCTTTCTTTCTTTCTTTCTTTCTCTTTCTTTCTTTCTTTCTTTCTTTCTTTCTTTCTTTCTTTCTTTCTTTCTTTCTTTCTTTCTTTCTTTCTCTTTCTTTCTTTCTCTCTCTCTCTCTCTCTCTCTTTCTTTCTTTCTTTCTTTCTTTCTTTCTTTCTTTCTTTCTTTCTTTCTTTCTTTCTTTCTTTCTTTCTTTTTTCCTGGCCTCAGACTTAGATCTCCCTGCCTTGGCCTCCCCAGTGCTGGAATTAAAATTGTGTGTCATTAAGTACGACTCCTTCACCCTTTTTAGTTAGGGCAGGTATGCAACCCCTACTCCATCTTGCCCCTAAAGAAGGCTATTCACAGAGAGAATGTCAGGGCGGGGTGGGGGGCTGTGGAAGCACAGGGTTAGGTGACCCCGTAAGGACAAAAGCAGAACTCTTTTTGTTGTTGTTGTTGTTGTTGTTGTTTGGATTTGTTTTTTTTTTTTTTTTCGAGACAGAGTTTCTCTGTATAGCCCTGGCTGTCCTGGAACTCACTCTGTAGACCAGGCTGGCCTCAAACTCAGAAATCCGCCTGCCTCTGCCTCCCAGAGTGCTGGGATTACAGGCAGGCGCCACCACTGCCCGGCTAAAAACAGAACTCATAAAAATTGTGCATGTGTGATGTGAACGTGGGTGTGCTTGCCTGTACAAGTGTGTGAAGGCCAGAGAAGGATTTTGGGCGTCTCGGTCTATCACTCTTACTCTCTTGATCCTAGAGCTCTGCATTTTAGCTCCATTAGCAGGCAGGCCAGCACAGGAATCCTGAAGTCTCAGCTAACCCCAGTGCTGCAGTTACAGGCCTGCGCCAGTAGGCGTGAGGCTTTCTAACAGAATCTGGGATCTCAACTCAGACCCTCACACTTGCTCTGCAAGCACTTTCCCGTTACCTCTGCCTCTTTCTGTAAACATAATTTGTTAGTTCAAAGAGCATCGCAGAAAATCCTTAATCACTGGACCACATACACGTAATTTTTTTAAAATGTTATTTTTCGGGTGCTGGGGGTGGACCAAGGGGCCTGCATGCATTTTACACCGCTAATCTTTCCCTCGCTCCCCCTCTCTGTCGTAGCTCAGGCTGGCCTAACTCACTTTGTATCCCTGGACGTCTGATCTTCCTATAATGTAATTCTAAGTTTATAGGCGGGTATCACAATACCCAGCTTTATTTTCTGGGCCAGAGTGTCGCTCTGTAGTTTAGACTGGCCTGGGACTCCCGGCGCTCATCCTGCCTCAGCTTCCCCTGACCCAGCCTGGATATTTAAGACATAGGAATTGTGGTTGGGGGCTCGGGTTATGCAGGTGCGCCAGCTAATAATTCCGGTAGAAACTCGCGACAACCCTCCAGTGGTTCTGACGCGCGAAAACCTAGGTTTGCTCCGGATCTCAGCGACCCGGCGTCCCAGCCCTGCACTGCGCAGGCGCTGACTGCTGCCTAGCTCGGGCGAGCGATTCATTCGGCATTCCTTGCAAAGCCGCGGGCGAGACAGAAGCTCTCTCCACGCTCCGCGACACCGCGCATGGGCGAGCCCGGACCCACCCGAGGGGCAACCGCCGCGCCTTCCGGTTCCGATGACAGCGGCGCCGGAAGCCGGCTGGGCTGCAAGATTAGGTGACAGCCTGCGGGCTCCGGGTCCCGGGGTGCGGGGCGCCCCGATCAAAGCCTGGAGCAGTCGTCGGCCACACCCTCCAAGGGCTGGTGGAGTCACCCGGACTCAGACGTCCTATCTACTGCATCTGACTGGGCCAGAGGTAACCAGCTGTGAGCGGTGGGGTCCGGCCAGGCACTGCAGGAGGGTCTCTGGGAGGATATGTAGGAGTTTGCCAGTCTTCTGCACTGTAATGCGGGTGAAGTCAGGGTCGTGGCATACCCCTAGGATAAGTGGTGGGCTTTCCTGACCTTTCAGTTTTAGGTAAAGAAGTGTCATTGTGAAACTTCCTAATATTTATAGGGATATGATTTGTTTGAGAGTAAAATACAGGGCATTGGATGTTGTGGTTTGAAAAGATGACACTTGTGTGGAGACCTAAATAAGGTGCCAGCTATGAGAAGATGTGAGAGTGTCCCGGGAAGAGGATAGAGGCAGAAATAAACTGGATGATGTACCCTGAAACCGGAATGGCCATGGAGGTAGAGTACGGCAAGTGATGGGGAGAGTCATTGGAGTGAGGATAACAAGGGAGTTTGTTTGGATAGAAGTTCTGTTTTCCTTTGGGTTGTTGTTGTCTTTGAGACAGGGTCTCTTAGAACCTAGGCTGGCCTGGAGATTCCTAAGTAGACCAGGCTGGCCTTGAAAGAAGCATCTGCTTCTGCCTCCCATGTGCTGGGGGGATTAAAATCATGCACCACCATATCCAACCTCAGATTTATTTATTTTCTTTTATAATGATGATGACGACGACAACGATGACAGCATTTCTCTAACATAGCCTTTCCGGTCCTGGAATTCACTGTATAGACCAGGCTGGTCTGAACTCACAGAGATCTGCCTGCCTCTGCCTCCTGAGTCCTGGGATTAAAGGCATGAGTCACCACACCCAACAGATTTTTTTTTAAACTTATTTCTAGGTGTATGGGGACCTTTTGCCTTCATGTGTGTCTGTGCACCACACGACGCAGGGGATGAAAAGGGTCTCTACAGCTGGAGTTATAGGAGGTTGTGGCTGCCACGTAGGTGCTGAGAACAGAACCTGGGTTATTTGCAAGAGCAGCAAGTGCTCCTTAAACACTGAGCCATCTCTCCAGCTCTTGTAGTGTGAAGTTCTAACATTTCCTTCATGTCTCCTTCTACCCACTGGCAGCTTGTGATTCAGGTCTTCTTAGCCAAAGGCTAGGAAATGGAGGTACTGTTGAATCAGTTAGGCTTAATCGGCCCAGTGATGGACTATGCCCTGCAGGGAGGGAAAGATGAAACCAGACTCCAGGCTCCGCTTAGCTGGTAGTCCAGTCCAGAGACACATCTGCAGAAGCAGTCAGGAGGATTCGGAGGTGTGTGGAACCGACGCATCAGATTAGTGATGCAGAAAAGAAGGCTGCACAAGGAAGAATAGAGAGGCCTGAGTTGGCGACCAGGAGAGACGTAAAAAGGTGAACGTGACCAGGGATGTGGCATATGCTTTAGTCTAGCAGGTGGATTTTTCTAAGTTCAAGGTTAGCCTGGATTTCTGAGAGAGGTTAATTGGTGACCTTTTGGGAGCCAGAGGTTCACTTGAGTTGGGAGAGGTGTGAAGAGGGTGCTTATGGAGTGAGTGTAGCAAAATAAAAAAGTGAGAAGCAAGGGCTTTGGGTGCAGCTCAGTGGCGCAGCACGCGTCCAGCATGTGTGGGGCCTTGGCCCTGAAAATTCAATACATTGATTAAAAATTAATGCATTCCTGCTGGGCACTGGTGGTGCACGCCTTTAATCCCAGCACTTAGGAGGCAGAAGCAGGCAGATTTCTGAGTTCGAGGCCAACCTGGTCTACAGAGTGAGTTCCAGGATAGCTGGGGCTACACAGAGAAACCCTGTCTCAAAAAAACAAAACAAAATTAATGCATTCCTGATGATACGGAATTCCAGCTACTTAGAAGGCTAATTCGGGAGGATTCCAAGTTGATGGTCAGTCTGAGATACAGAATAATGAGCTCAAGGCCCATCTGGTCAATTTAGGGAGATCATGACTCAAGCAGCACAAAAAGCAGAGACTGGAACAGGGCGGTGGTGCATGCCTTTAATCCCAGCACTCAGGAGGCAGGGGCAGGGGCAGGGGCAGGCGCAGGCGTATCTCTGAATTCCAGGCCAGATCTACAGAGAGATCTGAGAACAAACAAGTGCACTCAGTGGACTGGGGTGCACTCATTGGGGGTGGGGGTTCCTGGGGGGTACTTGCTGTTGAGGCCAGCATGAACTATATGAGACCCCATTTCAAAACAAAATAGTATCATCAAGATATCTCAGTGTGTAGTCCTGGTGACCTGAGTTCAGTCCCTAGAACCCACATAAAGGTGGAAAGAGAGAACCGACTGCACAAAGTTGTCTGAACGTGCCATGTGTGCCCTCTTCTGCCCAAATCAGGAGCGAGAACACATAGGTTCTTAAAAAGTAGAACAAGTACATGTCTACAGGACATGTACAGACTCTTTTCTTTTCTCTTTTTTTTTTTTGTTTTTGGTTTTTTGAGTCAGGGTTTCTCAGTGTAGCCCTGGCTGTCCTTAAACTCAGAAATCCACCTGCCTCTGTCTCCCAAGTGCTAGGATTAAAGGCGTGCGCCACCACTGCCCAGTTTCTTTTCTCTTCTCTTCTCTTTCTTTTGAGACAGGGTCTTTCTATGTCACTTGGCTGTCCTCAAATGCCCTATGTAGACCAGGATGGTTTCAAATCTCCCTAGTGCTAGAATTAACGCCTATCCACCAAGCCAGACCCTTTTGTGATAGTTCCCAAAGTACAGGCTAATGGTCGTTTACATATCCTTGCACTGTGTTAGATGTGTGTGCCTTGTGCATTGAAGCAGGGTCACTGAACCTGTAGGTCAATGAGTGAGCAAGGCTGGTTGGCCTGTCTCCATAGTGCAAGGAGTTCACTCCTGGCTTCTTTTTGTGGGTACCAGGAATAAAGCTCAGGTCCTTATGTGGCAAGCATCTTACCAATGAAGCCATCTTCTCAGCCCCAGTCCTCAGCTTGTATTTTTTTTTTCAGGGTGCGGGGACAGGTGGGAGCAGGATACAGTTTCTTATTATGTAGCCCAGGCTAGCCAGGAACTAAAAGTGGTTGGTCTGCCTCTTCTTCCCAATCACTAAACTTAAACATATGCACCACCACAGCTGGCTTTCCTCAACTTTAAAAATGATGCATTTGCTTATTGGGGGCGGGCCTGACTGCCGTGGCATGCGTTGAGCTGTCAGGACAACTGTGTGGAGTCCTCCCTCCTCCAACTGTGGTTCCCACGACCATATTCAGGCTGGACGGCAGGCATGCTACCCACTGAGCCATTGGCTTGGCTCCGCCTCAACGTTTTTCATAGTTTCAAGGTCTCCCGCTGATGGTCCTGGTATCAGCTGACATATGACAAAGCCAGGCATTTTGACCACGATGAAGTCCTGTCCTTGAACCATTGATAAACTGGGGCTCTGTTATCCAGATTTTCTTGGCAGTCATTATTTTTTCTTGCCATCTTCCCCAGCTGGTGTTTTGTGCTTGCTCCAGTTAACTTCCTGTTGTCATAACCGAGAGACCCTGTGAGTTCATCCCAGAGGTACTCACACACAGCTGTCTTTTCCTGCTGTGACAGAGACCAGCTCTGTTGGTCCTGTTGTGCAAAGTACTTAGGGAGAGGGCCTCAGCCTAGAGCCAGACAGCAGGCTTCCTTCAGCCCCCACTCCTGCACTCCCCCGCTGAGTGGCCTTGGGGTGTTTATTTTACCTTTCCTAGTCTCATTTTCTCAGCTGCAGAGTGGGTCTAATAACCATAGCCATGGTGTAGTGAGAAGAGAATGACGTAACGGGTGAAGTCACTGAGCAGAGCGTCGCACGGAACGAGCCTGGGGGAACGCTAGTTATTTCCAAGCAAAATAACTACATCATTTTAAGAGGAGTCCCTGTTATATTTTATCCATAACTGTAGAGTCTGACTTTGGGGGTCTGATTTCTCTGGACAGTGTGGTCACAAATTTTAGTGTGTAAGATGATGTCAGTCAGGGCCCAGCACTGTTTCCCTGTCATTTGTCCCTAGCAGGGAGGAAGACTATGACTATAAAGTAGGGCTGAGCTGGGAAAGCCAAGATGGGTGGTGCCTGTGGGACTAGGAGGGTTCAGGAAGTGGGAAGATCCCAGGGTCACCATGGACATTGGCTTCTTGTGATGTCACTTTTGAGAGAGCTGGCTTCATTGATCCCTTTAGAGGGACACATAACTCAGTCCTATTTCTAGTCCCATGTGTGGGTGCAGACGGTCTACTCTGTTGCTGGCTTTCTGAGGATTATCTGTATACTCCATGTTGCAGGCTACTCAGAAGCAGAGTGGAGAGGAGGGAGCCCACCGTGAGTGGGAGGTGGTAAGGTTTAACTTTAGCCTGGGGTGCTGGCTCAGTGTTGCTTGCTATACAAGCATAAACACCTGAGTCTGAATTTCCAGAACTCACGTAAAACCAAGCGTGGTAGAGGCCAGCTAATCCAAGAGTGCAGATCCTGTGGTGAGATGAGAGGCAGAGTCAGGACAGTGGCTGGAAGCTCCCCAGCCCAGGGTAGCTTGGAATAGACAGTAGTGAACAACAAAGAGACCCCGTTTCAAACAAGATAGAAGGTGAGAACTGACATCCCCGGCTGGCCTCTGACCTCCGTACTCACACTGTGGTATGCGTATATGTGTCTGTACTCAGATGCATGCATAACATGCATACACATCATATATAACTCCCATATACACCTTCCATGGCATAACTGAGCAGGAGTGCATCTGGTATGGTAGGGAGGCGGGCTCCCGGCTGTCCATCACCCAGTGATCAGAACTAAGGGTTCAAGCCGGGGCGGTGGTGACTCACGCCTGTAATCCCAACACTCTGGGAGGCAGAGGCAGACAGATTTCTGAGTTCGAGGCCAGTCTGGTCTACAGAGTGAGTTCCAGGACAGCCAGGACTATACAGAGAAACCCTGTCTCGAAAAAACCAAATCCAAAAAAACCAAAAAAAAAAAAAAAAAAAGAAAAGAAAAAGAACTAAGGGTACAGAGTGAGAGTGGAGGGGTCAGGCAGGTCAGGCTAGGGCTCGCTGCCTGCAGTACATGAAAAACAGTTTCACTAACTGAAAGGGAAGGTGGTTATAGTGAATATATGAAAATTCATGCCCTGTGTACCTAGGCTATTCTGACATACAGCCTGCTGAGGATCCTGTGAGTAAGAAAGGAACTGGGGGTTTGTCAGAGGCTCAGGCTCTGAAGTGGGTGGTCTGTGAGACCTGAATATGATACCCAGAATCCTGTAAAAAAAATGCCAGTTGTTGGGACTGGAGAGATGGCTCAGCAGGTAGAGCACTGGCTGCACTTAGAAGGCCCAGGATTGATTTCCCAGCATCTACAAGGTGGCTGATAACTACCTGTGAAAGGATCCAGTACCTTTTCTGGCTTCTGCAGACGTTGCACATACATGGTGCACATATGTACATGAAGCAAAATACCCACACACATAAAATAATAAAGCAATCTAAAGAAATGCTGGGTGTGGTGGTTCATACTTATAGTCTCGGTATTAGGGAGCTGGAGACCAGAGGATCTCTGGTGCTCACTGGCACCAGATTGGTGAGCTTCAGACCACAGAAATGAAAGACCCAGTCTAAAAGGAAGTAGACCGCATTCTGGGGACCCTCAAGGTGGCTCTGTGCATTAGAGAGGTGGGCTGGAGGGATGCTCGGCAGCTCTCGCTGCTCCTGCGGAAGACCAGCCGGCTCCCAGCACCCACATGAGGCAGCTTTCCAGCTCCAAGAGAGGGGGAGGAGATTTGAGACATGGTTTCTCTGTGTAGCCCTGGCTATCCTAGAACTCACAGATAAAGGCATGCCCCACCACTGCCTGTCGACCAGAAGTCTGCTTCTGACTTCCTCTGGCACACACACACACACACACACACACAAGGAATACAATGGTAAAAGATCAAAACGTTTAAGACTAATTTTGGTTTGGTTTGGTTTTTCAAGAGAGGATTTCTCTGTGTAACAGCCCTGTCCTGGAACTCGATTTGTAGACTAGGCTGGCTTTGAACTCACAAGAGACCCACCAGCCTCTCTGCTGAGATCAAAGGTGTGCATCACCACACCAGCTGACAGTATTACAGCTGACCTGACAATGTATATGTGACCACAATACAAAACAACTCTGTCTTTGTTTAGTGGGGAGCTAATTTATTATTATTCAGGAGGGATGAGGGGATCTGAAGAAATGTTATGGGAAGTATAACACCCCTCCCCGCTAGCCCCACCCCACCCTGCCCCACCCCACCCCTGACAAGACCCACACTGGCCTGACCCAGTTGGCATCACTAGGCAGAGGCCGCCATGGAGCAGTGTGCATGTGTGGAGAGGGAGCTGGACAAGGTCCTGCACAAGTTCCTGACCTACGGGCAGCACTGCGAGCAGAGCCTGGAGGAGCTGCTGCACTACGTGGGCCAGCTGCGAGCTGAGCTGGCCAGTGCAGGTGGGTGAGCATCCCCAGGGACCATGTAACCACGAGCTACGTACTGGGTGGTGAAGTCTTGGATATGCACATCCCTAGGCTTCTGACAGAAAGGACTTATTTACTTGAAATCACTGACATTGCCGGTTTGTTTTCAGTAACTTTCATGTAGTTATTGTTCGGGGGAGAAGTTCCTAGGGTTTATTTCTATTGTAACCTGTACCAGCGCATCATTCCTGCTCTGGCTCACCGATGGCCTGTTGTGTGCATGTGTGAGATTCTGTGCGCACTAGTGGACAGAAATTGGCTTGTATCTATTTCTGTGCTATCCTGAAGAATGCCAGGAAAAGCTCCCCACATGGCTTTCTGTGTTTCCATTTCTCCTAGAAGTGGAATTTCTGGGCCAGCATAACCTTTGAGTTTAATCTGCCCGTTCACAGGAAAGCCTGCAGTACAGCCACTACACAAGATAAAGCAAGGCACACAGGTGCAAAGTCATCACTGATAGCAACCTAGACTTCCATAGCTGAGAAAACGAAGTCACCAAGGTCCTGGCTTGTGGGCTAGAGAGATGGCTCACCAAGTACAAGGCCCCTGCTCACAAGCCTGATGACCTGAATCCCTGGGACCCACATGGTAGACGGTATCTTCTGCCCCCACCCCACCCCGGTGTGCATCAGGGCACATATGTGTATCATGTTCCGTCCCTCAACCCCTGTGTAACTTAACTAAAGAAAGATATCTTTTTGTTTGTTTGAGACAGGGCCTTTCTGCATAGCTCTGTCATGTAATTCACTATGTAGACCAGGCCAGCCTAGAACTCAGAGATCCACTTGCCTCAGCCTCCCAAGTGCTATGATTAAGGGTACACGTGTGCTACCACACCTGGAAGTTGTTAAAAATCTTAAAAATAAGTAAACAAACATAGTGGCTTGTTCAACATGGCGATTTCCAAGTCCCTGAATTTAAGTACCTGGAAGCTGGTAATCCCAGAACTCTTGAGGTAGAGGCAGGAGAATCTCTGTGAGTTAGAGGCCAGCCTGGTCTACATAGTGAGTTCCAGAGCAGCCAGAGCTACACAGTAAGACTGAAAAATAAGCAGCTGGGCACAGACTGGAAGCATGCAGGGCTGTCCCTGGGTCACCACACTGGCATGCAGTAGGAAGCAGACATGCTGCTGTAGAAGCTGCCCAAGATCTGCCTCCTGTTTCTGACAGGCTATCTCCCTCCACAGCTCTCCAGGGGACCCCTCTCTCAGCCACACTCTCCCTTGTGATGTCCCAGTGCTGTCGGAAGATCAAAGACACAGTCCAGAAACTGGCTTCCGACCATAAGGACATTCACAGCAGCGTCTCCCGAGTAGGCAAAGCCATTGACAGGGTAAGTGTGTGAGTGGTCAAGGGTCTAGGAGGGGGAACACCACAGAGCTAACGTGCACTGGCTTGGCAGGAACACACGTGCGAGTGCCTGAGTCACAAATCCATCTCTCCTCTGTCAGAACTTTGACTCTGAGATCTGCGGCGTGGTCTCAGATGCTGTGTGGGACTCCCGTGAGAAACAGCAGCAGATCCTGCAGATGGCCATTGTAGAGCACCTGTACCAGCAGGGCATGCTCAGTGTAGCTGAGGAGCTGTGCCAGGTAATGTTGGCCTTGAGAGCACAAGGGAGGGTACCTATCTCCTGCTGTTTGAGATGTTCTTGCTTATGTAGCCCAGGCTAGCCTCATTGTTACCCTCCTTTCTCAGTCTCCTAAATTCTGGGATTATGGGTATGACATACCGCCATGCCCAGCCCACAGCATTCATCTGCTAGTTTTTCAGCCAGTCCCTGATAGTCTTGGCTATTTTTGTTTTGGAACTTGCTATGTAGGCCAGACTGGTCTCAAACTCACAGAGATCCTCCTGCCTCTCAAGTGCTGCAACCACAACCTGTTTCTTGTGATTCTGAGATAAGGTCTGGTAGTATAGACCAGGCTGGCCTCCAACTGGTCTTTCTTTTTCCTCTCCAGCCCTGGGTTGGCAGCTGTGCATGGGCCTCATGCATCCTATACATATTTATTTTACAAAGGAACTTGATCTCCCACTCCACAGCAGGAGGTAGCTCAAAGTGTACCTGGAAACAACAAAGTCGCTGATTTCTAGTCAGTCTGTTGCCTGCCAGAGCCGAGGCTTGCTCTCCTTTTGTATTTAGGGGATTAGCGAAACGACATATAGCAGGCTACCAGGAGTCTTAGCCTTAATGTAATTAGGTGAATTAAAAAGTAATTTTCTCCCTAGGCCATTCAGTGGCAGGCCTGGGGACTGTCTGCAGTCACACCGAGGCTGACCAGGGACGATGCTTAGCCTCTGCGGGATGGCAAGTGAAAAGCAGGGCCCTTGCTACCGGCAGACCACAGTCCCCTGCCTTTCTCCAGCTAACCTTTGGCTGATGAAGTTTTATTATGGGAAGAATTTTGGGGACAATGCCTTGCATCTTTCTCAGGAATCGACACTGAATGTGGACCTGGACTTCAAGCAGCCCTTCTTGGAGTTGAATCGGATCTTGGAAGCTCTGCACGAGCAAGACCTAGGACCTGCACTGGAGTAAGGGTGCCCAGCGTGGAGTCGCCCATGGTCACCTCACCTAGATATGCCTGACTCATTCAGCCATGCCTGCCTTAGGGAGTCTCTGCCTTAGGACCCTCTGTAACCGCTACCCACTGCGCTGTCTTCTCTCTCCCCAGATGGGCTGTTTCGCACAGGCAGCGCCTGCTGGAGCTCAACAGCTCCCTGGAGTTCAAGCTACACCGGCTGCACTTCATCCGCCTCCTGGCCGGAGGCCCGGAGAGGCAGCTGGAGGCCCTCAGCTACGCCCGGCACTTCCAGCCCTTTGCCCGGCTACACCAGAGAGGTGAGTGCCAGGGTTCTGCGGGGTAGGGGCTGGGCTCCAGCCTGTACCACAAATGGTCTGTCACCAGAAAGATGCCTCCCCACAGTTTAGAAACCTTGGACTCTTTTGCCTCGAAAGTGAAGGCCAAAGCAGAGGCACAGCTGAGGCAATGAGATGCTACAGTCAGCTGGTTTATGTTAGTCATACTAGTCAGTGTAGGCTAGCCTGACCCTCGCAAGACCTGACTCAGGGGTTAAAGGGTCAAAGGCAGCTGCAGTCAGCTGGTTTATGTTAGTCATACTGGTTAGTGTAGGCTAGTGTGCCCCTTGCAAGACCTGACTCAGGGGTTAAAGGGTCAAAGGCACCTGCAGTCAGCTGGTTTATGTTAGTCATACTAGTTAGTGTAGGCTAGTGTGACCCTCGCAAGACCTGACTCAGGGGTTAAAGGGTCAAAGGCACCTGCAGTCAGCTGGTTTATGTTAGTCATACTAGTCAGTGTAGGCTAGCCTGACCCTCGCAAGACCTGACTCAGGGGTTAAAGGGTCAAAGGCAGCTGCAGTCAGCTGGTTTATGTTAGTCATACTAGTTAGTGTAGGCTAGTGTGACCCTCGCAAGACCTGACTCAGGGGTTAAAGAGTTAAAGGCAGCTGCAGTCAGCTGGTTTATGTTAGTCATACTAGTCAGTGTAGGCTAGCATGACCCTCGCCAAGACCTTACTCAGGGGTTAAAGGGTTAAAGACAGCTGCAGTCAGCTGGTTTATGTTAGTCATACTGGTTAGTGTAGGCTAGCATGACCCTGGCAAGACCTGACTCAAGGGTTAAAGACAGCTGCAGTCAGCTAGTTTATGTTAGTCATACTAGTTAGTGTAGGCTAGCATGACCCTCGCAAGACCTGACTCAGGGGTTAAAGGCCATAAGGTGGGATACAATTACATATACATATGATCGAGTTAGTATGTGTACAGTGGTTTAGCTGGATGAATGCCTACAGAAGAGGGCAGTGGGTGTCAGTGTAGATGGCTGCTCATGGGCCACTATGTGGTTGCTGGGAATTGAACTTAGGACCTCTGGAAGAGTGACCAGTGCTCTTAACTTCTGAGCCATCTTTCCAGCCCATAATATTAAAAAAAAATTATAAAGCCAAGCAGTGGTACTGTTTATTAGTAGTGTGTGTTTGTGTGTGAGAGATAGATAGGTAGATACCAAGAGGGTCACTTTATGGTATTGCTTTACCCCTGACTGACAACTATTTTCAAGGTCAGCTTTATATACAGAGACCAAGCTCAAAAAATTGGGGGAGGGTGAATGGAGACCTTCTGCGCCAAGCAGAGACATATCTGTGATCCAGTCAGAGCTGGAGCCCAGGAACAGCCTGACCTTCTTACCTGACTCCACGCTGGCAGCAGCCTGTAGATGCCCTCCTGTGCACATTAGAGGACTTCGCAGTCCTGAGGCTCCTTGAGGTGTGGCCCAGAGCTCTGCCTTCCCTGAACTGTCATCCCATTGTCTTGTAGAGATCCAGGTAATGATGGGCAGTCTGGTGTACCTGCGGCTGGGCTTGGAGAAGTCACCCTACTGCCACCTCTTAGACAACAGCCACTGGGCGGAGATCTGTGAGACCTTTACTCGGGATGCATGCTCCCTCCTGGGGCTTTCAGTGGAGTCCCCACTTAGTGTCAGGTACAACCCAGCCTCCTGAGGTCAGCGCAAGGGGAAAGGCAGGGAGGGAAACGATTGTGCCGATCCTTCCCTGTGCTTTCACAGATAGACACTGCTTGTTTTTACAGTTAGACAGGCCCACCTCGCCTGTTCACTAAGTCATCACTCCCCTGCATGGAGAGCACTGAGTGCTGAGTCAGGTGCTTGAGTTACTGCTTAATCTCTGCACTGCAGTGGTCTCTGCTCACTTCACAGTTACCCCAGTTCAGCAGGTAAGGTGGAGCTCTGCCTTTGTCTTAAAGGAACAAAGAGCACCTAGATTGGCCCCAGAAAGTCACTTCACCATATGGGACAGCTGTCTGTCAGTGTTACATTGTTGCTGTGGGGTCAGGTCACCAGGGATCCATTGGGCAGTGCTGTCTGTACTCACAGCCCAAGGTTCCAGCCAGTGGGCCCCCTGATTTCCTGTCATCCTGAAATAGAACTTTTATAGATGTCTTTGCTGGCACTCTTTGTACCACAGTACAGGCAGGCTCTGGCCCTTCCGACTGAGCACTGTCTCCCAATCGGGGCTTTCCACAGGACCACTTCATCTGCTTGCTGATCTCGTTACTGGAGCTTTTCAAATTTTGGGGGTACACCAGAGCAAATGCAAAGTTGAACATGCCATCTATGTACGTTGCTAGGGGCTTTTTAGGAGCAGCAGAGATGACTCAGGGGTTAAGGGCATTTGTGGATCCTGCTAAGGGCCTGAGTTTGGTTCCCAGCACCCACATGGAGACTCTCATTAGCTAGCTCAGGAGACCTGACACTCCACAGCCATGCACATGGCCCACAAATACACATTAAGCACACGTTTGTACACACAAACCTGTCTCCAGTCCTGTTTGGGACAGTGTGCTGGGCCTCGTGGTCCCAGCTGCTTCAGTCTCCGTTCTGTCCCTCAGCTTTGCTTCCGGCTGTGTGGCGCTGCCAGTGCTGATGAACATTAAAGCCGTGATCGAACAGAGGCAATGCACTGGGGTATGGAGTCACAAGGACGAGTTGCCGGTAAGGCCAGGCTGGGGGGCACCTCAGACTCGGTACTGGGGCACAGTACCCGGGGCTCAGACAAGAAGGGTAACTCAGCCTTTTGCTGGCCTCCCCAGATTGAGATTGAGCTGGGCATGAAGTGCTGGTATCACTCCGTGTTTGCATGTCCTATCCTGCGGCAGCAGACCTCAGATGCCAACCCCCCTATCAAGCTCATCTGTGGCCATGTCATCTCCCGAGATGCACTCAACAAGCTCATCAATGGAGGAAAGTAAGTTCCCCTGCCGGTTCCATTCTCGCCTGCCTGGCTTCCCTGCCAGCCCTGAGATGCTCTTGCATTTGCCTTTCCTTGCAGGCTAAAGTGTCCCTACTGTCCCATGGAGCAGAATCCAGCAGATGGGAAACGCATCATATTCTGATTCTGAGGAACATTCTAGAAGGTGTAATCCACCCATGGGCCTTTGTGGAGGGACTGGCTTCAGTATAGACTGTGATGCCTCTCAGACCAGCATTACCAAGAGAGCCAACCTTGCTAGGCAGAGGCCAACGGAAGGCCGTGAACAAGCCTACGAGGGGGACTGGCTACTCTGTTACTGTCTGTCTACACTGCCCCTGAGGGAGCAGCACAGGCCTTGATCATCAAATGTAGACATCTTTCTACTCTTGCTGTCACAGGGGTTTCTGGCTGTGGCCTGCCCACCTCCTACTGTACAGCCTCAACTGTGTCTATCCATTCTCCACTGTAAATAGCCCGTTAGGACTGAATGCTGTTTTATAACTTTGAGCAAATATATTCATAGCCCTTCTCCTTACTGCTGGCCAGGCTTGAGTTTCACTAAGGACTGCATGCCTCCTGTTACATATAAGCTATTGGGCATGGCCTGGTGGCAGCAGCTACCAAACCATAGCCATCTGGTATAGCAGATCTAGACAGGATGTTTTCCCATGTCCTGTGTGACCTTACTAGTAACTGAGCCCAAACTCACCTCTGATTGTGCCAAGATGCTTCAACTTAGGTTGCTTTGCACCCTAAATGCTTCAAAGTCCTGTAAGTGGAAGGACTTGGGGTTTATGTATGGGGCACACTGCAAGTATGTCTGCCACCTGGTGCCCTTAAAAGTCCAAAAGAGGACCAAGTGAGTCACCATGTCATGTTAGAAGAGCGGCCAGTGAGTGCTCTTACCTGTCATCTCTCTAGCCTCCAGGACCTGGCAAAGCTGTCCTACTGAAAATTTACTATGTGGATGGGCAAACTAATTCTATCCCATCAGTATGTAATGCTCGTGGTGTTGTGAGGTAGGGGCTGGGCCCTGCTGCCTCGTCTCCTCACCCCAACAGTCCTAGAGTGGGAACTGAAGATGGTGGGCTGTGAGCTGGTGCTGAGCATTTGCCAGGTACTCCCTTGAGGCTCTATGCTGAAAGGCTGCTTTCCCTCCTCCTAACATCTTGGTTCTGCCAGCAGCTGGGGTTTAAAAAACACCCACACACTTGACACATTTTTTCGCCTTAGCATTTACTTCTCTCCCATATTCTTGGAACTGTCTTCATCAAAGCTCAACAGGAGATGGTGGCAATGATGGCAAAGATGCTGGCTCTACCTCCAAGAACAGCTGCTGGAGCTGCCTGGGAAGATTCACACATCAAGAAATCAGGGAGCTGAGTCAGGGTGGGCAGCCGCCTGCAGCCAGCCCACCCAACATCTCTTGAACAGGGGCTGGGTTGCAGCCCAAGTCTCTCACAGAGGCGTAGGCAGCGCCTGCACCTCCTCCAGGCACTTGTCGTAGGCCTCCTGATATTCTTCATGGGGCTTCACCATGATGACACAAGTGGGACGCTTGGAGCCTGTGGCCGCACCCAAGTCCTACACAAAAGAGAAGAAAGGCTGCTGGGAACAGGGGCACAGCCTACCAGCCTAGCCAGGCACACAGCCATGTCCCGTTGGTAAACATTACATTTAAAAATATTTCAGATGTTAGACCTCACTTACACTCAGCTCTTGAGCCATGGTCCTCCAAGCTAATAATGAATATTCCCACATGGCCTACATGGGAATACAGTGTTATTCCTGTAGGCAGGGCAGAGCCTCTCTCTGTCTGTAAGTCTCTGACGCCCTTCACACATGCTCAAATATTCTTAGCATACAGAAGATCCCCCTCTTACAGGAAGGAAGCCTGCCAGCCATATGCTTAGTCCCAGCTGAGATGCCAGCTCAAGGGAAGCCACCCAGACCTGAGACTTCAACACCTGAGACACTTCCTCAAATACCCTCCCCCTAGGGCCAAGACCACTCGGGAGTGGGGCAGGGTAAGAGATCCTCACCGTCTTAGAGGGGATATAGACGTAGGGCAAGTTCTGGTCCTCACACAGAACTGGAAGATGGCAGTACACCTCAATTGGCAATGTATCTCCTGCCAAAACCATGATCCTGCAACGAGAGAATCCACCATCAGTTCTACTTTGCTCCTTCTCTTTCCCTTCCAGTTATAAGAGCTCCCTTCAGCCTGGCTGGGAGGGGCACTGAGATGAATAAGATATCCCACCCCAAGGACCCCCACACTTAACGCCAGCCTCCACCTTCTGAAGGGTGTATAGAGGTGAAGTGCTGGGACAGAAGAGGTATGGGAGAAATGCCAAGAAAGAGGAACTCAGCTCTCCTTAGAGTCAGCAATGTGGAGGATCCCAGAATGGCAGGTGTGGGGATAGAATAAGGCCAAGGGACTCAGAGTGGTACTGAAGGGCTGGCTGCCTTTTTAATATATACTAGGAGAACAAAGCTGAGAGACTGGCAGGAATCACCTAAGTGTTGGAGTAAAACACAGGCTGTGTCCCAAGAGAAAGCTTGCCAGAGCCCTCAGCCATGGTTGTAAGCTGTCAGTGTGCCAGCCCCAGGAGTCCTGAAGCCCCACCCAGAAGGAAGAATGTTCTCTAAGGTGGGAGACAAAGGCTGTTTCCATACTCCATTCCCTCTGGCACAGGGCTGGTCCTCTCTGCCTGCTGTCCTTCCTTGTGGTCCCTTTCTCTTTGCCTTCCTGACCTATTATCATGGTGCCAGGCCAACCTGGTCTACAGAGTGAGTTCCAGGACAGCCAGGGCTACACAGAGAAACCCTGTCTCGGAAAAAAGCCAAAAAAAAACAAAACAAATACTTAAAAGGGATCCAAAAACCACTGCATGCCTTTTTTTTTTTTGGTTTTTTGGATTTGTTTTTTTCGAGACAGGGTTTCTCTATATAGCCCTGGCTGTCCTGGAACTCAGAAATCCGCCTGCTTCTGCCTCCCAGAGTGCTGGGATTACAGGTGTGCACCACTACCGTCCGGCTTGGTGCATGCCTTTAATCCCAGCACTTGGGAGGCAGAAGGCAAGAGGATTTCTGAGTTCAAGGCCAGCCTAGTCTACTTGCAGAGGGCTACACAGAGATCCCTGTCTCTAAAAAGCAAACAAACAAACAAACAAACAAACCCCTGCTTTCATACAAATCTGGTTTTTCCCTCCATTGTCTGTCTACAGTCACAGATTACAGCCCAAACTAGCATGCAAAGCCATTCAGGTGTCACCATCCTCTCACTTGACACACAGCTTCCTAAGTCTGACCTGCCCCTCCTAATTCGTCCCTGGACATCACTCCTTGCTTCCACTCTGTTCTGAGAACAACACTAAACCTACCATTCCTCAGAAAGCCCACTGAAGGCTGGAGAGGCAACAGATGGTGGTGCATAGCCATCTGTAACCCCAGTCAAAGGGGATCTTACACCTTGTCTTCTGGCTTCCAAGGACACCAGCGATGCACCAACATTTGCTGCGTTCAGGCAAAACATTCATACACAAATAAGTCAAAAGACAACATTTAAAGGCGTAACCATTGCACTGCCCAGCCCAAGAGCCTACTCTTCTCAGGATTACACACACACACAATTAATGTTCATTCTCTCTCTTCCTTTGTTGTTTTGAGACAGGGTCTCTCTATACATAGACATGGCTGTCCTGAAACTTGGCGTTCTGCATTTGCTGATATTAAAGGCCTAACACTACTCTTGGTGTATCATCCTGCCCTTGTAGGAGTTTTGTTTGTTTTGAGACGTTTCGTAGCCCACGCTGGCCTTGGACTAGCAATGCTTGGGGAGCTAGCCCTCATTCTCCCCTGGGCTACTTGGGAAAATGTCTCTCTACTTACAGCACGTCGCCTAGTTTGTTCGACAGAGTGAACGTGCAGGGCTCTAGTTTACATGGGTTGGGTCTCTGGTCTCTTCCCTGTCGTTTACTGGGAACTCCATTTACTGGTAGTGAAGGGAGTTGACTCTTGTTGACTGGTCAGTCAACTTCACCTCACGTTTATTGAGTAGGTGGAATTTCTTCTTAATAACCCAAACTTAGTGGCATAGTACTTATCCACCATGCACACGGCCCCTAGATTTAATCCCCGGCACTGGGGGCTGGGGGGAACCCGCACAAAACTTAAAAACCAGCGGAAGACAGGTTCTTACCCTTTTTCGCCTTTGTTGACAAATTTTTGAACCTCCTTCACCCCGCGACGAATCTGCTTCTGCTTCACAGCTACAAAGAGAGAGAAGCGTGAGCAGAGACTTCGTCGATCCCGGTCCGCCCAACTCGCCCGGCCCGGGCGGCGTTCGCCACGCGCCCGCCCGCCCGCCCGCCTCACCCTTCTTGATGCACTTGTAGAGCTTGCGCGTCAGGCGGCGGGAAGCCAGGGGCTGCGCGATGGGATTCAGGTTGACCAGCAGCTCTTCGTACGTGCGCTCCTCGCTGCAGCCCTCCGCCTGCGCCTCCGACTCCTCGGGAACGGCCTTTATTTTGGTCATCTTAGCAACTATAACTCAGGTCCGGACATAGAAGAACCACGCGGCCGCCGCCTCCGAGATCACTTCCGGGTTATGAAGTGGCCGTACCCTGTGACCAATCGGAAAACGAAATATTCTGCACCGACCAATCGCTTAAATAGACCTCTGGGGGCGGGATTTTGGGTATAGGGGCGGGGTTAAACGTCAACCTAGGCACCGGATTTGGATTTCCACGGCCGGAACCTAGGGAAGCCGAATTTAGAACTAGGGGTCTAGCAGGGAAAGGGGCGGGATCTGGGGTCGAGAGGCGGGGCCCAAAGGGAAAGAGGCGGGGCCCAAAGGGAAAGAGGCGGGGCCCAGAGAAATTGGTGCGAAGCGGGAGTGCTGAAAAAACTCGAGTGTGTCTCCTGAGCTCCTAGGCCTTGTGACCTGATGCTGCTCTTTAGGAAAAGCCTGGCACACCTGAAGGTTTTTTCATATTTTCTTTTCCCCCTCCTGGATCCTGTTGCTCAAACTATAAACTGCACACCTTTGATCCCAGCAGTGTGGAGACAGGGGCAGGCGGATCTCTGAATTTCAGGTCACCCTGGTCTACATAGTGACTTCCGCTGGGCAGTGGTTGTGCATACCTTTAATCCCAGCACGTGGGAGGCAGAGGGGCAGGGGGAACTCTGAGTTCGAGGCTAGCCTGTTCCAGTACAGCCATGACTACATAGAGAAAGTCTCAAAAGCCGGCAAAGAAAAAAAAGAAAGGGAAAGGAAAGAAAAAGAGGGACACAAGCTGGCCTCAACAGCTTGTCTATAGTCTAGCTGTGTTGGAGACGAGGGTAAGAGAATGGCGTAAATCCAGGACTTTGGGGACACTCTGGGCAACATAGGCCGTTTCAAAACATAGGAGACTGGTGAGTTGGGTCAACAGGTAAAGGCACTTGCTTCCAAGCCGGACACCCTGAGTTTGAATAACTAAAAGCAAAAAAACAAAAAACAAAACAAAGCTCTGGAAGGTAGAGAGATAGTTCAGTGGCTAAGAGCATCTGTTGCTGTTGCAGAGACCTCAGTTCCTAGCACCCACATACTGGCTTAAAACCTTAACTCCAGTTCCAGGGGATCTGAAAATGTCTAATCTGCAAGGACCCCAGACATGCATGTGCTGCACAGGTGTGCATTCAGGCAACACACACACACACATGAAATCAATCAATCAAAAGTTGTTAAATATTAAAAGCAAATCTGAAAACCCAGAGAGGTAAGAAGGAAGGTGACACGTGCTGGGTGAAGAGTCCGGCTAACGAGAATCAGGGAGCAACAGGAAACGGGGACCTCAGCCTGTGACAGAGGGACTGGAGCTGGTCTGTGGTAAATGTGGATATCAAGGAGGATCCTGAGTGCCAGGTGCCAAAAATCAGGCCCACACTTAGATCTGAGTTTTGTGAAGGACATCAGAGAACCTGTCCATCCTTGACTGATTTCCACTAAGTCATCACGTGGACAGCAGCAAGACGACCCAAATATGCCAGATTGTTGGATAGATTCTGTGAATTACAGAGAAAGACAGAACCCCAGGAGGCTGATGGAGGAAGGAGCACTGGGTAGCCTAGTAAAGATCGTAATAATCCTCCTTTTATCAGGTTGTAGGGAGGACTGTGTGTGTCCGCAGTAAGTGATTATAAAATGTTGGGGGGAACCAAGTATATAGACAGTAAATGTTTAATACTTGCCAGCTATGCCGGGCGGTGGTGGCGCACGCCTGTAATCCCAGCACTCTGGGAGGCAGAGGCAGGCAGATTTCTGAGTTCGAGGCCAGCCTGGTCTACAGAGTGAGTTCCAGGACCGCCAGGGCTATACAGAGAAACCCTGTCTCCAAAAAACCAAATCCAAAAAACCAGAAAAAAAATACTTGCCAGCTGATCTGAATCTGAGGGAGACCTCATTTAGGGGAACAGATAGGGTGACTTCTGAGACTCACCTTTGTCTTCTGTTCTGCCCAGAAATCAGATGCCCATACATTGTGATGGGAAACTAAGGTGGTCCCTCCACTGCCCAAGCTCTGATGGTCCCAGCAGTCTATCTTCTCTAGAGCTGGAGGCTGTGGTAGCTTCAGTCCTAATCCACTACCTTGCATATACCGCCACCTTCTGGAAAGCCCTGGAATTACCACTAGCTGTGACTGGCATTGCTTTGTTTGCAGAGTGGACTCAATCATGTGTGGGTTTTGTTTTCTGTGTGGAATTAGTTACCTGAGGCCCACCTTAATCCAAAAGTACTAAATAGAGATTTCATAGGTGTGTGGTTAAGAAGGTTTAAATATGACAGAGGTCATCTAGGAAAGCAAATGAGTTTTCTGGAGATGGCCCCACTGTTCTCCATGTCTGCGATGGCCAGAGAGGCACAGCCCCAGAGACTTCGTCTGAGGATCGCTTCTCGCTGCTGATATGCCTTTCCTGCCATTATTACATAGCTTAAGGATTCCTGGGCATCAGCTGACCCTTTTGGGCAAATTTCCTACAGATTAACATGAAGATGAACTTTCATGAATTAATGCTGTTGAGAGGAATTAATGACTCTATATAGAGTTGTTGATTTGATTCAAATCATTTTAGGAAGGATGTTTAAGGAGATGGTTCTAATTTTTTTTTTGCCAAAAAGGTGTAATAAAGTTAGACTCAAGAGTTAAATGTGTGAGCTGGGCGGTGGTGGCGCACGCCTGTAATCCCAGCACTCTGGGAGGCAGAGGCAGGTGGATTTCTGAGTTTGAGGCCAGCCTGGTCTACAGAGTGAGCTCCAGGACAGCCAGGGCTATACAGAGAAACCCTGTTTCGAAAAAACCAAATCCAAAAAACAAAAAAACAAAACAAAACAAAAAAACAAAACAAAAAAAAGAGTTATATGTGCCCCCTCCTCATAGACTAGTAAGTAAAGGCTGCATAATAAGGAATACAACAAGCTTTCATAAACTGCACTAAGAAGAGAAACAGGCTTGGGACAGGATTTATGATCGAGAAAAAAAAAAAAACCACTCATTCTAGGTCGGGTCTAGGATGAGGCCACAGGTGTGCACTATGATAAAGCAAGGCCGTGTAACACTGTGACTTTGAACTTACAAAGAATGAGCTTAGAGAATGAAACACTGCTTTGAACGTTCTGTGGACATCCTTCCGTAACTCTCCGTTTTTGTAACATTTTATCTATGAGATAATATTTATTTATTTAATGTAAGTACACTCAAGAGGACATCAGACTCATTATGGATGATTGTGAGCCACCATGTGGTTGCTGGGATTTGAACTCAGGACCTCAGAAAGAACAGTCAATGCTCTTTTTTTAAACATTTACTTTATGTATGTGAGTACACTGTAGCTGTCTTCAGACACACCAGAAGAGGGTATCAGATCTCATTATGGATGGTTGTGAGCCACTATGTGGTTGCTGGGAGTTGAACTCAGGACCTCTGGAAGAGCAGTCAGTGCTCTTAACTACTGAGCCATCGCCAACCCATAACAGTCAATGCTCTTAACCACTGAGCCATCTCTCCAGCCCCTCTATGAGGTAATTCTATAAAGAACTTTTATCTAAGAAGGTATAAATTGCCAGAGAGAAGGAATAAACTGTGGCTTTGGGGGCTCTGCTCCCTCTACCAAATATATAGGTGTGTGTATATATGTATGTGCATACATATGTATGTAGGTATATGTTTATGTGAACAGATACCATGATCAAGGCAACTCTTAAAAGGATAACATTTAATTGGGGCTGGCTTACAGGTTCAGTTCAGCCCATTATCATCAAGGTAGGAACATGGCAGTGTTCAGGCAGGCATGGTGTAGGTAGGGCTGAGAGTTAGTTCTACATCTTCATCTGAAGGCGGCTAACAGATTACTGACTTCCAGGCTCCTAGGATGAAGGTCTTAAAGGCCACACCCACAGTGACATACCTACTCCATCAAGGCCACACCTACTCTAAAAGGCTACACCTACCAATAGTGCCACTCCTTGGGCCATGCATATACAAACCATCAGTGTTCGTGTCTCAATGTGCCTACTTAATAGTTAAGGTTTGAGGGTTGGTGTAAAAGTACTTTTTATTTGCCTCTTGAGTTTGAAGCCAGCCTGGTCTACTGAGTGAATCACAGGACAGTCAGCACTACACAGAGAAACCCTCTCTCGAAAAACCAAAAAAGCCTGTAATCCCAGCACTCTGGGAGGCAGAGACAGGCAGATTTCTGAGTGCGAGGCCAGCCTGATCTACAGAGTGAGTTCCAGGACAGCCAGGGCTACACAGAGAAACCCTGTCTCGAAAAAACCAAATAATAATAAAAACAAAACAAAACCCAGATGGCTGTGAGCCTTTATACGGTTGTTGGGGATTGAGTTTAGACCTCTGTTCAGCCCCGCCTGCCCCACTCAATCCAGCCCAAATATTTTATTATTATATGTAAGTACACTGTAGCTGTCTTTAGATACACCAGAAGAGGGTGTCAGATTGCATTACGGATGGTTCTGAGCCACCATGTGATTGCTGGGATTTGAACTCAGGGAGAGCAGTCAGTGTTCTTACCCGCTGAGCCATCTCACCAGCCCAACATATATACATACATACATACATTTATTTACTTATTTATTTATTTATTTATTTATTTATTTATTTATTTATTGTTTTTTTGAGACAGGGTTTCCCTGTGTAGCCCTGACTGTCCTGGAACTCACTCTGTAGGCCAGGCTGGCCTCCAACTCAGAAATCCTCCTGCCTCTGCCTCCCAAGTGCTGGGATTAAATAATCCCATCGTCCAGTTCCAACATTTCTTGAAAAACCAAAAACCAAACTAAACAAACAAACACAAAAAAAGAAACCCTACTCCCCCCCCCCCAAAAAAAATTCCCCTCCTCTGTGGCAAGTAGCAGATTTTAAAAATCTATTTTTTAAAAGATTGATTGATTCAACTCAATAATTTTGAATATTTTGCCTGCATGTATGCCTGGGTACACCGTGTGTATGTGTGTGTGTGTGTTGCTCATGGAGACCAGAAGTGAGCATTGGAACTGGAGTTATTCATCATGTGGGCACTGAGAGTTAACCTGGGTACTGGGCAAGAGCAGCCAGTGTTCTTAACAACGCCCCACCCCTAAGTAAATCTTTAAAAAAAAAAAAAAGAAAGAAAGAAAAAACATTCAGATGGGGTTGAGCTGGGTCAGTAGGCTGTTCGCTTGCTTGGATAAAGCTCAGGGTTCACTTCCCAGAAAAAAAAAAAAAAAAGACACACACAGTAAGGCTGGGTATGGTGACATGCACCTGTAATCCTAGAAACAGGAGGATCTGGGTTCAGAGTCATTCTTGGCCACATTAGGAGGTGGCAAAGTGACAGTGTTTTATTTTGCTCGGTAAACCAGGTGCTGACTTCCCAGTGGAGAAGCAGTCTGACTCGTTCCCCAGAAGGGTGTAGAAACAGAAGGAGGCTTCAGTTAGCCTCCAGAATTCGAGAAGCAGGAGACAGGTTCTGGCAGTTTTCTTGTGTTGACTGGGTGTCCCCTGAGCGACACCGCACATCTTCCCACTTTCTTGCACCGTCTCCCTGTCGCTTGCTGGGCTTGGGAACTTTGGCTTGCTCAGAGACTGCGCAGTGACAGGCAAATCCGCTTTGGTTTTCCCTCTGCTGTGCAGGGAGGAGGGAGGGGCAGCCGGTGGGTTGTCCTGTCCCCGCCTCTTCCGGTGTCTGGGCTCGCTGGTGGAAGTGCGGAACTGGCGTTGTCTGTGCACTCTGGCTCTCACAGCTCTCACAACCTTCTCTACAGGGTGAGAACCCAGAAGCCTCGCGGGTGTGATCAGAGCGAAAAGACCTTGCTCTGGAGCGGCTGGGGGACGGCGGCCAGGGAGCTGCTGCCTTTCCTCATTTGGCCTCCTTTTTGTCCCCTTTGCTGAGTTTTGTCAAAGAGGGTTGGACTTTTGCTTTTGAAACGGAGCCTCTCTTTTCTAAATATTTTTGTCAGACCCAGAAGGAACTCCGATTCTCCAAACTCCGAAAGGCAAAAGGCTGTCCAGATATCCAGAAATGAGCTCAACCTGGAGTCTAAGAGGATTTCTGGCAGTTAGATAAAAGCAAACATTCGTCAGGAACTTGTGAAACCGGTTCTCATTGGCCAAAAGGAATCGTTTCACTTAGGTCTGGCAGAAGGGTCATAAGGCTGCATGGGAAAGCACGTGCTGGCCTTCAGACTCTCGGTATCACAAGCATTTGATACATTTCAAAGTACACTGTAGCTGTCTTCAGACACGCAAGAGGCCATTGGATCCAATTACAGATGGTTGTGAGCCACCATGTGGTTGCTGGGAACTGAACTCAGGACCTCTGGAAGAGCAGTCTCTTCCCGAGAATTTGTGCTCTTAACCACGGAGCTATTCCCTCTAGCCCAAGAAATGAATCATCTCCTTACTTTTCTGTAGTTACAAGAAGCTGGCACCAGAGGAATAGAAGAAACCATGGCTCTGGGATGTGAGGCCTCCAGGGGTGCTACAATTGGGGAATCATGGTTGGTTTCCTCCCTTCCTTTCGACTTTGCACTGGGGCTGGCTAGCCTGCCCCAGTCCCTCCCCCGCTGTGTGGTTCCTGCCCCAGTCTGAGTGTACCCTTTGCTTCAGTTGGAGCCAACTCACTCTCCTTGAAGACCCCTCCCTTCCATTCCTCCCTGTAACTGTCACTCTAGCTGTGTGTGCTGACTTCCGGTTTGTGTTCTGTCTGAACCCCATGTCAGGACATGAAATCTCCTGCTTCCCTGGAGTCTCACACAGATCCGTCCCTGTGTGGCCCTGGGAGAACACGGTCTGTCTTCTCAGCTCCTCTGCTCCGGTAGTTTCCTCTCCCCGCAACCCTCCCTTCTTATCCATCGTGGTTTACAGGACTTCTTAGGAACGCTGCCCGTCTCTCCTCCTCTGGAAGCATTGCCTTGCCCACTGTCTTGGTTTCTGCTGTTTCCTCAAAATGCCTCATTCTCTCTGGTGGCCTGCCTTGGCATTACAGGTGCTTGGAGCCATGCCTGGAAGGCTGGCAGATTGGAAACTTTAGTTTCTTTACTTGCTTATTTATCATGTGGTGTGTATATACATATTCAGGTGAACACATGTATGTAGGGCCCAGCGGTCAGCACTGGGTGTCCTCCACCGCTTTGCACCCTGCTGTTTCAGCTAGGCTGGCTGGATAACAAGGCCCCAAGAATTTCCTTTCTCTGCCCAGTTTGCAAGCATGTACAGCTGTGCCTGACTTTTTTGTTTTTGTTCGTAAGATCTATTTATTTATTGTTTTTTTTTTCCCCAGACAGGGTTTCTCTGTGTAGTCCTGGCTGTCCCAGAACTCACTCTGTAGAACAGGCTGGTCTCGAACTCAGAAATCCGCCTGCCTCTGCCTCCCAAGTGCTGGGATTAAAGGCATGTGTCTCCACTGCCCAGAATGATTGATTGATTTTTATGTGCATTCGGTGTTCTTCCTGCATGCATGCCTGGATGAGGGTATCAGATCCTCTGGGACTGGGGTTACAGACCCCATGTGGCTGCTAGGAATTGAACCTGGGTCCTCTGGAAGAACAGCTAGTGCTCTAACCACTAAGCAATCTCTCCAGCCCCCCTTTACATAGATATCTGTTTTGGTTTTGTTGTTTCGTTTTCAAAACAGATCTTACTGTGAAACCCAGGCTGATCTAGAACTTGCTATTTAGCCTAGGCTGGTCTCAGAACTCCTAGTGATCTGCCTTTTGCCTTATGAAGCTGCCCAAGAGATCTGAATATAGGTCCTCACACTTACACAGTAAATCATCTCCCCAATTTCAACACCCCTTTACTGAAAAACCACTGTGATACTCCGGGCTTCCTTCTTCATGGTCCCTTACACTAATGGGAGAAAATGGCAGGGAAGAGACACAATATCTTCCATGTGTCTTAGGCAGGCCTCAAATGAACATGTAGCAGAGGATGATCCTGAGCTCCTGACCCTCTTGTCTCCCTCTCTTGAGTGCTAGGATTAAAGACTTGCTCACTTGGGCAGTGCTGGGGATGGAACCCAAGGCTTTACATACGCTCGGTGAGTTCTGTCCCAGCTGAGCTACATCTCCCTCCGGCCCAAGGTCCTTAAAAGCATACTCTTTGAGGGCCACAGTTTAACCCTCAATAGAAGGAGAAAGTAGGTGGGTGAAATCTGAAGCAGAATATTCTGTGGTATAGAGAAGCAATCTAGCACTAGTGAGTTCTGGGAAGTAAACAGCTCTAAGCTGGAGTGGCTACAAGATATGGCTGGGTCAGACCTGCTGGGGCACATGAGATGGCCACTTAGAGAAGAGACCCAGCCTTAGTGCCACATATAGTATGGGTTCGTCTTGCTCCTACCAAGTCCAACCTGTGTGGAAGGCAACACAGGTTGCAGAACAAAGGCTCCTGGCCAGAGGGACCAGCGGTGTCCAGGCCTCAGCTCATTCTCTCCTTATTGTCAGCTCAAGTCAGGGTGAGAACCCCTTCCTCAGAATGCTGGGAAGCCATCCATCCAGAGTCTTCATGCAAAGCATTGACAAGACAATCTTTCCACAAAGACTGCTGTGGATAGAGCTTGGCGTGTGTGTTGAGGGGAGGGAGGAGGAAGGTCGCAAAGCAGTGGGCACAGTGCAGAGTGACAGGTGATTGTGGCAGAGGGACTGAAAAGTATCTGTCAATGGAACCAACTTGTAGATGAACTCAAACAACAGACAAAACTCAAACGCAGAGAGAAGGTGAGAAAAATTAATGTAATTCGTGGGCTGGGGATGTTGTTAGCATGCAGGGAGCCCTGCATACATTTCTAGCCCTGCATACACTTAGGAGGTGGAGGCAGGAAGATTAGGAGTTAATGGTTATTCTGTCCCTCAATAAAGAGTTGAGACTGACCTAGGTTATATGAGACTTTGTCTGGGGGTGAGGGTGAATAGAGAGAACTTCCCCGAACCCACAGACTTTAGCATTCGAGGTAAGCACTTTACTCCGGAGCCTCTCACCCAGCTCTAGACTGGAGATTGTATAAATCACACACACACACACACACACACACACACACACACACACACACACACACATATATATATTGATGAATAGCATGAATCCTCAAATCCTCCTAGGGCTCTTTTGGGTGCCTGGCTGAATTAACTGAATTATCTGGGCTGGAGAGATGGTTCAGTGATTAGGAGTACTTACTGCTGCCAGATGGGTAACAGCCTGTAACTCAGCTCTAGGGGGTCTGGTACCCTCTTTTGGCCTCCATTGGCATTTAATTTGTGTGTGCCCCCACCCATATACACATGATAATTTTTTAAAAAGACTCCTTTAGTTTTGCTGGGAATGGTAGCTCCTAACATCAGTCTCAGCATTTAGGAGGCAGACGCAGGGGGATTTCTGTAAGTTGGAGGCTGGACTGCTCTACATAGTATATTTCAGGCCACCAAAGGCTAGAACCCTGTCTCAAAAAAACAAAAATCCGGGGAGTGATGGCTCGCGCCTTTAATCCCAGCACTTTGGAGGCAGAAGCAGGCAGATTTCTGAGTTTGAGGCCAGCCTGTTCTACAGAGTGAGTTCTGGGACAATCAGGGCTATACAGAGAAACTCTGTCTCGAAAAAACCAAATCCAAAAAAAAAAAAAAAAAAAAAAAAAAACCAAAAAAAATTTTTTATGTGTATGAATGGTGCTTGCCTGCATGTGTGCATGTGTGTTGCATATGTACCTGGTGCTAACAGAGAGCTGAAAAGCACCAGATCTCTTGGAATTAGAGTTGAAGATGTTGAAAGCCATCACATTGATGCTGGCCACCAAATCCAGGTCCTCGGTAAGAGCAGCTTTTAACCGATGAGTGATGTCTCTAGGCCCCTAAAGATAAATCTGAAGCCAGGTATGGTGGCAAAAGCCTTTTGTCCCAGAACCAGGGAGGCAAAGGCTTATACATTTGAGGCTTATACCCTGGTCTACACAGCAAGTCCCAGGCCAGCTAGGAATTCATAGTGAGTCCCACCACCACCCTGCATAAACCTCTCCATCTCCCTCTCTTTTTCAAGACAGAGTTTCTCTGTGGAAGGTTGTTCTGGAACTTGCTCTGTAGACAAGGCTGACCTTGAACTCACAGAGTTCTGTCTGCCTCTGTCTCTGCCTCCTGAGTGCTGGGAGCAAAGGTGTGTGCTTGTTAGGGATCTTTTTATCATAGGAATCATAGGAAAAACGCCCTTTCTCAAGGTCCATAACTGGGATCCAGTAACAGGAATGCAAGTATTTGTGTGATTGATGTCCATAGATCCTGTTGCTATCAGAAAGCCCCTTGCAAGTAACACAGTGATATTCTGTGTCAAGACCCTCTCTTGATTCTTTCAAGTCATTGCTTCATTTGAATCTCGGGATTCTTTAACTGGAGGCAAAGTGTAGTGGCATGAGTCCATGGTTCTGGTTCTCTAGAAGTGGAGGCCGTAAGTCTGGAATCCACAATCATCAGTGGCTACATGTCAGGCAAGTTTGAAGACAGCCTAGGCTACATGAGATCCTGCTGAAGCAGAAGGAGGAGGAGGAGGAGAAGGAAAAGAATAATGTAACCTAATTATAATGAGATCTAATTAAATCAAAGTATTCAGAATACCTAGTCTGGCTACAATTTTAGTTGTATTACTTTAGTGTTTTCCTGTATAAAACATGAATAGCTATGCCAGGCGTTGGTGGCACATGCCTGTAATCCCAGCACTCTGGGAGGCAGAGGCAGGCAGATTTCTGAGTTCAAGGCCAGCCTGGTCTACAAAGTGAGTTCTAGGACAGCCATGGCTATACAGAGAAACCCTGTCTCCAAAAAAACCAAAAATCCAAAAAACAACAAAAAACCCCCTGATGTATAGCTGTTATATATATACATGTATATATGTATGTACAGAAATATGTATAGATGTATATACATATGTAGAAATATATATGTATATATATTTCTCTTGGGAACTGAGAACTGGCATTTGTTGCTCTTCCAGAAGATCCAAGGTCACTGATCAGCACCCATATGGTGGCTAACAACCATCTGTTTCAGCAGTTCTGACACCTTTCAATGCGCGCACTAACATGCAGGCAAAACAAGTCATGTATAGATAAAATTTAAAAAGTCTTAAGTTTAATTTTCCATTGATTTTAATTATGTTTATGCATGAACAGGTGAGTTTAAGTTAGATGCTCAGGGCCCCCAGGAGCTGGTGTTAAATATAGTTATCAGCCACAAAATGTGGGTGCTGGGAACCAACCAAGTCCTCTGGAAGAGCAAGTGCTCTTATCCCCTGAGCCATCTCTTCTGCTCTGCAAAACATGCTTTTAAGGTGCTAATAATTGCAGCATCATCCATTTTATGAGTTGTGAAGCACGTCCCCAAAGATGTCTTCAGAATTCATGTCACTGAAAGTATTTCTGAACTGTGCTAAAGAATCCTCGTAGGTAAGTGAAAGTGCAGAGTGCACCCTAGCTCTGTCTTGAGGTTGCTCTGTGTAGGTGCACCTGTGCCTACAGTGTGTGTGTGTGTGTGTGTGTGTGTGTAGGCAAGAGGGCAAGGGCAAGACTGGGCGTCTCCCTCCAGTGCTCCCCACCTTATCTTTTTCCTGTTTGTTTGTTTTTGGTGGTTCTGCAAAGGGCGAGTCAACTGAATTTTGTTCTCAGCACCTTTGCCAACTTATCTTTTGAGACAAGGTCTCTCCCTGAGCACGGTGTTCACCCGTTCACTGGTTGGTTTGAGGCTGACCAGTGAGCTCTGGGGACCTGCCTGTCTCTGCTCCCACCACTGTAGGGACTGAGGTAAGTGTTGCCACGTTCAACTGTTTTAATGTTATGTGCATGAGTGCTTACCCTGCATATATATTATGCATTGCATATGTTCTCGGTGCCCAAGGAAGTCAGAAAAAGGCATCAGATCCCCTGGAACTGGAGTTACAGATGGTTGGGAATTGATCTTCTGTAAGAGCAATTCATACTCTTTTTTTTTTTTTTTTTTGTTTTTTTTGAGACAGGGTTTCTCTGTGTAGCCCTGGCTGTCCTGGAACTCACTCTGTAGACCAGGCTGGCCTCGAACACAGAAATCTGCCTGCCTCTGCCTCTCAAGTGCTGGGATTACAGGCGTGCGCCACCATGCCCAGCTTGCAATTCATACTCTTAACAGCTGAGCTATTTCTCCAGCTGCTGCTGCCTTTTCTTCTCCTGCTCCTGTTCCTCCTGTTCCTGCTCCTCCTCTTCTTCTGAGACAAGGTCTTACTGTGTAACCCTAGCTGGCCTGGAACTCCTTTATGGAGACTAGAGAACTCTGCCTCCCAAGTGTTGTGATTACTAAAGTCAAATACCAGTACACCAAGGCCAGGCTTCACTCCCAGCTGTTTTATATAGGTGCTGGGGATGTGTACTCCGGTCCTGTTTTCTCTCTAGTGACTGAGCTGTCTCCCTAGATTCCATGCTCTTAAATGATTTGAGCCTAATTTCCCGAATTGTCATCATTGTTTGGGTGGAAGACAGAGTGGGCTTTCTATGAAAGAATTTCATTCCCAGGAACTCCTAAAATAAACAGGAGAAAATGACTCCAAGTCTTTTGATTACCACAGTTTGCTCACACATAATAAAAATATTTCCACTACATATTGTAACTCACACCTTTAATCCCAGCACTTAGAAGGCAGACAAGCAAATTTCTGTGAGTCCAAGGCCAGCCTGGTCTACAAATGAAGTTGTCAGCCAGCTAGTTTGAAGAACAAAATGGAAAGTGAAGATCGATACGGTGTCTGATTTTCACACGCAGGCTAGACTGTGTGTGCTTGTACTCAACACAGATGTACGCACGCAGGAATCATGGCATAACTCAGGCCTTTAAAGTTTTGTGGTCAAAGCTTAGAAGAAAAGTGCTCCTCTTTACCATCACCTCATATATGATTTAACAGGATTATTTTTACAAAAGTAAGTTGTTAAGAGTGCAATCATGCCCAGAGGCTATCTTAATTTCTCTCCCCCCCCCACCCCCCTTCTAGAATGAATGAAATTAAGCCAGGCATAGTGGTGGCGCAACATATAATTCCAGCACTGGGGGGGTGAAAAAGGAAGGTTGTGAATTCAAGGCCCGTTGGAGGATACCAGAATCTATCTCAAAAAAATTCAAAACTGAACCAAAATAAATAAAAATTAAAAGCAAAGCTTTTTTATTTTAAAAGCAAAGCTCGAATGCTAAGTATCTATGGGTGTCAAGCAGAGGCTGGGAATACTACTGTCCAACGTTCATGGCGCCAGACCTCCATGGATGGCACTAGCCAGCATAAGAGGGCAGGAGCACCGACATCCTGATGCAGAGGTTAAGGAGCAGTCCGCGCTGAAGGCCTCGGATGGCCGGAGCACTCGGTATCTCGGAAGCCAAGATTAGGTTACTTCCTCCAGGCGACCTTGGATTTAGGACCTTCCTCCGGCTCATTCTCCTCTTTTGGGAGGCCGGGGTTGCTAGTGTAGGATAGGATGTGAGGAGGGGGATGACAGACTGCCATGTACCCAGGGCAGCTGGGGACATTCGACGTGCCCGCCCGGTGACCGGAACCGTAGACAGTTCTCCGACTCGCGCGCGTTCTAAAATGAGGACAAAGCCCGCCCGGATCTAGAGCGCGCGCGCGCAGATGCAGCCAATAAAATACCAGGATAATGGTGAGTGGCGGTTCACTTTAGCCAATGAGAGCATTCGTTGTTACGAAGTGGTGCCCGGCTCCGGCATTATAAAGAGCTCCACGAGTTGGCATTGTCAGGCGGTGGCACCGCGCGGGACGGAGCTAAGATCTTCTTTATCGACAGTGAACGGCGGCGGCCGAGTGGAGCGAGAGTCCGTGGACGCGGACGAGCCCTCAGGGGTGCGAGCGTGACCGCGGCCAAGTCCGCATCGACTTTCGGCGGCGAGTAGGGCCTCGCGGCGTCATCGGCGGCGAGGTGAGCGGCCTGGCCGCGGGCGGTGGGCGGGAGCTCGGGGAGTGCCGCGGGGCCTGACGCGCTGTCGCCGCTCGTTGCAGTAGCCGCTGCGGCCTGGCCCACCATGTCGGACGCGGCTGAGGAGCAGCCCATGGAGACGACTGGCGCCACCGAGAACGGACACGAGGCCGCCTCCGAAGGCGAGGCCCAGGTTGAGCCCGGCGCCGGGGCAGCGGCCCCCGCGGCCCCGGCCGGGTCTGGGGGCGGGACCACGACCGCCCCGAGCGGGAACCAGAACGGCGCCGAGGGCGACCAGATCAACGCCAGCAAGAACGAGGAGGACGCGGGGTAGGTGCGGCCCCGGGCCGCTGGGCCGCCGCCTTTGTTCTGGGGCAGTCTTTTGTTGGCGCCACGCGGCGGGGGGAGGGGCGGACGGCCCGCGGAGCAGTGCCTGGCGCGCTTGCCGGCGGGCCCGGGCGCGGTTCTGCGCTTTGGAGTTTGCAGGAGTTTGCGGGGTCGACTTTGAAGCCGACCCGGGCGGTTCGCGCGGTGCTTGGGCTACAGCGGGCCTCTGGGCGGGCGGCCCCGGAAGAGGAAAAGCGGCGGATCGAGAATCGGGCCGCGAGGGCTGCGTCTGTGCTGCGTAGGCGGAGTTGGCGCGCAGCGGGCCGGGCCTAGCCTGCCTCGAGTCGAGGGGCGGAGTCCCAGTCTGAACCCTGGGGCGGTCTTGGCACCAGGAAACCCAGAGTTCCTTGGGACAGGTACTTGGGAGGCTTGGAGCTCCAGGAGACTCATGAATGCAGGTCACTCTGATTTAAACTTGTGAGGGGTCTTGGGCCACATTCTCGACCAAGTTCTTTCCCGGTACGTACAGCGTGTTGCTATACAATCTCGTTCAGCTGTGAGTTCCAGTTGAGTCGAGAGTGCAGAGCAACACAGGATTAACTTGAAAGGGGGCAACCATCTCAGACTGGTCCATGGGACTGTGGCTTCATAAGCCTTCCCCAGCCAGGAAAAGTGTCAGCATTCTGTTGAATTAAAAATTACAGCTTTTAAAATTTGTGGTCGTGTCTCTCACTTCCAGAAAAATGTTTGTTGGTGGTCTGAGCTGGGATACCAGCAAAAAAGACTTAAAGGATTATTTTACTAAGTTTGGAGAGGTCGTTGACTGTACAATAAAAATGGATCCCAATACTGGACGATCAAGAGGGTTTGGGTTTATTCTCTTCAAAGATTCTTCGAGTGTGGAGAAGGTAAGCTGGGTATTTAGCAGCAATCTCTACTAGGGAGTCTGAATCCTAAGGATCTCGTGCACTGTAGTGTTGATAACTGCACAAGTGAGGGGTAGTACAGATTGAGTGATTCTGGAGGATTACAATTCATACTAGTAGAAGCAGGAGGGGAGTGAGCTGGGCAGGAACTAGAGCACTGCCTTCAGCCTTCACTTGCTACTTCTTAATGCCTACTCATGGACATAAAATTGGTATTAAGTTTATTACTGTGGGATGGCACCCCAAATCCTAAATCAGAAAAAGTGAAGGTTCAGTGAAGTAGGGTAGAGTGAGGATTTCAGCACTAGATGTGTTTTTTTGTCCCTGTTGCTTTACCGAAAAGAGTTTGATCTTAACTTGGGACTACTGCTTAGGAAGGACTGGAATATAGGTATTGATCATCTGTGTGGGAGGTTTGGAGAACATTCGGTTGGGAACTCCATTTGGCTTTGCTCTAGAGAGAATTAAGCCCATTTGGTGTATACTTGTGTTTAGAACCTGACACATTTGCTGTTTTTACACAGGTCCTAGATCAGAAGGAACACAGGCTGGATGGTCGTGTCATTGACCCTAAAAAGGCTATGGCTATGAAGAAGGATCCTGTGAAGAAAATCTTTGTGGGAGGTCTAAACCCTGAAGCCACAGAGGAAAAGATCAGAGAATACTTTGGGCAGTTCGGGGAGGTGAGTGTGGCTTGTTTCTTCTGGTCTTTGTTGGCCTTTCCTGGATAAAGTATTAATGGGCTGTTCTCAGTTTTCAGTGTTGTGTTTTTTAGATTCATATCTGTTTTGGGGTATCAGAGGTTTAAACCTGAACTTTTGTATGTTTACAGATTGAGGCCATTGAACTTCCAATAGATCCCAAGTTGAACAAAAGACGGGGTTTTGTTTTTATTACATTTAAAGAGGAAGAACCTGTGAAGAAAGTTCTAGAGAAAAAATTCCATACTGTCAGTGGAAGCAAGGTAAGGTCAAAACTGTCACTTTCTTGTGGCTCTTGGAGGTACAGATTACGGTCAGTAACACCTTATGTTTTTCCATAGCACACAATGCTGATTAAAATAGATGGGCTGGAAACAGCTGGCTCTTCAGGAGGCCCTGGTCCTTTTTTAATTTATTTTATTTTTTGATTTGGTTTTTTCAAGATAGGGTTTCTCTGTATAGCCCTGGCCGTCCTGGAACTCACTCTGTAGACCAGGCTGGCCTTGAACTCAGAGCTCAGAAATCCGCCTATCACTGCCGGGCTGCCCTGGTCCTTTTTTAACACCCAAGTGGCTTACAACCACCTATAACCACACATTTCGAGGGATCTAATGCACTTTGGTGGCTTCTATAGTCACCTGTACTTAAAGGATCATTAATAAAAACTAATAGAACAGGTATATAGGAGGCTTCTGTGAATAGAGCTCTTGATTAGATTCTTTTTTTTTCTGATTTAGTGTTAGGGGTTATTAGACTTTCAGTGGTCTTAATAGAAGCCAGTTTTCTGGAGCGCAGTAATTAGTGGGTTTCCATCTATACTGAAGTTCTTCAGAGGAAGCTTTGCTACTGTAGTCAAACTTTAGGCTAAGACCTAAAAAGAGCTTCATGGGGATCCTGTTAACTGCAAATGTGGAGTCATGGCTAGTGGAGTGATATTTTAGTGGAGTATAGACTTGAAGTTAATTAGGATTGAAGGTGTGGCTGGCTGGCCGGCCCTGGCTGAGTGTAGCTTACTGGAGAATTGGAGTGGCAGCTGGTTGAGGTAGGGTGGGGCTCCAGAAAGGTTCTTTTCCATTCTCTTTGGGAGTTTTAAAAAGGCTTGGGTTGGGGATTATGTAAAGCAGGCAGTTGGGTGGGGCATTTGTTAGTTATTCTAGTGAACAATGACTTTTCTTTTTGGTGTGCCCTAATGTGAAGTAGTAGGAAGTACTCTGGTAGTGAAAACTGCTGCCGGGCCTAGAAGTAAATACTCAAAATTATTTAGTCTCTTTATTTCAGATAAGATAGCTTGATAAGAAGATAAAGTTTTTTGAGAGATCATTGTCCTGCTGTCCTGGCTGCCGTATATGTACACCAGGCTGGTCTCAAACTTGAAGAGTTCTGTTTCTACCTCCTAGTGAGATGAGATTAAAGGCTTGTGCCATGTCCAGCTCATTTTTACCTTTTTTTTTCAATGGGAGAATGGTCTTTAAAAATAGACCATTCTTTTGAAGCATGTGCACCCTGAGTGGGTCTTGCTTTGGTTTAGAAATAAAGCCTATTTCAATTGACCAATGCTTAGAGAGTAGCAGGCAGTATGTCTTCCACTGAAGCCTCACACACTTTTTTCATCTGTAAGGTGGGTGTCATCTTGCTGTCCTGTTACGAGTATTTGAGTAGGATGAGTATCTTCTGTAAAAAGAGAAGAGTAAAAACCTTAGTGGCCTCCTGCCCACCATTCCATCCCTGAGCTTGTCCCACAGGACTTGACCCAGTGTCCTCTTGGCTTTTAGTGTGAAATCAAGGTTGCCCAGCCCAAAGAGGTGTATCAGCAACAGCAGTATGGTTCTGGGGGCAGAGGAAATCGCAATCGAGGAAACCGAGGCAGTGGTGGAGGTAAGTGGAAGCTGGATGAAGACTTTGCCTGCCTGCAAAGAGCTTTCTGTGCCTGTCTTGGGGATTTCCTTCTAGTGTCTGATGGGTAGGTGGGCGGGCTGGGTGTGAAGTGGGATTGGTTTGGTTTTCTTGGGTGGAAGCTGTGTGCTTGTGCTGCTATGGCTCATGGCTTCACAGAATGAAGAGCCTTATTTTTCTCATTGGTGCAGCTTGGGGGGCCCCCAGGCCAATGGGTCATTGCACTGGGAGAATGGTGGTGACACAGTGGGTTATGCTTAGCTTTGTGGCTGTCCTGAGTCTTGGTACACACATACCTGCGGGCAGAAAGGCAAAGCTGTGCCAGGCGCTTAGCTCAGCTCCTTCCATCCCAGGCCCCTCTAACTCCAAAGCCTGAACTGCATCTTTTTCAAGGCAAAGCTGCCAAGGGAGGGTGGAGGTGATCAGAGGGTGGTTTGAGTGAGTAAGCTTTCTGTATTCACAAGTGAAGTGAACTGGCGTCCTGGCCCTCCTGGATTACAAGGCTGGACCCAGGGCCCTCTGTACCAAAACAGTAGCCTCTTGGCTTCTGAGTTGCCATAGTAATAACCCCGCCACCCAAAGGGCAGGATTTCCTCCATCCTAGCTCCTGCGTGTGCTAAATGATCCATGGGCCCCTGTGCCCTGCTCCCCCCCACAGGTCAGAGTCAGAGTTGGAATCAGGGCTACGGCAACTACTGGAACCAGGGCTACGGCTACCAGCAGGGCTACGGGCCGGGCTATGGCGGCTACGACTACTCGCCCTATGGCTATTACGGCTACGGCCCCGGCTACGACTACAGTAAGTAGGAGAGGGAGGCCCTATCTACTTCCTCCTAGGGGAGGCAGGTCAGGTAGTGCAGGGGCCACCGGCAGCAGGGGCTTTGGAGTCAGACAGGCCTGGCACAGGCACTGGAGCTACTGAATGGAGTTCTCTAGCTTAGTCTTCTCAGTAAGGAGTAATAAGAAGCTGGTGTTGCTCTGCAGTGTTAAATTCTGAGGATGTGTGGCAAGCGCCTGGCACTGGGTAAATGTATAGTTAAGTAGTAGAAACAACATTGTTCTTATTCCTAGGTCAGGGTAGTACAAATTACGGGAAGAGCCAGCGACGTGGTGGTCATCAGAATAACTACAAGCCATACTGAGAGGCAGCAGGAGCGGCCGAATGACGACCGCACACGCTTTGTTTGGACGCGGAGTGAACACAATTATGTACCAAATTTAACTTGGCAAACTTTTATGGCCTGTCCCATGTGCATCTTATTTAAAATTTCCCCCGGAAATCACTCTCCTGTTTACTATTCCAGAGCTCTAGTTGTTGTAGGCAGCGTGTGGCGTCTCAGAGGCCAGAGCGGCATTAGGGGGCTGATTTTATTACCAGGTTACCCTGTTCTAGATTGGAGGGTCTGCTTCCTGCTGCCGCTCTGCAGCCTGGACCTGTGGACCCTGGTTGTAAAGAGTAAACTGTATCTTAGGAAACCAGTGTCACCTTTTTTCACCCTTTAATTTTATATTATTTGTGTCATACATTTCCAGTAATGGAAGTGTTAATTTTACTGTACTTTTTGGTACCTTTTGGGAATCTAATGTATTGTAAGGTATTTTACACGTGTCCTGATTTTGCCACGACCTGGATATTGAAGCTATCCAAGCTTTTGAAATAAAAATTAAAAACAAAACCCCAAGCCTGGGTGAGTGTGGGATGCTCTGTGAGACCTTGCCCAGTGTTGGAAATGCCAGGTGCTCTGGGACTATGGTCTCTTGTAGCAGAGGTCCTTTGGCTGTTTTCCCACCTGATCTTTTCAGCTACCCTTTTGTGCCCATATTGTCTCTCTAGCTAAAGACCATCTTGCCACATATTATATGCTCCACATCTTAGTTTCAATCTAACAAATGCAAGTTGAAATGTTGGGGATCAGCTGGTGGAGATGAGGCCAAGTCTGGCTTACCTGCAGGGTGCGTGATCCTCAGTGTTTCACAACTTCTTACTTTTTCTTCCATGTCTGGAAAAATGATGACAGATCTGTTCTACATGGTTCTCCATTGTCTGCTACCCTCTGTTTCTAGGATGCTTGGGACAGTTTAGAGATTAGGTTTATGTCTCATCATTTCTCTAACACAGATGGTCCCATTTGTAAGCCTAAAAGCAGTTGTTTCTATCTGGCAAGTCATCACTCATGTTCTGTACACATAGAACCCTTTAAGAGCTGTATCAATTCCAAACATCCACTAGGGGTTGGCTAACAAGCTGGAATCGGAAAGGTTCCTTGCTGGTTTTTTTTTTTTTTTTTTTTTGTCTGTTGGGATCTGAGCTTTGTATGACAACTACTTTGGTGTATAGTCATTTCTAGTTCGTTAGTTTTCTTAAATAAATTGAGGGAGACCTTGGGCTGCTCTTGACTTTGAGTGACTTAAAGGTTATGGGGAGGATTTGATTACAGCCAGCTGCCATTTTAGCCACTCACATGTGAGGATGCCCCTATCTTGAAGATAAAATGAGGCTCCTGTCATTAATGGTTTCTTTTGGTTTTTGAGACAGGGTATCTTTGTTTGACAATCCTGACTGTCTTGGAAATTTATAGACCAGGCTGGGATTGAGGATGTGTGCCACTGCTGCTGGGCTGAACACAAAGGCATCATCTTGCTTTTCAAAAAATACATTTTAAAACATAGCCCAAGGTTATCTTGAACATGTGACCTCCCCCATTCCACTTACCAAATAAGTTGGGATCATAGTTGGTGATGCCCATGTCTAGTGAATGCAAGTAGGTACTGGTATTGGTTACAAAGGCCATGCTTTTTGAGCTTTCTGATCTAACGGCTTGTTATAGGATCTCTGGTGCATGCTGGGAGGCTCTAGTTACCCAGGGCCTGATACATGCTGTCAAGTTTACCTGTTAGAATGTCATCCAGCTTTGCTACCACATGTTGTGCATTGTCAAGGCTGAAGCACATTGGAGGCTTGAACTTCAGGATATTCCTCCCAGGGCCATCAGTGCTCAGTAAAATGTAGTTTTCCTTTAGCCTGCAAGAACAAGATACTTTATTTACAGACAGGCCTTGGCCTCTGTCCTGTAACTATCTGAAGCTAACCTTGAACATGCACCCACCTTAATTTACCTCTGGCCAATTATCTGGTCCTCACCCAAGGTACACTGTTATTTGTTGAGCCTACCACTGTCTATGGTGGCTCTGGTTGTCCTGGAACTTGCTCTGTAGACCAGGCTGACCTTGAACTCTGAGATTGACTTGCCTCTGCCTCTTGAGTGCTACTGCCACCACCCAGCTTCCATGACAGTTTTTTTGTTTCTCAAGATTTTACCAAATTGCCCATGCGTTAATTGCTCTGATTATAGTCCAGGCTACCATATCACCATGCCCACCCAGCTCCACATTATCACTAGTTCAGGTACTGGTGACCCTGAGGTATGAAATAATTATATTCTTTTTGAATCCCCAGTTTTTATATTAGACTGCAATTAGAATACGAGCCCTGGCCGGGAGGTAAATGAACACATTTCACAATGTGAATGAACAAAAGCATGTTCATCAGTAGGGGTGGGTGTTTGAGGTTGGCTGCAGGCTCATTGCTCTAGGCTATACAGGTACTTTCCATTTTGGGAAAGCAACTTAAGGAGAAAATACCTGGAAACCAAATATTCTGCCTCTTCAGTTGCTGGTGTCCTCAGGGTCTCATCTTTGATCAGATCTACACCGATGAAGAGTCCAGTGCCCCTGAAGGAGGTAACATCTTCATAGCCATGGTCCTTGCCTTATTCTGCCCTGACCTTAGCCACCCCAATTTACCATGGAAGGGGATGGTCTTGGGGTGGACTAGAGATCCTAGTTTCTTCTAGAGAATGGATGTAGATATTTTTATCCCAGGGTGGGAAAGTGGGACTGTTCTAGCAGGTACTTTGATTAGTGTGCTTGATGGCCCCAGAACCTTACCTGACATCTCCAATGATAGGATGCTTGGCTTTCTGTTGGCTGAGATGCTCCAGAAGGAAACTGCCCACGCTAGTGGCATGAGCCTGGAGCTGTTCTGTTTTCAAGACATCTAGGACTGCTAGCCCCACAGCACAGGATACAGGGTTGCCACCAAACTGAGCCAGGGGATAACAATGTCAGGTGCTCTGCCAGTGGACCATGATCCCATGGGATTATCATAAAAGGAATTTGGAAGGCCACAGGCCCACAAAACCTTCATGTTTGGGGCTTTCTTAAACTAGTCTCCTGCTGGGTGGGTGGGGGTCCTTATGAACTCTGCTTGTCTTCCTGGGTCTTCAAACCAGGCAAGGTAGAAGAAAAGGTAAGCAAGATACCTAGAGAGAACTGTTACCTCTGGACACCAGGCATGCCAGTGGTACATGGGTAAAACACAAGCTACACTTTGAGCCCACAAACATCACTGTAGACAGATAAACATTGGTATTCAACTGTATTGTAAGTCCCCCTCACCCAGGGTAGTAAAACACTGTAAAAATCAACAATCAACCCACCCTACCAAATTTGACAAATTGGATCATCTAAAATGCATTTTTGTTTCTCTGTTGTCCTGGCTGTCCTGGAACTCAAATCTGTGGACCAGGCTTGTCTCAACTCAGAAATCCACCTGCCTCTGCCTCCCAAGTGGTGGGATTAAAGGAGTGTGCCAAACTGCCCAGCTAAAATGCATTTTTTGCTTTTTTTTTTTTTGAGGTAGGTTTCACTAGAACTCAAGCAGTCCACCCTCCTACCAATGCTTCCTGAGTGCTGGAATTAAAGGTGTGCACCACCATACCTTGTATCATATAAAATTGATGGCCAGGGAGCTCAGTAAGTAAGCCAAGCAAGCCTAATGACATGTGTTTGATCCCTGAAATTAAAATAAAAAGCCAAATGTACCAAGTAGCATGGCAGTGCATCCCTTTAATCCCAGAATTTGCGAGGCAGAAGCTGGAAGATCTCTGAGTTTGAAGTTAGCCTGGCCTACATAGTAAGTTCTAATTGCCTCAAAAAAAAAAAAAAGATGATTGACAGTTAATGTTTATATGGTTCCTCACATAAGTGAAGACTGCTGCCAACTGGCTAAACATTAACAGCATACACTATTGGCAGGACACTAACCTTGCCTAGATATGTGTGCTCAAATGGGTATCTCCCTCTCCTACAGAAACAAACAGACATGCATATACACAGAAATTTCCACAAGCACTAGCAACTAAAGACTGGAAAAAAAAGACACCCCATCATTTCACAGAGGAGGGGACATGTGCACAGTAAGCCGGAAGAGGGCTGGAGGGTCAGCTTTGTTTACAAGCCTGAAGCCTAGAGTTCAGCCATGAAACCCACATTGATGGAGAGAACTGATCCCTGCAAGTTACTGCTTCAGGTACACAACAAAGTACATAAATTTTTGTTTCTTTTGTTCTTTGGGTTTGGTTTTTTTCAAGGCAGGGTTTCTCTGTGTAGCCCTGGCTGTCCTGGAACTCATTCTGTAGACCAGGCTGGCCTCTAATTCAGAAATCCGCCTGCCTCTACCTCCCAGAGTGCTGGTATTACAGGCATGCGCCACCACTGCCTGGCAACAAAGTACATAAAATATACTCTACTGGTGATCTGTTTTGACCTGTGAACTACTTGGGGGAAAATGTCATTATCTTCTAAAACTGAGTATGGACACACCCTCTGGGCCAGCAGTTCTACCTCTGGGTTAATTTCTAACTGATCTTTCTGCACATGGAGAACAGACTTAAGAATTCTTAACAGTAGTGGTGTTTACAAGACATAAAGGACAGCCTCAGCACACGTTGATATCTGTGAAGGAGTTAAGTGTGGATGTTATAAAGCAGGGAAAATGAGAGTAACAAACAGTATAATGCCAGGTAAAAACTAACCCACAGAATCACCACAGTGAATGTGCATTATGAGAGTTCAAGAAAAGCCAAAAACAACTAGACAACATGGGTTCAGAGTTACCCATCAAGGGACAAACACCAGGATAGACGCAAGTTAGGGTCAGGAGCCTAACCTTATCTGAGGTTTGAGTTTTCATGAGCTTAAGTAAACAAATAGAGCCAATGAGGTAGCTCATCAGGTTAAGGTACGTGTTGCCAAACCTGGTTGGACTGAGGTAGATCCCCAGAAGGAACTAATGACCTCTGATTTCTATACATGAGTAGCCACATATGCACTCATATACAAATAAATGTAAAAAACATTAACAAAAATAACCAAGTACCCAGCTAACTAGAGGGCTATACAAAGATGAGGGCTGAACTCAGCTTATGCACTTAAGGGAGGTGGGGTCAGGCCCCATTGGGCCATCTGCCTTCCAGCTAAGCCTTGCTCTGTACCTGGCTAACTACTGTTTAACTACAGTACTTGTTCCTGACTTCTGTCTCCTCTACTTGTCCCTAAACCCTGTGTCCACTTCTGCCTGGGATGTTACCCCTTCTGCTCTCATAGTGGACCATGACACACCATGTCCACTAAGCTAGATTCTTTAGTGTCAGTTGAGTCAAGGAATGTGTGTTTTTCTGACATCAAGGCCACCAATGGCAGAGGCCGTCTGTCACTTAGGCACAGAGTGAAGTCCAGGTCAGCCTCCACTTCCCTTGCTCAGTGACCTTCATTCCCTGTCTGACATCTTGCCAAATGCTTACTTTCTTAAAAACTGAAATAACAGAGCTGGAGAGATGGCTCAGTGTAGTGGTTAAGAGCGTTGACTGCTCTTCTGAAGGTTCTGAATTCAAATCCCAGCAACCACATGGTTCTCAACCATCTGTAATGAGATCTCACGCCCTTATCTGGTATGTCTGAAGACAGCTACAGGCTACTTAAATATCATAAATAGATTTTAAAAAAAAATTTCAAATGGCATTTTATGGAAATCATGGTGACTACCCACCTCCTTTACTGCTCTTGTTCAGATGAATCTCCTACTCCATTTGTTCCTCTCTATACAGACCAACAGAAAAGTTTCCACATCTCTCTGAGAAGGAAACCTTGGCAGTCAGAGTAGCTCAGTGGTAGAGTGGTTGTGTAATGCTAATAGGCCTGGGTTTGTTCACCAGCACTTTTTTGTTTTTTTGCTTTTTGGAGTTTTTTTTTTTTTTTTTTTGAGACAGGGTTTCTCTGTAATAGCCCTGGCTATCCTGGAACTCACTCTGTAGACCAGGCTGGCCTCGAACTCAGAAATCCACCTGCCTCTGCCTCCCAGAGTGCTGGGATTACAGGCATGTGCCACCACTGCCCGGCCTCACCAGCACTTTGAAACAAAAGACAAAAGTGAAGCTAAGAAACGCTTCCTTTGCATAGTTTGTTTCTGTGATGTAAGGGTCTGCTCCTGTTCTCGTCCTGCATCTGCTGTCACTAAGCTGGGTGTGTGTCAGATTCTGTTCTGGAAAGCCCTAGGCTTCTGCTCCAGGGTCAGAGAACCATCCTTCCTCTGTGACATGGTATGGACTTTGTGTCTCCTAGGCTGACCAAGACTTCACTCCTCACTTAGCTGCTGCTGCTGCTTCTTCTTTTTTTTTTTTCCCAGACAGGGTTTCTCTGTGTAGCCCGGGCTGTCCTGGAACTCACTCTGTAGACCAGGCTGGCCTCGAATTCAGAAATCCGCCTGCCTCTGCCTCCCAGAGTGCTGGGATTACAGGCGTGCACCATCACCGCCTGGCTTTTTCACTTAGCTTCTTAAGCTTTTTTCCACAGCTAGGCAGCTTCTGCTGGAAGGAAAGGGTTCTTGCATCTTACGTGTTTTATACAACCTTATCTATGACTCATTTGGATTAATATTAATTTTGAAAGATGTTTTACAGTATTAAAAAGAAAATGTGATCTGGGCCAGGTGAGATAGCATACATCTTTAATCACAGCACTTGAGAGGCAGTGGTAGGTGTATCTCTGTGAGTTTGAGGGCAGCCTAGAGAGAGCTACACAGTAAGTGAGTGTGTCTGTCCATGTCTGTCTCTGTCTACCCCCCTCATACAAAACTTGCCATAACTGCAGCTTCCTAGAGGATGATATGCTGATACAGTGGAAGCCCTGAAGCCTTCAGTAGTAGAGCCCCTATCCTGCAACTTTACTCACCGTGTTGAAGTATTCTACACCGGTAGCTTCAAATGCCCTTGACACAGCTTGGGTAGTAGCCATGCAGGCAACAGGGTGACCATTGCCGATGGATTTGCCCATGGTGACAATGTCCGGGACAAAGTCTTCTCCCTCCAGCTGGAAGGCCCAAAAGTGCTTGCCTACTCGGCCAAAACCAACCTGGATCTCATCTGCCACAAAGAGCCCTCCAGCCCTGCGTATGTGCCTGTAGAGGACAGATGGCCAGCAGGGCTGTGGTGAGGTGACCAGGAGCTGGGAGGTTAGCCCTCACCTTGGGCATATGGTTGGCCTTCTCTGGGCCATTATTTCTTTAAGGGTTTTGTTTCAGAAACTTGTGGCAGGCAGGCCAGGCTGTAGTTGGAATTTGGAATTGACCTCAGGAAACCCTTCCCACAGGAAGCTGCCCTCCCGTGGGTGGAGCTCGCTCATCTACTCACTGTGCCACCTGGGAGAAGTAGCCAGCAGGGGGGATGATCTGTCCACTCACACTGGGCAGAGACTCAGCGAAGAAGGCTGCGATCTGTGGATGAGGGGCAGAGTTCACTGCTAACACTGGCACTGCCCCTTCCTTCTGGTGCTGTGTCACATCTAAGGGTGTGCATCACCTTCTTGATGCCTCTAGCTCCTTGTACTTGGCATGCTCCAGTCAATTAAATTTACTTATGCTCACTGCCCGCATCTTATAAACCTTTTTCTCTGTCTCCATGTGGTAACCAGCACTAGTTTCACTCTCCCTAGAACAAAAATGTGGCTCTATCCTACCTATACCTTTAACATGTCTTGCTGAGACTGGGGGGGGGGGGGTAGAGAACCAACCAAACAACAACAAAAAAAAAAACCCAAAGGGCCGGGTGGTGGTGGCGCATGCCTTTAATCCCAGCACTTGGGGGGCAGAGGCAGGTGGATTTTTGAGTTCGAGGCCAGCCTGGTCTACAGAGTGAGTTCCAGGACAGCCAGGGCTACATAGAGAAACTCTGTTTCAAAAAAAACAAAGTCTTGCTGACACTCATTGTCTCATGGCTGTCACATCTGAGTCCACTTCTTGTCCCTGGCTACTGTAAATGCTGTCTTTTTTTTTTTCTTAAGATTTATTTATTTTATGTATGTGAATACACTGTTACTGTCTTCAGACACACCAGAAGAGGGCATCAGATCCCATTACAGATGGTTGTGAGCCACCATGTGGTTGCTGGGAATTGAACTCAGAACTTCTGGAAAAGCAGAGGGTGCTCTTAACCATTGAGCCATCTCTCCAGCCCTGCAGATGCTGTCTTATGGGATACCTTTTTCTGTTTTTCATATTGCCCTCAGGAGGATGCTTCAATCTAGACAGGGAAGTCATATCTGTCTAATTTAAAACACTTTACCCATGTATGATTTCCCCATGGTGTTTCCACTTGGGGCTTTTCTGGAGTCTTCTCTGGCACATTGAACAGCTGATGGAATGGGAAATTGCTTCTTTTATATTTACTTTTGATTTTTTGAGACAGGGTTTCTCTGTATAGCCCTGGCTATATTGAACTCACTCTGTAGACCAGGCTGGCCTTCAATTTAGAGATCTGCCTCCCAAGTGCTGGGATTAAAGGCGTGCTCCACTATGGCCATCTTGGGAAATTGGTTCTTTAGAAGTGTCTGTGACACATTAAAGACCCTCAGCTGGCTCTGCTGACTTCTCCTTTCCCAAACAGTGTTTGCTGGTTACTGCTTCAGTCTTAGATAACCCCACTGCTGGCACTGTGGGGAGGCAGAGGCCTTGGCCTCCCAGGGTATGTACTACCATCTGTCTCGCCACAGAATCCCCATAGACTACCCTGGAAAGGCTGCCCCAGTAAAATACATCCGCCATGCAGCCCAAGAGTGAGAAAACAGCCAGTTGTCAGGTCTTATCATCCTTGTCCATCCGCCTCTGCCTCTTGAGAGCTGGGATTTAGTGTGTGTGCTGTCCATACCAGGCTTCCTCTCCTTTGACTTTTTAAAACATTCTGGGGCTGGAGAGATAGCTCAGTAGTTAAGAGCACTGGTTGCTCTTTCAAAGGACCTGAATTCAATATCCAGCACCCATATTGATGGCTCACAACCATCTATAACTCTAGTCCCTGGGGATCCAACATTCTCTTCTAGCCCCTGTGGTGCACAGACGTACATGTAGGCAAAACACCCATACACACAAAATACTGAAATAATTACAAGTTTAAAGTTATTTTGTATAGGTTCTCACTAAGTTGCTCAGACCTAGGCGTGGTTACCTTCCTGCCCTTCTCCTGCGCCCTGCTGATGACATGCTTTGCCTCATTGGCATAGGCCTCTGCGGGGTCAGGGTGGTCCTCCCGGTAAGGGCCCCGGTAGGTGTCTGGGAGAGGAGCCTGTGGGGAGAGACTGCATGTCAACCAGGCTTGGGGATGGAAACTGCCCTGTCGTTGATGGGGGTATGCATACCACATGGACCCATTCCTTCTGGCCATCCAGATTCCGGAACTTGTAGGGGCTGATGTCAATCAAGGAGCTCAGGTGACCATGATAAGCACTAGGGAGAAGGAGGATATGGGCATAGGCCCTGGTAAATAGTGGCATTTACTCCCGGCTCAGCCCTAACCACTATCTACCATTTTTTAATACAAAACACATGGAAATCCACTCTTTTTGACACTGGTACTGAGTGAGCCCTTGAGCTGAGGATGAGTGCAGGCTTGGAGTGGCTTCCTGAAGGCATGTCACACTTCTAGTCATCTGACTACTCTAGGTTGTTTTCTGCTCTGTAAAGTAGGGGCATAGGGCTATAATACATTTTAAATCTTAACTCATTTCTAACGCCCTTTGGTCTCTGGCTCAGTCAGCTGAATCTCCCAAGTGCTGCAGGCTGATTTCACTCTCTTAGAAGGGTGGGTTGTAGACAAGGCCTCCAGGGAGGTGTCATTGAGTCCGGTTTTCATTCCTCACTGGCTTCCAATGTCCCCTCATTCTCCTCTTGTCACTTACAGGCCCAATGTCAGAGCCTCACTGACGCTTAACAGGCCTGTGGAGCCCAAGTTCTGGAGAAACAGGGCAGTGAGTTGTACTTACTGGTCTAATACCACCACATCCTGGTGTCCTGTGTACTGTCGAGCTAGTCTCAAGGCCAGGTCATTGGCTTCTGACCTGGGACAGAAAATATAGGCGTGACTCAGACGACTCGAGCACTTCCCATGGAGAAGGGACCCTTCCAGCATTGCCAGCGTCCTGAGGACGCCTTTCCCTTGACAAACATCCAGTGCTTCTGTGCATCAGGAGCAGGGTGAAAACAGAAGGTGCCCTCCAGAAACTTGCATTTGGATGCATCTATCTTCTTCATTTTGTTTTCAAGACAGGGTTCTCTGTGTAGCTTTGACTGTCTTGGAACTCACTCTGTAGACAAGGGTGGCTTTGAACTCAGAGATCCACCTGCCTCCTAAGTGCTGGGATTAAAGGTGTGTGCCACCACCAGAGCCTGATGTATCCATCTTGAAAGCCAAACGGTGAATTCAGAGTGCTCATTTCCATAAGTGCCAACACTGGGCATAGGGTGTGATGGAGATCCAAATGAGGGGCCATGTAGGTAATAGGGTGCAGTGGCGTAAGCTGTGTTCTCTTTAAACCACTATGCTGCAGCCCTAACTCACAGCACCTCAGAATGAGCTGTGTGTGGCTTTGCCTGGAGAGAAGGCCTTTAAGCAGAGGAGTTTAAAGGAGGTACCCGGGCAAGTCACAAACCCAGTGTGATTGATGTATACGCGAGAGATGACCCGGATTCCTAGAGATACGGGAGCTTTGCACAGACCCTGTGAGCTGGGTGGGAAGGCAGTCATGCACCAGGTAAGAAGCAAGGCCTCAGGTCACAGACCCTACTGACACCATGGTCATGGACCTTTAGTTTTCAGAACTTTGTGTAAATATATTTATTTTTCTTTTCTTTTTGAGATTGAATCTCTCTACATAGCCCTGAGCTGTCCTGGAACTGTGTGACCAATCTGGTCTCAAACTTACAGAGATCCCCTGCCTCTGCCTTTCAAGTGCTGAGAAAGGCATACACCTCCATAGCTGGCCTGAGAAAATATATTTCTATTCCTTAAACCCCAAGTCTGCAACCTTTTGTTATAGCTACCCTTGCCATCATTACAGGGGGCCAGTGATAAATATGCAAAGGGGTAATACTTGCCCCAAATCCCAAGGAAGATTCTAGGACTCAGGAACAGACCACACAGGTCCTGTTCTGTTTGGTATGCTCAGGCAGCCGATGGAGGGAAGCTGGAGCAGAAAAGTGGGGAGACATGCAGGGCCGTGCTGGGGGTGTGTGTGCTGAGAAGGGGCCTGCATTGTTTCCTTCCCAGCAGCATGCAAAGCCAAAGAAAGGATGAAGCAGAGGAAGTACTCAATTGTGCTCTCACTTTAGGAGAGCTTCTAAAGGAAATGAAGTGGGAGTGAGGATGCGCTGGAGGCCACCTGGGTGAGAGCCGTGGGGTTGAGCTAAGAGAGATCCTGGGGCAGACTAGGTAGGAGTGCGTGTGTGCGTGCATTCCGAGCACACATAGGTAAGATAGTATGTGGATGGTGTGTGTATGTGTGTGGGGGAAAGTAGGGCATCAGGGAGAACCAGTCCTGAGAGCTCACATGGGCAGATCTTTATTTTAAAATTTATTTTGGGGGCTGGAGAGATGGCTCAGTGGTTAAGAGCTCCATCTGCTCTTCCAGAGGTCCTGAGTTCAATTCCTAGCAACCTCATGGCGGCTCAAAACCATCTGTAATGAAATCTGATGCCCTCTTCTGGTGTGTCTGAAGACAGTGACAGTGTACTCACATACATAAAGTAAATAAATCTTAAAAAAAAAATATGCTGGGCAGTGGTGGTGCAAGCCTTTAATCCCAGCACTTGGGAGGCAGAAGCAGGTGGATTTCTTAGTTCTAGGCCAACCTCGTCTACAGAGTGAGTTCCAGGATAGCCAGGGCTACACAGAGACACCCTGTCTCAAATATCCCCACCCCCACACCCCAAATATATAAAGAGCCAGGCAGTGGTGGCATATAACTTTAATCCTAGCACTTGGGAGGCAGAGGCAAGTGGATTTCTGAGTTCAAGGTCAGCCTGATCTACACAAAGAAACCCTGTATTGAAAAGCCAAAACCAAAACAAATTTTTTTTCCTTTTTTTGAGATATGGTTTCATTGTTTCCCTGCCTGGTCTAGAACTAAGTAGAGCAGGCTGGCCTTGAACTCTCAGATCTGCTTGTCTCTGCCTCCCAAGTGCTGGGATTAAAGGTATGTGCTAACATGCTCAAAAGAAGGCAATTCTTGGTTGTTTTCGAATATGTGAAGTTGTAGGTGGCTATCAGATGTCATATTACTTAGAACCTTGAGTGGACCACATGGGAGGCATCTGGGGTTTAAAAAAAACGTTTTATTTTTATGTGATTGTGTCTGTGTGTGTGTGTGTTTTGTTTGTGCAGTGCCAAAAGAGGCCAGAAGAGGGCACTGAGGTAGAGTTACAGGAGGTTGTGGGTCATCTGATAATGGGTGCTAGCAAGTGAACCTGGGTCTTCCACAAGAACACCAAGTGTTGTTCTTAATCACTGAGCCATCTTTGCAACCTCCTCACCTCTTTATTTCAATTTAAAAAATGTATTTTATGAGTATGGGTATTTTGCCCGTGTGTGTGTCTGGTGTCCATGAAGGTGCCTATTGGATTCTTTGGAACTGTAGTTATAGAGAAGGGGTGGCCATATAGGTGCTGGGAATCAAACCTGGGCCCTCTGGAAAAGCAGCCACTGTTCTCAACTGAGGAGCTATCTCTCTAGCCCCAACATCTGGGTTTGTGATACAGATGTTTGAGTCACCAGCACATGGATGACATTTAATTCTAAGCAGATGGATAAGATCACAGAGGGGAAAACAGGAGAGGGACCTTCCCCACAGAAGGAGGAGGGGGCCTGGCAGCTGGTACACACCAGAGCCTGGAAGCAGAGGAAACAGCATCTGCACGGAGAACCACAGTTCTGTCAAACTGATGAGAAACAGGCAAGGGAGCAGAGAGGTCGCAGGAAGTCACACGTTGGCAATGTAAAGTCACTGGAATCCACAGAGAAGGAACTTGCTTGAGGGAGGCAGCAGGAACCGCCTTTCCTATGCCCAGTTCCCTGCTCTGTACAAGAGGTTCCAGTCTCTTCTGTCTGCTAGCCTGCTTTCCTCTTCCTCCCTCCCCCACCCTTTTTTTTAAATACAAGTACACTGTCCCTAACTCCAGACACATCAGAAGAGGGCATCAGATCCCATGACAGATGATTGTGAGCCACCATGTGGGTGCTGGAAATTGAACTTTGGTCCTCTGGAAGAGCAGTCTTAACCACAGTCATTTCTCCAGCCCTCCTCCCTCCCTTTTTAACACTGTGGTACTAGGGATGGTAAGGGCTCCTACCAAGTTTGTGTGCTTCCTTATCTGTGAAATGAAGAAGGTAAATTCGATTTTGAAGTTCTTCAGGAGACTGAAGACTTAAGTGTTGGTGGCACCGGAGATGTTACTGTAACCTAAATGCTACCTGTTGGAATGGTCTTGCAGACCTGATGGCCACCCTCCCGACTCTGTCATCACTGCCACTCCCCGGTACACGTCCAATACTCACCACTCCTGCTCTCCCATCCTGCAGCATCACCTTCCTGATTAAAGCCCTTCGCGGGGGGGTTGGGGTTGGACAGATGGCTCAGCTGCTAAGAGCACTGGCTGCTCTTCCACAGGACCTGTTTTCAGCCCTCACATGTCAGCCCACAACTGTCCATAACTGCAGTTTCAGGAGATGGGAAACCACCTTCTGGCCTCCCCTGGCATCAGGCATGCACGTGAGGGATAGATACATGCGGGCAAACACTCATCAGCACTCGGAAGAAGCAAAACCAGCCCTCACCCCCCAGTGCTTAGCTTTCTAGAGTCTCATTGTTTTTGTTTTCTGAGACAGGGTCTCTATGCTGTATACCAGGCTGGCTTTGAACTCACAGAGACCCACCTGCCTCTGCTGGGATTAAAGTGTATACCACCACTGCCTGGCCTCTAGTGGTCTGAAGATAAAAACAGCTTCAGCTTCTCCCACTTGGCTACGGCCCTGGATCCTTTCCCAGGGTTTGCTCACTCTTGCCTCTTTCTTTTTTGGTTCGCCAAGCATTCCTTGCCCCTTCATGCCACAGGGCCTTTGCCCAGGCTGTGCCAGGTGGTAACCAACCTGGACAAGAATACTTTCCCAGAGTGACAGCACCCTCCCTTCCTTCCATCTCCCCTTGCTACCTCCTCAGGAACTCAGCATCTACACAGAGGCACAGTCAAGTCAGGTCCCTGCTGCTTCTAGGCCTTATTATTTGATATTCTTGCTTCAGAAAAGGACACTTCGATAATTTTACATTTCTCTGAAGAAGTTGATGTCATTTAAGCTTGCAGAGCCACCTGAGGGCTGAGTCCATGAGGAATATAGAGACCCATTACTTCACGAAGTCCCGAGGTGCCTAGAAGGGAGGTGATGGTGTCCTCTACAGAGGAAGAAACGGGAGCCAACAGAAGAAGCTCCCGGTCTACAGCCCCGGAGCTCGGGAGCCCTGCCCTGGAGTTGGCTCCACTCCCCCAGGCAACGCCCACAGGGATGATTTTCTTCTTTGAACTTATTCTCAACAGCATGTTGTCTGCTGTTCACTTACCCAGAATTCAGGAAATAAAACACAGAAAGCTTCTCCGGCAGGGTCTCTGACAGCCTCTGGGCATAGTCCACGATGTTGTCGTGCAGATATCTGCTGTTGGTGTTGAGTACCAGGTTCTGTTCATGCGCAGCTTGGACCACAGTAGGGTGGCAGTGTCCAACTGCAAGAGGGGCATCTGCATCATGTGGCCGACTTCACCCAGCCAGCCCCACCAGATCCCCCCGAGCTCCACCTGCAAACCCATCCGGGGAGATGAAGTTAATGAAGGCAAGGTGGGAAGAGGGGTTAATGATGGGGCGGGGCGGGGGTGTGGGATTGTGAAAGGCAGTCTGGGGCCTGGTTGAGCGAGACCAGTAGAATATTCTACAAGAGACGGAACCAGTGAGCCATGCTCCCAGACACCTAGACTCCTGACTCCTCAACTCTATAATCCTGTGGCCATCAATCACATAGGGCCAGGTCCAGTGTTCTGGTTGGACTCCACCCCCAGTCATCTGGCTACAGCCAGGTTCTCCCCCCCCCCCCCACAGTTACCTGGCTGTTAGAGGGGATGTTTGGCCGCTCCTCGCTCTCCTGCTTTTCTCTGGCCCCTTCTCTCTTGTCCCTTCCTCTTGTCTCTCTCTTGCCCCCCTGTGCCCCTCTCTCCCCATTCTTCTCCCCTCTTTCCACGTGGTCATGGCCAGCTCTCACCCCTCTATCTTTTCTTTCTCTTTTTACTTCTCTCTTTTTCTTTCCCTGCTTCTCTATAATAAAGCTTTGAAACCATGAGCTGCCTCTTATCAAAACGCGCCGTGTAGGAGCAATGGAACCGGCCTCAGTGTCTCCAGCCGCCAGAAAGGATGCAGGACTTCCCCACCTGGCCCAGCTTCCTCTACAGGTACACGGGGTGGGGGTGGGGGCGTGCCAGAACAGCCCTGCATTCTGGGCAAATACCTTCCCCCTAGCCAGGCAGCCCCCTTCCTAGGTACACGGGCTCCCACCATCCCTACACGGGTACGTGGACCCGCCCACTTTCCCTACAGCTCAGGCCTGCCAGTTTTCCCTATGAGGGGTGGGGGTGGGGGGGAGCCCAGAGATGATGATTCTGGAATGGAAAGTCTTGAGATGATAATCCTGCAGAAGGTCCTGTAGACACACTACCTAGAAAACACATGCTTTTAGAGAGGTATTTTGAGACTCAGCTGGAGGGGGACTGTCAGAGGGTCAGCCATGGGAATAGCATAGTAAGAGCTCACCACAGGCATGGTGGCACACGCCTGTAATCCCAGCACTCTGGGAGGCAGAGGCAGGCGGATTTCTGAGTTCGAGGCCAGCCTGGTCTACAGAGTGAGTTCCAGGACAGCCAGGGCTACACAGGGAAACCCTGTCTCCAAAAAAAAACAAAAACAAACAAAAACAAAAAAACAAAACCTCACCATGTGCCAAAATGGTCAAAACAAGTTAGCAATAATTTAACACATCCAGAACACTGGGAGGTGAGTCTCATCAACAAGGTTCAGGATTAAGTCATTTCTTCTTTGAGTTAGAGTCTCTCTGTGAAGCCCTAGTTGTCCCTGAAACTTGCTGTGTAGACCAGGCTGGCTGTTAACTCAAGAGATCCCCCTGCCTCTGTCCCATGAGTGCTCGGAGAGTCCTGGGAGAGTCATCTGCCTGCAATGTGCGTTCTAATGCAAAGCCTTCCTTCCCTGTCCTCCATCAGCTATGGTGGCCCCAGTTGGCTGAATTCATACTAAAGTTTCTTATAGTAGTCAATAGGGAAGCCGGGCGGTGGTGGTGCACGCCTGTAATCCCAGCACTTGGGAGGCAGAGGCAAGGCGGATTTCTGAGTTCGAGGCCAGCCTGGTCTACAGAGTGAGTTCCAGGGCAGCCAGGGCTACACAGAGAAACCCTGTCTCGGAAAACAAACAAACAAACAAACAAAAAACCCAACAAAAAACAAAATAGGGGTGAGGCCTGTCATCATCACCCTGCACAGGGTCAATATGATCACGTTACATTTGTGGTCATAGTTGGGTGGACTATATGCCCCGCTTGTCCTGAGTTCCACGTGCAGCTTGGACCCTGGCATGTGAACCTGTCATTCCTGCCTGGTTTTGCACAGCTGTGGCGTGGAGTCTTTTCAGGCTACTTCATAAAGACTGGGGTCCCCTCGGGAGCATCCAGTTCAGTTCTGTTCAACCCAGACTGTCAGATCTATGGTCTCAGCCTCCTGTCTCACCAAGGGCGAGGAGGCATCGTACTGACCATGAGCCACGTTGTTGATACAGTCCAGGTACTGTCGCCCTTGCTCATCGTACAGGTACTGTCCCTGGCCTCGGATAATCTTAACAGGATCCTCAGGAAAGAAGAGTTTGCAGGAAGAGCTGTGGGGACAGGCAAAGAACGGACAGCCCTGTCTGAAGACTGATTCATTTCAGCCCCCTTTCACTCCTGCCTAATTCTGGAATGGACAACAGCTTGCAGGGCACGGTGTAACTTCCCTGCCTCTTCCATTCCAGAGAACGGGTCGGGCAGAAAGTTGCTGAGACAAAACTATTTAAGCCTTGAGAGCCCTCTCAGTTTTGCTTGCACACACATCTCCTCCGGGCCTGGTGAAATAGGCTTCGGAATGGCTTCCTGAAGAAAAGCCCCTTGTTAGGAGCTGCATCTCATAGCCCTCAACATTCCTTGCCATCCCAGTGGCCCTGCTGTCCCTTGCGGTGGTGGCTAGCTCCAGTCAGTCCCTAGGCTCCAGCCATAATAAGCTCTTCTCCACGTGGCACCGAGGGTACCCCTCCCAGGCCAAGAGCAGACTTTCTCTAACTCTGCCTGTGACATGACTGCCCACCCCAGGCCAGGCCCAGCTCCTCATGCAGGTGACTGCCAGGGGCAAAGCTCGCTCCTCGGGGTAGAAAACGCCCCGGAGTCGCGGGGTGGTTCACGGCCGCTTCTAGTAGGCTGAGAGAGGCAGGGAAGTCAGGGACTCGGCGCGGGCCCTATACGTGCCTTCCAAGCCCACACCCAGTACCTGAGCAGTCGACGTCTCAGATCCAGAGTGACGGCCTTGGCGCGCGTGTCCGCGGCCATGGCGCCGAGCAGTCAGTACCCAGACTCTGCGCGCTTGGTCCCGCCTCCGCCCGCTACGTCATATCTGGGTGGGGCTTCAGTCCTGGTCCCGCCCCCAGGAGCTCCCTTCCCAGGCGTTCGATTAACATTAAGGCAACTTGCGAGCTCGACCGCTTGTGGTTCACGTCATTACGGGCGGATACTCTGCGCTGATTGAGGGTCGTACCTCGCCCTTCTTCTCTCCCACCCCTGAGGATTCCCACCCAGGAATGTCCCCAGACCTCCGGGTGGAGCGGAACCCTCAACTGCCCCTGGGTACGCCGGAGTGGGTTGTTCTCTCTGCGCTTAAAGCGTGATGGCCTGTGAGGGTAAATTACTGAAACCCTGGAAGGACACTTCTTCCCAGCACGGTGCAGGAGAACTAGGTACCACAGCTGGGGCAGACCACGGGGATCTCTAGAGATTCTTGCTAAGGCCAGACAGGGTAAACTTGACAGGAAAAGAATTTTGCAGTGGGCGGATAGGAAGAGGGTTGGAAAACTTCTGATTCCTTCCTTAGGTTCTGTGTAGGAAACAGGCCCAGAAAAGAAAGGGCTTTGCTCCGAGGTATACAATAGGCCCGCTGCAGAGGCTGGACTAAAACAAGGTCTCCTGGACTCCTAGCACACTGAATGACAAGAGACCTCGGTGGTCCCGGAGGTGGGAGAGCGGAGATACTCCCTTAGGGGTTGAACGTTGGGACTGACTGCCTTGATGAAGCCTGGAACCAAGTTTTGAGAATGTCCCTCAGCAGTCAGGGGCAGTCTTGTACACAAGCCAGCCCTCTGTCCCATTCTCCAGTAGCTTATTTCTTCTCTTCCCGAAAAGACTGCAAAATGCTTACAGTACATATTAAAGAACTGCCTTATATTCTTGCGGGTTTTGTTTGTTTGTTTTTATTGTGGTAAAATATACATAAAAACAAGCCATTTTGAAGGATACAATTCAGTGGCATTAGTACATTCTTAGTGTTGCACCCTGTCACCAACACCCAGCCACAGAGCCCTTCCATCTTCCCAAACTGAGCAGAGTTTCATGTTTTTAACCATAAACCTACCTAAGAGTCCATCTTCCTGCTCAGAAAAGGCCTGTCCTTCCCCCCTGGCCCCATCCTCCCTCCATTTTCTGGCATCTGCCCATCAAGACAATACTGGAGTCCAAGAGGACAGAGGCTGAGAGGGGGAGGGGACTGAGTAAGACTTGGATGTAGTGGGGCCGGGGGCACCGTGGTGCAAGCCTGTAATCCCAGCATTTGGGAAGCTGAGGCAGAACTGCAGCTTTGGAGCTAGCCTAGGCTATGTGTTGAGACTTTTTCTCAACAAGCAAGCAAACACACCCCATTCTCAGCCCTTGAATCCAGAGCAGGGTTTTCTTAGTTGGCATTCCCAAAGAGTGTTACCACAGGACACGTCCAGTGTCCTGGATTTCAGGTGTATGCTAACCGTGACTGTCTGCTGAATGCCAGGTGTGTCCCCCAATCTTGTGACAACTAAAAGCCTCCTTTAAGGACAGGGAATCTAGTAAGGTGGCTTCTCTCAAGCCTCGGAGCCATCTGTCCACTGGGACAGTCATCCTGGTGGTTTCTTTAGCGGCTGTGGAACACAGAATAATCAAGGACTCAATAAACAAGACTCCTCCCTGTCAGAATTATATGACTTACAGAGAACTGGATTTCTTGGTAGGGAGAACCAAGGCCTCTCGGTCCTTGAGGCTCATTGGTGAAGCAGGACACTCCCCGGTGTCTCACTTTGGACCTTGAACAACTCTCTGTCTTCACTTCAGGCTGATATAGGACACTCAATGGCTCTGCCTGTCCATTTGCAAGGATACAAGGTATTAGTCCACACGAGGGCAGTAACGGGTCAAGAATGGCCCATGGTGGCAGCCAGCCTGAGAGGTAAAAGGGAGAATTTGGGGTTTCATCCTCTAGAAAACTCTACTTGCGGTCCACCCATTGTCAGGGGTCTGCCTAGCAGATTCCATGCGTTGCCAAACAATTCCGAAGAAAAATTAGGGGATCTCCAAGAGCATGGGTTGAGTCCCAAGCCTGCCACTCTAGCCTGGCTGTGTATCCCTGAGCAGATGACTACCCACTGCGAGCCTCAGATTTCCTTTCTGTAAAACGGACATGGTAACACCTACCCATGCAGCCCCTTTCTTCACAGGACTGACAGGGAATCAAATGATGTTGTTCTTAGGATGAAGGAGGAGTGCTTTGCTGGCTGTAGAATGTGGTGGGCTTGGGAGGCTATGTTGCATCTCCAAAGCAGGCACTGACACCAGCGAGCCACCTTAGTCATCTTGGGCCACTACATCTGTCTTTTTTTTTTTTTTTTCCTTTTGTTTCTGGTTTCCTAGTTGAGCCAGTGTGGCAGAGAACATGGTGTGCTGTTTTTTTGCCAGCTCCTTGGGGGGGACAGAGGTAGGGACTTGATTTCACCTGTGTGGCTGGGCCTCTGCTTAGCAAAGACTGCATGTGTAGGTCTGGGGAGTGTGGTCCTCCTTGGACCTCTGCTCTTGGAGGAAGGGGGACAGGGACACTGTTAGTGCCACTCCTGTTTTTTTTTTTTTTTCCTACACACAGAAAAAGAGCTTGGTTTTATCATCTATGAAAATGGGCACCCTTGTTGGGCATCTTTCTTCAGGTTGCTGTAAGGACAGTAGGGGGGACATAGGTCCACTCTGTGGGAATGTTGTCACTACTCGCTCTTGGAGCAGATAGAGAGAGGACAGCCACTACAGGTACTTCGGGGTATCTGACTTGTCCTAGGCTTTCTGTGCATATCCCACAGAGCTGAATCTTACTGAGCCACATCTGAATTTTGAGCATTTGTCTCATGCTACAGATGAGTGGCAGGAGGCATTATTTAAGATGCTGTAACAAGGGCTACGATTGTAGCATTTTGGGTTAAGTGCTTGCCTAACAGGCATAAAGCCTTAGATCCGAATCCCAGCACTGTATAAGTCAGTACAGTGGTGCACAATTGCAGTTCCAGCACTTAGGAGTAGAGACAGGAAGGTCAGAACATTAAGGTCATCCTGAGCTACATAGTGAGTTCAGTGTTAGCCTGGGCTACAAGAAGGCCGGTTTTATTTTATTTTAATTAATTAATTGATTAATTAATTTTTTGGTTTTTGGATTTGGTTTTTTGGAGACAGGGTTTCTCTGTATAGCCCTGTCTGTCCAGGAACTCTGTAGACCAGGTTGACCTCAAACTCAGAAATCTGCCTGCCTCTGCCTCCCAGAGTGCTGGGATTAGAGGAATGCACCACCACTCCCTGGCGTTATTTTATTTTTGAAGGCTACAACAAAATCTACTCTCCCATATTTTCTCATTTAAACATGACGATATTTTCCTCATTGAGAGGTGGGGATAGCTGGGCGGTAGTGGCATACGCCTTTGACCCCAGCACTTGGGAGGCAGAGGCAGGCGGATTTCTGAGTTCAAGGCCAACCTGGTTTACAGAGTGAGTTCCAGGACAGGCAGGGCTACACAGAGAAACCCTGTCTTGAAAAAAAAAACTGAGAGAGAGAGAGAGAGAGAGAGAGAGAGAGAGAGAGAGAGAGAGAGAGGTGGGGTTGTCTTCTACTTCAACTGGGGCGAACCCCTGGCTCTGGCAGGAAGTGGCAGCATGTGACTTTGAAGGCTTGGTCATAAGAGGTGGCATAGCTCTCTAGGAACCCTGCAGCCATGCTGTGAGGAAGCCCAGTTCAAGCAGAGAAGTCACAGGTAGGTAGGTATTATGACTATCAGATCCTAGCTGACAGACAGATGAAAGAGAATCTACATGAGACCTATTCAGGCAAACCCCTGAATTCTTAGAACTGTCAGACTGGACATTTTGAGGCAAAAAATTTGGGGTGTCCTTGCTGAGCATAACAGAAGGGAATACAGAGAGACACGCAGTGACAGGATGAGACTGGTCCCAGGATTCTGCTGACGTGTGTAGGTCCAGGTCTTGAGCCTGTATCCTATCTCCTAACCCCAAATATATCCCCTGGTTTGGAGGAAGACTCTGACATGCCCTCCCCCGGCCCCAGGGAGAGCCCCTTTGCTCTTTAGCCAAGAACCATCAGAATGAAACTCAGCCAGAGGTGACCAGTGAAGTCTGTAAGGGGCAGGCACACAGGACACACTCATGGTGCCTCATGGAGAGATTTGAAATCGTAGATGGAGCAGGATCTAGGAACCTTTGTTAGAGGTGTTCAAGCCACCCTAGAGAGGGCTGGGGGTTTCAGTCACAGGAGTTTTTCTCAGGCTTGCCGGTGCACCAGACTTCAGGTTCATGGTGTCTGTACCATTTACTAGGAGGCCTGTTCCTGTCAGGCTGACCAGAGGTCGAGGTGGGAGACTTGGGGCCAGTGAGATACAAGTTCTGAACAGGAGGCCTGTCTCCTCAGGGCTGACAAAGCTTCTTCCTGTTCCTGCTCTGGGTGAGGCGGTAAGGAGACTGGAAAGTAGTAACTAGTGCGTGTGGGTCTTTTCACCCTACAGTCAGGGTTCACTGGGCTGCCTGAAGCTGACAGCTCACTGAGGTATCCACAGAGCCTTGCCATCTCCCAAGGTCCGAGGATACAGGCTCCTGTGTCAGGGTGGCTTCTGGGAGCCTGAGCTCGGGTGGAGCAAGGCCCTCTTCAGCTTCTTTCCATCCCCAAGTGCTGGACTCTAGGAGTCTTTGCCTGCCCCATTGAACAGAGGGTCCCAGTGCAGCTGCCTACGGCACAGTCCAGAGGCAGGAGGGTACAGCAGTTGTCCAAGGGGGGTGTTGGACAGTGAGAAGCTGGGCAGTGGGCTTCAGGGAACGGTTGTTGTAAGTCTCTGCTAATCAGGTGATTGTAAGTCCACCTGGAGTCTGTCCAGCCTCACCTGAGCCAGGCGTTTTCACCCTCGTCATCTTCCCTCGGAAAGCCAGGACCTGCCGGGGAGAGCGGGTGTCCAAACACAAGTTTCCCCAGGGCGGCCTGTCTCCGTTCCCGCTGGCTTCCTGTGCAGATCGTCCAGGGGCTGGTTGGCACACTCGCAAATCTTACAAGGCCACAGTTGGCACATCCCATGAAGAAGTTCAATATATTACTGTTTTGTTTTTACACGAGCTCAAAACATCCAAACGGATCTGTACAGGTCAGGAGCGATATCTGAGGATCACTGGAAAAGGAGGGAGTGATGGAAGGCAATGGAGGAGGCTGGGAAGAGATCCTGCGGCCCCCACTAGCTACTTCTACCCTGCCCATGTGTTCAGGAACAAGCATAGCCACCCTTTTCTCTCCAGACCCTTTTTACTGGGACAGCCAAAGTAAGTCCCAGGAAACTCCCTGATGGTTTTGAACTGGTAGGGCCAAATGCCAACCAAGATCCAGATGACCAGGGGGACAGATGACACACACTAGCCAGGACCAAGCTCCAAACCATGTGACCAAAAAGTCACAAACGTCTTTGGGAAACATGACTATTCTGTCACTATGTGAGAGAGTGGTGTAGAGACTCAAACCTCTTCGCGATGGTGCCTGGTCCCCCAGGGGCCCTCTCTGTCTCTCTAACTCTCTCATCCCAACCTCTCCAGGCCCACCCTCAAGACCCTTTCCTGTACGGTACCTTATGCCAGCAACCAGGCACAGGCAACCCGTCGGGGCCCTAGGAAAAAAAGAAGGTTTAAATGACAGGAGCAGAGGGGAGGGGGTGCAAGGGAGGCTGATGGCCTCTCAATACTTCTCCCACCTCCCCACCCCTTCCTGAGACTTTAGGGGAGATGCAGCCAAGCAGTTGTTACTTGAAGCCACTGGACTCCACGGAGGCATCCTTTGTCATCTGAGGACATAGTGCCCCCTCACTGCGCTTGTCCTGTCTTCTCAGGGTGCGTTGTGGGGACACTTGAATAGTGGGCAGAAACAGGACACTCTGATACAATGGGCACTGTGCCAGGAGCTTGCCAGCCAGAGAGGTCTGGTCCTGTGAAGGGGCTGGCAAGGCTTCCTGCCTCGCAGGAGTGACATCTGGGGACCCTGAGCGTTTTCAGGCGTTAGGGAGGAACGCCTCTGAGAGAGTGGCATCTCTCCAGCCTTTCCTGTCCAGATCTGGGAGGAGGACATACCATCGGGGTGAACTCTGGGCATCAGAGGTGGGGTCATCTGGAGACCCCAACAATATCCACCCAACCATTGGACATAATCAGGGGTGGGTTTCCTCAGGAAGCCTGGAGGGTTAGAGAGCTGGAGGGGAACAGACAAACTGTAAAGTCCCTGAGGGAGCCTGAGGCATCCATACTCCACTCTGTTCCATAGCACAGGTCTAGGACACACACCCCTGAACCCCTTCCAAGTACATGCTGGGGTGGGCACAGTTTGGGGACCAGAGGATGGGGAGAGGAGAAGAGGGTTAGAATGCACCAGAAGGCAGAAATGAGGAAGAGAAGGGGGACAGAGCCAGCATCTCAAAGCATCCCAGGCCCAGCACTGCACACACAGCACACAGCAGCCAGACTGCGTACCACGGGGCAGGGTCTGATGCCCTTCACAAGGCCTGGGGAGCCTGGGGCCCCTTGTGTGTCTCCGTATCCAGGATGTTCCTGTATTAAAGACAAAGGCTTACTCTCTTAGAGGAAGTCCGGGTCCAGGCTCTGTGGAAGCAGGACTGGGCTTCTTCACCATCTCTGTCTGTCAGCCTCTGTCTCTGTCTGTCTGTCTGTCTGTCTCTCTCTCTCTCTCTCTCTCTAGCCTGAATGTGGAGATCAGGCCCTCAGGCACCTTCTATCTTTTGTTTGAGACAAGGTGTCAATTGCCCTGGAACTTTGGCATGTAGGTGAGGCTAGCCTGCCAACAGACTGCTGAGGTTTGGCTATCTCTACCACACCTGCACACATCGCCATGCCTAGCTTTCCACGTGGGTTCTGGGAATATGAACTCAGGTGTTTGCCCACGCAAGGCAAGTGCTTTACTGCTTGAGCCTCTCCTTAGTCCTGGCTGTCTGAGCTTGAGAC